>NC_140949.1:66851409-67413909 GCF_014529385.1 Adiantum capillus-veneris | reverse complement strand
CAGGCTTTGTACATCGATTTGCAGAGCAGGCAACGGATTGTGCGCCTCGTGATGCATGGCAGCGGACATGGGGGAGGTTTGTGCAGACCAGACGATGGCAGGGGGATGATGGCAATAGGCAAAAATGATTTTGCTTTGAATCTGCTAGATTCCCTTGGAACATCACGGACAAAATAATTGTGAAGAAAGTGGAGCCAGTAGCTGCAATCCGCAGTCACTCATGAGCGTCTCTTTGTGTCTCTCGCAGGTGGGATGGGATCTCTCCGTGTTGAGCCTTGCTTTTGGTGCAAGATAGGCAAAGATCGTCTATGCATTCAGTTCTGCGACAATTTCGGGACGACGCTATGCTGCACAACATGAGAGAGAGAGAGAGAGAGAGAGAGAGAGAGAGAGAGAGAGAGAGAGAGAGAGAGAGAGAGAGAGAGAGAGAGAGAGAGAGAGAGAGAGAGAGAGAGAGATTTTGGCCTCTTCATCTGCATTGTGTCCGTGTTGAGAAAGGCTGCTGGGGATGGCACCTTCGCGATGATTTGGTGGATGAATTGGCTACTCCCTTGTCGCAAAGCAGGAGGCGAGAGACATGCCATGAGAGATGGCAGGGATGTGCAATAGAGAGACGGAGTGTGCAAGGGTGATGGTGACAAGGGCTTCCTTTTCTTTTCGATTTGAAGATACAACGAATCTCAGCATCTTCCAAAAAAATTAATTCACGCTTGTGAATTTGGACCCAATAGGTGTCCCCAATTTTGGAAGCAGTTGATTAACCAGTATCTTGGGAGATCCTTTGGATAAATTTGAGGTGAAAAAGGGGCAGCAGCCACGTGGAAAGAGGAAGGGGGAGAGAGAGAGAGAGAGGAATCTCATTTGGAGCAGGCACGTGGAAAGAGGAAGGGAGAGAGAGAGAGTGCGAGAAATCTCATTTCACATGGGGCCTCAGTCGTGTGAGGGGAGAGCAAGAGAGCGTCTGGTGATGGCTGCGGATGTAGCGCAGAGGGAAGAGCGAGAGAGACTGTGAGAGAGCTCATCTGAGCTCGTGTGAATGTGCATGCGATGTGTGCAGCTGTAGGAGGCTGTGGCGATGGCTGCGCAGGCAGGGCAGAGGGCACAGCGTCCCGCGGAGACAGATGGAAGAGAGAGGAGAGAGAGGGATGATCGCATCTCGGTAGATTCGGCTTAATCGGGCTATAGACTCAGTAGGAGCAAGAGTCTATTTTTGGACCCAGTAAGTAGTAGCTCAACTAGGTCTTTAGTTTTACCCCTGACCTTCAACATTAAAAAATAGGGTCTACTACGTGCCACTTTACAAAGGTGAGTTGTTTGTGTCTTTTTTTCTATTCTATGTTATTGAGCACCCTTGCTGTAATTTTTTATCTCAAAATAAAAGTGAATTGAAGCTTCATGTGGGTCAACTGAAGCAACCATTGTTCTCCTTCCCTTCACAAAAATGTTGACAAATGTCTATGATTCTCATGTGAGATTTTATAGCTCTTTAATACACTTGTGCATCAACCACCACTATAACTACTTTCTAGATGACAATGTATGACAACACACAAGGTCTAAGTGCCGCCCTCCACATTCACATCAATCAAGCACAAATCTATCTTTTGGATCAACAATATGTCTACCTTTTCGAGTGTAAGATGGAACAACTATTGAAGTGTAGTTATTCTCCACATTCTTGTGGATTGACCAAGGACAAATCTCCTTCTAGTTGGTCATGCTAGGCTCCAACATACTCCTCCTAATCATGGCAAGTGTGTCGCTCCCCGTACCCGCACATCCCCCCCCCCCCCCCCCGCCATTGTCTCTATTTGTGCATGTGTGTGTGTGTGTGCGCGTGTGTGTGTGTGTGTGTTGAGTTCAAGAATTATCAAGTCAATTTGAGGTCTCTTGGGAATGAATTAAGTAATGGGCTCCCTTCGCATGATGTCTTGTCTTAACATCCTATGTTACCCTCTAAGGAGGTAGAAAATTTGCGATTAGGCTAGAGACATCCACCTCATACAGTTGATATGGGACCCTGGTGAGTGGTAGTGACCCTCTAAATAGACTAATAGAGAGCTCGTATCCTTCTTTTACTATAGTGTTTGCATTATACGGTGAGTTCTTTAGATGCATTAGCATTCCCTCTCACCATCCTTACCAATCAAGGCATTGGTCATGATAGCAACTCTCCCATGCTTCTCTCGTGTAATTTTGGTCTTGCATTTGGGGTATCATAGTCAACTAAATCATCAACTACTATTTGTTGGCACTTAGGATGCATGTACCAACCATGACCCAACATGCCAACATTACACCACATAATAGTAGAAGAAACTTTGCCATTGGTATGCACAACTGATTTGGTGAGCAGTGTGTCATTTGCTTCTTCTCAACGACAATATTCATGATGGGTGTCTAACATGGGGGTGATTGCATGGCTATAGAAACTTTGTCTCTATATGTGGATAAATTTCAAAATTTACAGGTTGGATTGCACTCAATCTAGCTAGCATGTACACTTGCATCTACCAAGACTCCTTGCATGGATGTTGAGGTCTCTTGCAATTGACCATAACCAGGTTAGTAACATAAGGTGCATATTGTTTGTTTGTGTACATTTGGGCGCAATTGGCACCTTAAAATGTGAGGGCAATGAAAGCAAAAAACGCTCACTCAATATTTGCAAGAGTTTTGGGCATCATGTGAAAAGAAAGGGCGTGTTGCAAAACACACATGCACACACACACACATGTACACACATGGAGCACACATGCACGTTCTTCTTTGAGACAGAAGACTGTATTCAACCATTCACATGCTTTCCCTTACCCATATTTTATACCATAGCAACCATTTGGCTTAGCTCCCACTCCCTTAAATGTGAGACAGAGCATTGAGGAACTACATGGAGGAGAGTCTCTTTTGTACGCGAATTATATCCCTTAACAAATTGAGAGTGTGATCATCATACCCTACATGAGTGCTCAGCTTCTAATCACATCAAACTTGCTTTACCCACATTTTAGCCCATACCATGGCCTACATACCTTTCTCTCCCAGTCACCTTATGGATTCAACTTGTCAGTGGTGGCCACCCTTATATCCATAGTCTTCAAGCATGTTACATGTTGTATTCGATCCCAAAGGTCAATCTAACCTTTAAGGATGATCTCTCTCTCTCTCTCTCTAACCTTTGAGGTCACTGTGATTGTTTCTACGGCTAAAATTTTAAGGTCTCTTGTGATCTTCTTCTTCTTATTATTAATCTCTCTCTCTCTCTCTAACTTGCTATGTAGCATGATGACTTGTTGACAACAATGTTTGGATTGGATAAGGTTTGCCTAAACTTAATAGCTGCGAGTTAAGATTAGTCGGCGGTCTCAAGATTAACGGGTCTCAAACCACATTAGAAGGAAGAAAAACATCTCTCTCTCTCTCTCTCTCTTTCTCTCTCTCTCTCTCTCTGGCTGCATGTCTAGTTTGTAGTATTAAAATGAAGCATGTGAGAGGCTAAGAGCCTGGTCGCGTGTACCAATGAGCCTACTTTTTGCCCGATCACGAGTTGGCTCTTCTCTCTCTACCTATCTAATCGTGGTAGTTAAGAGTCTCGAAAGGGGCATAGCCTTTCACATGGTTGACTTTTGAGGCCCTCTTGGTTAGCAGGAACCTGCTCAAGATCTATCTCATCACTCAGTCAAATCACGCATTTATCTTTGAAGTCACTGATTTTCTTGACTTGCAAACAAAGTTGGAAGGCTATTTAGCCGTTCCAAAGTGACCAGGCTCTAAATGTAAGTAAAATGACATGGACGCAGTCCTACAATGGAGGCACATGCATGGAGGCAACCCTAAATAAGAGATCGGAGTCATCATTTATAGGGGGAGGCAAAGGGCTCACATTAGATATGCAACACCAAGGAGTATTCAAATGAGCAAAGGATTGCTAACTCCAAGACCAATGCCAATACCCTCAATAGGCAACGATCATCCTCTAATGCAATCACATCAGTGTTTTGGAAAAATCATTTTTCAAACATACAAAATTGCTTCTTTAATTTTCCAAGAGGAAATTTAGAAAATTAGGTTTATTTTGCAAGTTTTTACACTATTTCTCTATTTTAGGGCATAATTTTTCCTTTTCCCCTTGCCCTCAACCGGCATTTTTGAAATTGAAATGGCATGATATTAAGTTGAAACACATTTTTCCCAAACATTGAATCGAAGACCCACCTTGCACGACTGTTGTCGTGAGCGCTGTGGCAGCAGGCAATGCCACATGTCTCCTTGCAGAACCCCTTTTTTCTTTCCTATGTCAGGAGTTCGAGATGTGAAAACTTGGGAAAGCTAAAAATCTTGGATGGTCACGTTGGAGCTCTCAACATTGTAGCATCTGCTGACTTGCCTAAAAAACATAAAGAAAGTGTGGAGACGGATGTGGGACTCTCTCTCTCTCTCTCTCTCTCTCTCTCTCTCATGATGTGGAGGGCCATAGCTAGGCAAAAATGGAGCTCGTTGGGATCAAGGGTGGCGGACATGCAGTGGTATAGGAGTAGGTGGCTTAGCAAGCGCTTATGGCGAGTGGGACATGTATTGGATCCAGACTCTTGGCCTACTGGTCAGTAGAGGATTGAGGTTGTATAAGGATATGCGGCTCGTGTGGATCAACTGTTGGCAGCCTGGGGTGTTGATAGAGGAGACTACATGTGGTGGGTTGTGTTCATGATCAAGTTTTGGGGGGCGGGGGGCATTCTCTATCAAGCGCTTAGGCCAATCAATGGCACTCTCTCTCTCTCTCTCTCTCTCTCTCTCTCTCTCTCTCTCTCTTTCGAATAGAAATAGACACACACATTCCTCAGCAAGACTGAATGGGATCCCCCCCTATCTCTCTCTCTCTTACATACACACAAAAAACTACAGCAAGAAGACGTCTCTCTCTCTCTCTCTCTCAGAACTGTGATATACTGCATCTCTCTCTCTCTCTCAAACATGCGATATGCTACATCTCTCTCTCTCTCTCTCTCTCTCTCTCTCTCTCTCACACACACACACATACACACACACACTCACACACACACACTCACACACACACATGCACGTGTGTGTGTGTATGTTTGAGACGTACCAACTTATTCATGCGTGGCATAGCTCGTCGCTCGCTATTTTTCCAAGTTGCGAAGTAGAGACATTCTTCACAAAAAAAAAGTAATCACCCTTTAATCTTGAAGGATCGAGTGAAACTCCATGGCCTTGCTAAAGAGTTTAAGTAATATAAATATATATATAGTACTAAGTATTGTGACCCCTTTTTACAGAACTGAGAAGTCAAAACTAAGTCTTTTCATTTTCTACCATAAAAAAAATATATAAAAGGCATAGAAGGTTTCGAACACAACTCCCTAGATGATCGGACCTAATGAACGCTCTCATAACCATGCGGCTAAATGCACGTCACTGACCTCATGAGGGATTTGACTAATAAAATATAAAGAAGCTGGACTCCCCGTTGTCATGTGCGTTATTTCCTCCTGCTTTGTCCTAGCATCGCCTTTGACTGTTGCTACGTCTTCGTCCTCACCTCTGTCTCTGGTTCTTCCTTGCCTTTGCCCCTGTGCCGACGCAATGCAGTATCCTCCACCACAGAGATCTCCCTAGATTCTCTTTATCCTTTTTTTTTTTGAAATGTGTAGAACCTACTTGCTACTTACCCTTCACTTTTATATTTCAAACCAAATGTTTCTTAAGGTTCTTGAAATGAAGGAGAGAGTGACACATGGATTCCTTCTCCTTCCTTGAAAATTTTAAGCTCAATTATATATAGTATAGACGTACCAACTTATTCATCCGTGGCATAGCTCATTGCTCGTTATTTTTCCAAGCTGCGAAGTAGAGACACCCTTTACAAAAACAAAAGTAATCACCCTTTAAACTTGAAGGCTGGAGTGAAACTCCATGGCCTTGCTAAAGAGTTTAAATAATATAAATATATATATAGTACTAAGTATTGTGCTAATAAAATATAAAGAAGCTGGACTCCCCGTTGTCATGTGCGTTATTTCCTCCTGCTTTGTCCTAGCATTGCCTTTGACTGTTGCTTCATCTTCGTCTTCACCTCTGCCTCCGTTTCTTCCTTGCCTTTGCCCCCTGTGCCGACGCAATGCAGTATCTCCCACCACAAAGATCTCCCTGGATTCTCTTTATCCTTTTTTTAAAAAAAATGTGTAGAACCTACTTGCTACTTACCCTTCACTTTTATATTTCAAACCAAATGTTTCTTAAGGTTCTTGAAATGAAGAAGAGAGTGACACATGGATGCCCCTCTCCTTCCTTGAAAATTTTAAGCTCAATTATATATAGTATAAACATACCAACTTATTCATCTGTGGCATAGCTCGTTGTTCGTTATTTTTCCAAGCTGCGAAGTAGAGACACCCTTTACAAAAACAAAAGTAATCACCCTTTAAACTTGAAGGCCGGAGTGAAACTCCATGGCCTTGCTAAAGAGTTTAAATGATATAAATATATATATAGTACTAAGTATTGTGACTTTTTTTTGCAGAACTGAGAATTCAAAACTAAGTCTTTTCATTTTCTACCATCAGAGTACGTACTTGCTACTTACCCTTCACTTTTACATTTCAAACCAAATGTTCCTTAAGGTTCTTCAAATGAAGGAGAGAGTGACACATGGATGCCCTCTCCTTCCTTGAAAGTTTTAAGCTAAATTATTATATAGTATAAATGGTAGGCTGATAGACTCTTACTCCTACTGGGTCTACAGCCCGATTAGGCCGAATCTACTGAGATACAATCATCCCTCTCTCTCCTCTCTCTTCCATCTGTCTCCGCGGGACGCTGTGCCCTCTGCCTTGCCTGCGCAGCCATCGCCACAGCCTCCGACAGTTGCACACATTGCATGCGCGTTCACACGAGCTCAGACGATCTCTCTCACAGTCTCTCTTGCTCGGCACTCTATGCTACATCCGCATCCATCGTTAGACGCTCCTGCACTCAGACGAGCTCAGGCGAGCTCTGTCGCTATCTCTCCCGCTCTGCCCTCACACGACTGAGGCCCATGCGAAATGAGATTTCTCTCTCTCTCTCTCTCTCTCTCTCCCTTCCTCTTTCCATGTGCCTGCTCCAAATGAGATTCCTCTCTCTCTCTCTCTCTCCCCCTTCCTCTTTCCACGTGGCTGCTGCCCCTTTTTCACCCTAAATTTATCCAAAGGATCTCCCAAAATACCAGTTTATCAGCTGCTTCCAAAATTGGGGACACCTACTCCAAAGAATTTTTAGTTTATTAATGATTTGTTTTTTCATCACTAAGCCCAAGGAAAAGTATTTAATCTTGAAAATATGCCTTTTATCCCCTACTAGCTAGTGGGTCTTTCCACACTCAATTGGATGGAATTTACCCACATTACTATTCCTCTTCAGCTAGGTCTTTTTGTTTATGAAAAATCCTCAAGATTGACAGTCATACACCTAGCTTAGGACCTCAATCACGATGTTATATGATTTTTCATAAGCCACCGCACCCTATGCACCTCGCTACAAGATGTGTAACCCCATGTATGTAAAAAAGAGTTGCTTTGTTGCCCGTTCTCTCTTGTGCATATTCTTTTCCCATCTAGCACCACTGGCTATTTCCACCTATGCCTCCTACAAGTCTTTTGTTTATGCAAAATCGTGAAGACTCATGCTCATGCACCAAGTCAATATCAAGCTCAGGACCTCAGTCACGAGGTTATATGGTTTTTCATAAGCCACCGCACCTTCTACGGTTAGCTATAAGATGCACAAACCCATGCTTTAAAAAAAAAAGTTATTTCATTTCCCGTGCTCTCTTGTGCAAATGCTTTTGCCATAGAGCACCACTGGCTATTTCCACATATGCTTCCCGCTAGTACTACGAGTCACCTGTCACGTGCACTCAACCAATCACCCCCCACGTTCCACGATGTGCCACATACCCTTCTTTCTGGCAAGATCATATTGACATATATACGTCGCAATTGACATCGGAGCTAGAGGATGGTAGCTATAAATAAAAACATCTACATTACTTTCAAAAGTTTTGAGTGAATAAAAACATTTGAATTTGGTAGATGGTGCGTGTGCACGCGTGTGCATGCGCGCGCGCGCGCGCGCGCGCGAGAGAGAGAGAGAGAGAGAGAGAGAGAGAGAGAGAGAGAGAGAGAGAGAGAAGGATTCTTGTTTGCAAGTATTCTTGTTTATGAATGGGGCTTGTCTTTACAGATAAGAAAACTCGGGTATGGCCATTAGAGAGATTGTGATTAACCTCAATGAAGGGACATGGAAAACAAATACACTTCGTTTTGTTATGGAGAAAGAGGGAGCTACATATAGGGAGCCAAGACAAGAGATTGATTCTGGTAATGACTATGGATTTTTGGGAGGCTCATGCATGTTACCAATAAGTGAAAAACCAGAGGAGATATGGAAGGTGACTAGTGAGTATGTGACAATAGAGTACACAATTGGTATCAAGCATCCTCGGCAAAGTACCCTAGGGTAGATTCTAGTGGTGCATCCAATACCGTGGATGGAAGATCCCCAATGTGTGAGGCAGCAACAAGAAAGACATGTCACTTTAGTTCTTCTATTGATGCTTCTGTGGAAGAGAGAGAAGGAGAAGTTTATCTTAAGAGAATCCTTGCTACACAATCCGAAGTCAAGAAGTGGGAACGAGATGTGAAAACTGCAAAGAGAAGTTGCGATTCAAAGGGCACTCTGATAGGCTTACTCTCTGTCAAGAAATAGTCTTCAACCCTAATTTGTTCATGAGAGTTTTTTTATAAATTTATTTGAGCACCTCTATCTACAAGCCCTCTTTTGACAAGTGCACTATTTATATAACAATCAAGTGTTGAAGTGATGTCCTCTTGAGCCGCTACTTGTGCAATTTTTGGGTTTCTAAAAGAAACCCTTAGTGTTGTGTTGGGTTAGGGAGACTTTCATTGTTTTTGGTGAGGATGGAGACTACCTTTCATTTCACATCATGACATGTCTTTACTTTTTTTGCATTCTATTGTGTTGTAAAATGCTAAAGTGAAGCTTCACTATGCATAATTTTAGTAAATTTTACACACACACACACACACACATTTTTTTTGTTTTTTTGCATTCTATTGTTTTAGAATGCGAAAGTGAAGCTTCACCTTGCATAATTGTAATAAATTCTATACACACATACACATATATTAATTAGTTCTTTTTTATTTCACCTTTCATTCGATAACTTCACATTTCTTTCATTTTATAACTTGATTCCAGTTAGTGTTAATGTTTGAGAAAGTCTCTTTTATTAAGCAGCTACTACTGATCGAGTTTCCTACTCACAAACAAGAAAACCGGAAATACTAGCAATTGTTTTGAAATTTACCAAATTTTTGGACGACTTTGTCGTATATTTCATCTATTTTTCTTTTGTTTACCATGGTTTGCAGCTAGCTAGTTTCGATTTTCAATTGGCTCAAGGCTAAGGTGAGACAATCCTTTTCCAAACACTGATACTAGTTTAATTCAATCTAACAATTTTATCAATTTCTTATTGTTTTTGCAAGTCGTCGTGACCCTTTCACTTGTTACAATAGGTACTCCTCTCTTCACTTTCATCCTCGTGCTTACTGCTTTTGCAAGCTCTTTTCTCACTTGTGGACATAGGGCTAAGAATTGAGGCGAAGAAATGTTGGGATCCTTACCTTGCATATCTTCAATCAAAGTGTATGGATCCATCCCATGACCAAGTGGAAACTCTTGGAGATTTCTGTGTCTTCTTCTCCTCACTTTGGCTTTCTCTTTGTTGCCCCTCTTCTTACTACTCTTTGGTTTATCCTCCTACACCTTTTCTTTACCACGATATTGTTTTATCCCATTTGCTTCTATGAACCCATCATTCCTTTGAGATGGGTCAACTAACTTTATTACACGGGGGAATATTTTTTGGAATCTTGCGAGAAGATTCCAAAAAGATTCTTCTCTTCTATTCTAAACTTTATTCTCTCTCTTGATCCTCCATCAGCCTCTTTCCTCTCTCTCTCTCTCTCTCTCTCTCTCTCTCTCTCTCTCTCTCTCTCTCTCTCTCTTTCTCTCGCTCTATCTCTCTATCTCTTAGATTTTTTTCCTTGGCAAACACACCTCGATCTCACATCATCATGACCATCATTTTGCTCCCTTTTTTCTCTCTCTTGATCCTCTCTCTCTCTCTCTATATCTTCTCTCTTGATCCTATTGATTTTTTCTTGGCCTTGGCCTCTCTCTCTCTCTCTCTCTCTCTCACACACACACACACACACACACACACACACACACACACACTTACCCCACGTGTCTCTCTCTCTCTAGATTTTTTCCAAGCAGAGTAGATTTAATCATCATTACTTTCTTACAGATGTGGCACCTCAAAAGCCTCATACCCTATTGCACAGTCTCTCTCTCTCTCTACACACACACACACACACACACACACATACACACACAATGAGAAGTATACACCTAAATCAATTTACATCAAGATTAATGATAACATAAAGAGAGACAAAATGATTTATATACTAGAATAATCCAAAACATCTTTGCCAAAGGTCCAACTCCTACGCAATCCATATCAACTTTGCCAAATACAATACATGGTACAAAATGTGTCACAAAATTGTACAATCATGGGGCTTTACTCTATGTTTGGATATGTGTTTTTCACGGCTAAGAGCATTGTAGACATGTACTTTGCTTAGCATGGGTTGATATATGAACATGTTTGCATTTTGGCTCAATCCAAAGAACCCTCAAGAAAATGAACTACAGGTGCTTGCAAGCCAAATAAGATTTTTTCTTGGCCTCCTTGTCGGTGAAATCAAGGCATGTGCAGTAGGGCTCATCCTTGATGTGCACCTCAGACACCCCCACATGTCTGTCTACTGCATGATTCTCAACCTTGAAGACTTCATATGGTTTGTCTATAATTCATATCTCTTTAACCACTTTAGCCTTTAAACAAAGAGCGACCAATTTTCTTAGCTCCCTCCTCTGAAATGGAAGTCCAAAATTTGACTCTTATGCCATTTCTTAATATTGAACCACTACTACCTGCTTTTGTTGAAGGGGAAGAGTAATCACCTCCACCCTTGGGAGGAGTTCGCATTGTTTTTGCACTCTCTTGATCTTTCCAACCGTCTCCGCTTGAAATCCTCCTTCAAGAAGTACCTCAACTTCTTCATCGATAGGAGCTGGCCAAATTGTTGGAGGAGGAGCTGACCTTGGTTATGATCCACCACATAGCAATGAATAACATGTCTGGGATAGAACCAAAACCACTATCTAAGTAGCCCATTTGAAATTTTTCTATACCTTTCAAAGGATGGTGCATGAGTCCCTTTACTATGTACCACTATATTTTGTTCGCATCTTTTTCCACCGATGGGGGTGCCACTGCATGTCACACAAGTGCCAAGAGGGGTTCTTTTGATTGGCCACATAGCTTCATTGACCTTTTGTTCCAAAACACAAAACTTTGTATTCTATTTGGAATTATCACTCCCATCTTCTACCCCTGAATCTTCCATGAAAATGATCTTCTGTGGCCTTTCGTGTGTTGTGCGGTCACATGTTTTTGCATTTTACTCTAGTCTATGTGTCGACTCATCTTCAACATCAATCACAACCAATGACCCTTAATTTTTTCGAATGGTCTCTTTGTCTCCTTTAAGAGGGGTGTGAGCCTTATACATGGGTGTTTCAGATGTAGCCTCATTTTACTACTCTTATCAGTTGTGTTGGACTAGAGAGAACTCTTTCCTTGAGACTAGAGGAAACTCTTTCCTCTAGTCCAACACAAGTGTTGATCTAGAAAATAATCCAAGAACCAACTTGTCCAAGAGTAAGCATGGTATTCGGATTACATGTGAAGAATTCAAAAAAAATCTCATTGTATGACGCATGTACTCCAAATATGGAAAGTGAAATACTACAAAGCTGTAACAAAGTCCACACCAAAGTTCTCCTTTGTTGGCCCATTTCTTGTTGCAGCCACGGACTTTCAAAACATGTAATTCAGAGTTAAATTAATTTGAAATATCATGTACAAACAAGAGAAACAAGTAAGCATCCCCAGCAATTGTTCTCCACTAAGGGAACCATTGCCTCAACAACATTTACAATTTTTTGTTCATCAAGTACATGGCTAGAGCCCGACTACAAAGAAGCTTGTCCTATATTTTTCCTAAAATTTTCTACTAAATTTGTTGTCACAATTTCCTTTGCCACACACAGTTCTTGCGCCTACATGTCTATCCGCATTGAGAACTCATGCAACCATTTCTTTGATTCTATTGGTGAGCCCTTTCGAACCATCCCTTATGTCATGTTGGTGAGTTCCTTAGTGTACCATCAATCTGCACATGCTATCATCCCTTCATCTCTCCTAGATGATTGAGTTCTTTCCATTGGCACTGTCAACTCTTCACTCCCAACCATGAAAACTGCAAGCAAAGCACTAAATATTTGTGGTGCAACATGTTCTTGTAGATATTTAACCCCGAAAATAATCTTCCCATTGGTAAAGGGTAAAACCCTTTTGGAACTAAGGAAAGACTATAGTGCATGACAAGATAGTAGAGCTAAAAAGATAAGCATTAGATTGAAGAGCATTAGATTGAAGAGATGAGACTTAAAGTGTTTCATAGTGTTTAGAACAATTAAGAGCATTTTATATTGATCCTAGTAGTTATTATTATTATTTAATAATTTTTGAAATCCAAATTAAATTTAAATTTCAAAAGTTGCATTCCTCTCTCTCTCTCTCTCTCACTCACTCACTCACTCTCTCTCTCTCTCTCTCTCTCTCTCACACACACACACACACACACACACACACACACACACACACAGAGATACACATGGTAGATTGGTTATTCCATTTCCCTCCTGAATAATAGGTCTTGAGTTCAACTCTCCTCGTCGTCTAGATATTTAAATTCTCTTGGGATAGTTTTGTATGACGTTAAAATCCTCTTCTCTCTCTCTCTCTCTCTCTCTCTCTCTCCTCCCATCCTCCTTCCCCCATGTGAATTGTTGGTGTCATTTATAGAGGGTGGCGACATGGAGGAGTAGCCATGGATTATTTAGGGTGTGCAATAGAAAACAAGAACATGAGAGAGAGAGAGAGAGAGAGAGAGAGAGAGAGAGAGAGACTCAACACCAATCAAAATAACGCCTTCTAAATTTGATTAAAAAACTATTACATATGTAGAGTTTCTTTCCATGCAAACTTCTAAATGAAGTAGAGGAGTTTATATGCATGCCTTAGGATGAATTTCCCACGGGCTTGACACCATTAACTAAACCTGAGCTTGAATGCCCATGAACCACCCCCACACTCTCATTCTCTTCCTACTCCCTTCTCCCGTGAGAACCGGCCTCCCTTCCTCTCTCTCTTCCCATCCCCCCATGGGAACCACTCCCCCTCTCTCTCTCAATCCCCTTCCCCCATGGGAATTGAATGCCCTCCCCCTTTCTCTCTTCCCATCCCCCCCCCCATGTGAACCACCCTTGCCCCCCCTCTCTCTCTCTTCCCATTCCTCTCTCTCTCTCTCTCTCTCTCTCTCTCTCTCTCTCTCTCTCTCTCTCTCTCTCTCTCTCTCTCTCTCTCTCTCTTCCCATCCTGTGGGAATTGGCCCTCAATGGTCCTCTCTGTCTCTCATTTCCGATGTAGTGGCCATGCGGGCATGCACGTGCACCATGTGGCCACATGAGCATTTGGCCCGTGCTATGTGGCAACATGGACCATGCAGGCGCTGGCCATGCGGGCCCGTGCGTGTGCCTTGGGGTCATCGTCCATGTGGCACAGCCTGTGGTCCGGAGCGATCAGCGTAGTGTGCCACATGGATGATAGCCCTGGGACACACGTGCGTTCGCGTGGATTGCTTGTGCCTCACAATCCACATGATGAAGGGGCACTGACAACCCCCCGTCCCCCTGGTTTGATCTACCGCCTTTGAGAGTGCCCCCCCCCCCCCCCCCCCCCCCCCCCCCCCCCCGCCCCATCACTATATCACACGAGAATGCTCAAGTGGGATTAATGGTGGAGAAGGAAAACATGGGACACATCAATCATAGTGGATTCTCAGATCTGACGGTTGTCCCAAATTTACTAGTCTGTCTGAACTTACAAATTCACCTCAAATTTACAAATCGGCCCACATTTATAATATGACATACTCAAATCCCATATATTTCAATGAACGCATGCGGATGTAGTGGTTAAGATACATGGCTCGTAGTGGAGAGGCTGGGGGTTCAAGACATGGGATGCGGATTGCCCCAAATTTACAAGATTACCCAAATTTACTTTCCTCTCCACATTTACCAAATGTCTTGAGTTTACAAATGTGCATCTGATGGCCCAGATCCCCTCAGCCATTGATCCCACTTGAAGCCCCCCGTGCGAGACAGTGTAAAGTCCCCCCCCCCCCCCCCCCTTCTTTTTTCCTATAAAAGCTCCATCTTTCCTCTTTATTTCTTTCACACTCCCACTCTCTCTTTAGCATTAGTAATCTCTATCTCTATAAAACAAACCTTTTTTATTTCTTACCTCCCGCCATCTCAAAACTTCTCATCCGACCTTTTCTAATTTCATTTCTCTCAAACCTTCTACTCGCACCCTCTCTCATTTCATTTCTCTCAAACCTTCTCCCCCCACCTTCAAACCTCTTCTCTTACTCTCACTCTCACCTTGCATCGTTTCCTTGAAAGCCAAAAGAACCCTAATTAACAAGCAAAATGCAAATTTTAACAAGAAAACAGTCCAAAGACATGGACCGCCAAGAACAAATAACGATTCACACTATTCAAGAAGAAATTCCTTTGCACACCACTCAAGAGATTGTGTGGTTGGAGCGTCCGTGTTGATGGAGGTGCAAGTCCCTCCTTCAATGGGTGTAGTCACGTAGACGACCATCCTCACAAAAAACATGGGTAATGATTCTGTTACCGATCTATTTGGTTATGTGGTTGATAGGCACATCTATCGGGCTCGATTGATGCACATGTTGTGTGAGGCCACATGCGCCATATTCAATGCCATACACGACCTTGATATCAATGCACATCCAAACAAAGGGGATATCGAGCAAGTTGTTGCTCTAGCCAACAAGGCAATCATGATTTGGGGGTGAACATGGTTTTTGCACCCCACATGAGTGTGCACCCTTTGGACGACATGTGGAGGCTTGGATAGAAGTATGGATGACTTACATTGTTGCGCAAGGACAAGCCAATGGAGCCAACAACAAGAGCAAAGACAACAATGACAGCAATGACACTAGCGATGAGGACAAGTAGATTTCACCTTCCCTCACTAATGTTAGAGAGAAATAAGCCCTTGATACCATATCAGCATATTGTAATGTTTTGTTTGGTCCATATCTATCTTATTGTAGTTGTTTTTTTAAGTTACGTACTTTAAACCCTTTTAATATTAGTCTATGGTTTTGTTATTGCAGTTTTTAAATGTTTTCCAATATCAAAATTTATTTTTATGGAGTGTTAATTGTTAAAATTGGCTTTTTGTGAACATTTTTTGTCTCGTATCATTGTCCAACTGATAGCTAATCACGTTGTGCGGTGTATATCATGATGTTTTAAAAGAGTGTGTGTGCCTTGTTATGGGTATATTTTCTGTGTTTGTATACATGTAGGACACTTCTCATGTTGGTGCTTAAGCTTGTTGCCCAACATATATCACAACATTTGAGAAGACAATGTGCACATGAGCGAGAGAGAGAGAGAGAGAGAGAGAGAAAGAGAAAGAAAGAGAGAGAGAGATTTATAAATGAAAAATGTTTGGTCAAGAAGTGTTTGCCGATGTGTGTGTGTTGTGTGTGTGAAAGAGAGAGAGAGAGAGAGAGAGAGAGAGAGAGAAGCTTTTCAAAATTTGCTCTTCTAATTCCAAAACAGCGTGGTCAAAAAACTCTCACCAAAAAATTACGTCCTGCTACATGCATACTAGGATCTAGTAGAGGTGGGATAGTCTCTCCTCCATTGTTGGTACTCTTTCTCCAAATTCTAGTACTCCAGTATAGGCCTAGGTCTAGGTTCTCACTCCATTGGGCGTTGAGTTGGTCCTCTTTGTCCTACACCTTGTGCAAATTGAATAGAAACATTATAAATTGACCCATTGATCCTCTTGATTACCTCCAATTTGACTTTTGGGACTTCACGATGGCTCGAACTTTGTATAGTCTCTTGAGAGATACCACTCTCCATGTGTCTATGCACACAATACAATTTATACTTTTATACAATTTTCAATATACATCAAAGTTGCAAAAGAATTTGAATAGCGGAGGGTGAAATAGAGTGCACAAAGACACGTGAGAATGAAAAAAGAGAATCTTTAAATGCCCCACCTCAATAAAACACGAAATATGTATTAATGCAATTAAAAAATTTGGGTATACCATAACATCGAAAATATAAAATGACTAGCAGAGTATTGAACCCTGTGTAGGGAGCGACCGGTCCACCCAACCACTTTTGCTCTATTCTAAATAGAGAGAATTTCACTTTGACGAGAGCAAGCAAAAAAACCTCCAATCTACCTAAGTCAGACATAGGTTGAGGCCATCTTGCCTCCCTCCATGAACCCGAGCTCTGAAAGGATCCTAGATACTAGCAGGTGGTAGGGTATCAACACCAACCATAAGAGTTTAGGCACCATGCCTCTTCAATACCCAACATCCGATATTTAGGCAAAGCTAAGGCAAGATACCCAATGCATTAGTCGTGTAGGTTGTTCAACCCCCAATGCACTAAATGTGTAGATGAGCCCAACAAAAAATAAAACCTAGCCAACACATCCGATCCAACAAATCTGCAGGTCATCAACCCTTTTGTCTAAGGCTAAGCAATGTAGGTCATCCTAGTCTTGTAGTGATGCTGCCATGAGAAATATAACCATGAGTTTAATCACAACATCTTCCATATGCACAAACAATCTTTTCCAAGTAGCTAGAATGTAAAATGTCTCTACCCTTACACATCCAATATGAACCATCAAAAACCACTTCTTGATCCAACCCAAAAACCACAAACCATAATACAATCACATCACATAGGTGAGCAAGACTTGCAGATTAAAGATCGGCTAGTCCTCCTTTTTACAAGAAAGCACCAAAAACATGGAAAAGTTGAAAAAAGAGGATTTTTCCAAAATTGAACCAAATACCTGTTTGACCTATTGAAACATGAAAATGACCTTGCTTTTCACTTTAAAACCTTACAACATTGTCAAAAAATAATTCTAAACCAAAAATTATTGAAGCTAATATTAGAATCTATTTTTCTTATTTTTTCAAAAAAGATCCAAAAATTGGGGATCTTACATCCTCCCACACTTGAAAATTTGAGGTGTCCTCACCTCGACATGAATAACAAATAAGTCTAAAACTTTCTATAAATATAAAACGAATTGAGTATTCCATTTTTCAAGCATGATCCTGTCCTAGAGAAATTTGGGTTGCCACACTATTAAATAATTTTGGTACGTTAGCAAGTCCAAAAGGAATTGAAAGTTCTTCATTTTCTCCTTCATCTATAGTGGTTGCATGGGCATGAACATTTGATGGATTTCCTCCACCTTGAGCATTTTGAGTTCTATTGGTTTGGGTGCATCCTTGAGGTTGTTGATTTTTTTGTTGAACGAGGTGGTCGATTGGTCCATTTATTGTAAAGGTTGGATTCCTAGGTCTGAAATTCACTTGATTCTGTGGTAGTCTCTATTTTGTATTAGATCTAGGCTGTTAATTTTTGAGGTTCTTGTTAGTGTCCATACTTCTAGCATCATCTTGTTTTGCAAGCTCATAATTGTCTAGATCATTAAATGGACAATCTCAAGGCATGGCCAGGCTCAAAACAATTGAAGAAAAAGTGATTTCTTATTGACCTCCTCTGTAAAATGGCTTCTCGAGTCTCAGAATATGAAGATCTAGACTCATCCTCTAGTCGAGGTCTTTTAGTACCATTTGATATTTTGATATCAATGGGTTTACCCGCATCAAAAACATATGCACAATTTGTAAGTCATAAGCTTTGAAGTTTAATTTTCAAAGGATTATGTAGGCTTGACATGAATAGTGCCACTTTGACTTCCTAAGTCATCCCTCTTCGAGCATACTTGACAAGGTCCAAATCTCTAGTTCCCTAAGTACAATCAAGAAGCTCATTCATATGGTCCAGATAATATACTTTATTTTGATAGATCTTCTTTAGTTGAGTCTCTAGATAATCCCAAGTCACTTTGTTAGGTTCAACATTGTTCTCAGTGCAATGGTCTCTACACACTCTTGGACGTATTTTCAAGTTTGAGCTTAGCAATAATAGACTTGTTCTTGACAGACGAATGAGCTAAATCAAAGTAATTATCCATGCAATCAATACAATCCTCAAGACCTTGCTTACATCTTTTCCTTCTCCAGTAAGGTTGTGAATTTCAAAGCATAGCATTGACGTCATGATTAATGATAGTTGACTTAGATGTGATTGGGAGATTGGCTTTAGCAGCCACTCCATTTTCTCTAGGATGCATGTTTGATTATTGCATCATTCTTAATCCACATTCTTATATTAAATGGTTAATTATATATTACATTAATCTTCTTATACTATATTATACTATAATTCAAAAGGGTGGATGGGAGGAAAATGTTTTAAACCATAATTTTCTAATGAATATATAGTCATTTACACCATTTTGGAAGAAAAATTAAATATGGGGTGTCAGAAGCTAGCTATATTATCATCAAAACCCCCTACCCTTTGGCTAGGTAATCGGAAGTCACCTTAGAAGACATTGATTAGTACAAAACAACCATTTAAAGAAATTCTTAATACACTTATAAGACACTAATTTGACTATTTTATTCTAATCCAAAAACACATAAATCCATACAAGAAGACAAGTCAAGTAGGTATCACTAGTCAATGTCACTCATAGATGCATTATAGAAGGCGAGAAATACGTCTAGTAGGACTAGCAGACGTATGAAGCTTCCAGAATCGTAACCAACGAGTTATCACAATAATTGATAGTGCAGAATCACTCAGACACCAGTCCAATGGCCGATAAATAGGACCCATTACTCATTTTATGCAACTTTTGACTCCCTAGAATCCTTAGGTCCCTAGACTTTGAGATACTTTGTACTTTTTGTATCCTTTGTAAGCATTTGTTGCACTCCCTATCTTTTTGTAAGTCCAAAGCCAACTATCGACATACTAGATACTTTACCAATTCTAATCTGATAATTTGAATGCAATTCTAGTTTTAGTCGCAATTCAACATCTTGTATTTATAGTTCCAGTGTTCTATCTTTTCAATTCTAGTAATCTAAATTCTTAATATGAAGTGCTATGTAAGTCGGACATCTTTAGCACTAAGTACCAACTTAGAATGACTTATCTAAATACATCTAGCTCATTCAATTTTGGTGATCATGGTGGTTGAGCTTAGTTTCTTTAGGATAGACAAACTACCTCTCAACTGGTATTAGATCTATTATATGTCCACAATTCCACCTCGATCGAGCATAAGAGGGCGACGACCAACAACTTGCTATATGAAAAACCAAGAGAGGGTTAGTCCGATTCTATAAGACATTGACGTAGCTTTAAAATTGATCCGCACCCTAGGAATCAAAGTTAAATGAGGTCGCTCAAGGAGGGGGCACTACTGACAAATCAAGGGATTCCTAACATTCGAGTCATTCTAGGCATTAGAGAGCTAAAAGAGCTACAAGGAGGAATATGCCTCATGGATATCAAAGTCAAAAGCAAATTGATGAGATTGATAAGAGTAAAAAAACTCATCAACCATCACACAAGGAGACCAAGAAGATAGTAGAAGAGATAGTCATAGAGACAATGATAGAGAAATATGAGGCTAATACTGATCACTATCACAAGAAAAAGTCACGCAACAAGAATATAGTACATAGGACCAAAATCAACAAAATCAAGGAATATTCAACTGGCTTGAATTTTTTTTTCTCAACGTTAAAAGGAGGGAAAAAGAATGACCTTGATGTACACACACAAGCCTTTGAGGAGTATGCTGAGCTGAAAGATATGATTGGGGGGAGTGTTTTCCTCAAACATTGAAGGGCGCAAGTAGAAATGGTACTACCATTATCCAGCCTATAGACTAAGGTCATATCACAAACTCATTAAAGCCTTTAAATTGGAATACTCACACAATAGGGGGGATGCAGATATTCTCTGTGATCTTGATAAGATCAAGCAAGGCAAGTTGTCAAGTAGAAGTTATGTAGAAAAGATAAAATAACTAACCAAACAATTGCAAGAACCTCCCTCAAAGAAAAGAATGAGAGCTTGGTTTTGGAATGGCTTTAAGAGCAAGGAGTTTAGATAGCAAGAGGTACCGGCACTGACAAAGACATTCAATGACTTGGTAAAAAGAGCACTAAAATTGGAGCAGCAAGCAAAAAAGGATAAGGGGCACATGAGAAGACAATCCAATGATGATGAATCTTTTGCTAAAGAGAGCTCTGGATCAACTTCTAGCTCTATTTATTCTAAAAGCAAGCCTGATGATGAAAAAAGAAAAGCTAAGAAAGGATCTTGGACCAGAAAGAATGAAGGTTTTTGTATGAGGATTCTTAATTATGTTTATGTTAGCAAGGGTTGCAAGTGTAATGGAAATGGCCTATGAACTTTGAGAATAGCGGAATTAAGAGAAGAGTGAGCATCCTTATGAGACTACTTTGAGAACATAGAGGGTGAACTTAATTAGTTGTAGCAACGTAACCAATATACGTAATTAACTTGGCATGAACATTACTTTTTGCAAGAGAGAGAATTAGAGAACTTGACAATAGTTGAGGACCTAATTTATGTGGAGGCGGCCCCCCCTCCAATAGGCTTTTGTATTATAGATTCTCCCATAAAGAGAAACTTGATACAATACAATATTTGGTTTCCTTGAGACCTAAGTGATGCAATAAAGATTGGAAACTTCATGCATCACAAGCATAGCATAACCTTTCTAAAAGCATTAACCATCCCCGGTCTCAGTCCCAAGGCCTCAAACACCTTTGAAGGTGGAGAGAGCTAGCGGGGAATGAGGGTAGGGAAGAGGAAGAAGAAACATTCATATGAGAAAGAAATAGTTCCTCACTTATCATCACTCTTCTTTCTTAGCAAAGCATAATAGCATAGTAATGAAGATGGAGAAGATGGCAAGCTTAAGCATTGAAGCATGGCTCTTGTTTGGATTTGCATTCCATAGCCAAAAGTATTGGTTTAGGCTCTCAACTTCTCAACAAGCTTGGAGAAGGAGATGGAGTTCTTGCACTTGGCATCAAGTGAGAATGAGCATGTGAGTGTGTGTGAGAGAGAGTATACCCCCCCAAGCACACCCCCATCTTGCTTTGGTCGACCCCTCATTATAGCTCAAGCTTGCATTGGATTGGACCCTTGCAATCCTAGCCAACCACATGCATAGTGCATATCAAAAAACCATGATGGCATTATGACAAGTGTCCTCCTTCCCCCTTTGAGTGAGCCCTGATAAATGCTTAAACAATTTATTTTATTATTCTAAATTCTCATTGGATCCCTCTTTAGCCTAGTCAATAGGATTCAAGCACCTCTTGTGGCTAGTCATAGGGAGAACCTGATATGTGTCCTTGTGCCCATTAATGAAGGGGTGCTATTTCAGTGACTAGAAGGTCAAGTCAAGCTTATCCCTAAATTTTGGGCTCACACCCTTCTTTGTAGGAACCCTTTTTGACTTAAGCTCCTCAATCCCTTACCTTCCAAGCATGGGGAAGCTTCTCAAGCACCTAAGTCAGCAATCAAGTATAGGCTTAGCATGAGCATGGGTTCACTCTCTCTCATGAACCTAGCTTGTAGGCTCGCCCCCCTCTTTGTATGGCTCAACTTTGACTTGGACTTGGACACCTCAAGCACATGGCTAACTTGACCAAGGACCTTAGCTATCCCAAGCATGTCAAATACCTTATTTGTTAATACTTAAAACATGAACCTATCTTAACCTAAGGTATAAGGACTTTTACACTAACCATTGCAGGTCTTTAATTAAGCTAACCCTAAGGTCTTTCAATTTCCATTAGCTAGCATTTCTCTTTGACAATCCATCTCTCGTTTGAACCCATAATTAACTTTGGCCCCGTGTCGAGATAGATCCATAAGCACATGTCTATATTCTAACTCTTGTTTCCATTTATTCTCCCACATTAAATGATTAGTTTAATATGAGAAAATCATTTGGGTTAGCTAGATATTAGATTTTATGCAAGCAAGGATGGTCCTAGGACCATGGTCTAAGAACTTACTAGACAATGGTTGTTTCTGCTGGATGCATGAGTTGAAAAATTAGCTAATGCATCAAATTTACTATGTTTATTGGTTTCCAACTTATTGGTGAAACATTGTGAATATTTTCCTTGGCTATAAGTTTGTAGTATGCAGATGGCATAGGATGTGGTGGAGGAAAATTGTACATCTAGAGTTTCTAAAGAGAATTTTGTGGGCAAGGAAGCGAGTTATACAAACAAATGTACGTCTACAAAATCAATGTTGACTGTGATATTGGATATAAATGTACAATTATTAAAGCATAGTTTTCAACATCTCCCTTGCATATGTCAAATGTATATGTTGTAAATAAGTACTTAATTTTGCATCTTGGATGCATAAGATTCTTACAAGCTCTTGTTGAAAAATTTAATGTTGGTATAACGTCAAATGCAATGAATTACAATTTGGAAAAAATGTTCACATGTTTTCATTTGTGGTGATAGTGGTTTAGGGTAATAACTTTATGATACATGTGTCATGGTAGGCTAACAAAAAAATATCTTTAAGGTGTTATTGGTTAATGGAGAGCTCATATTTGGTTATGATCTATCTTTTTCCTTTGCATTGCATGCGTGAAAGTGTATGCTATCTATCTTAAGAGATTTGATTTTTTAAATTTTTTTTGCATTGCATGCATGCAGATATATGTGCTACACAATTTTAAAGCTAATAAGTTAACATAAGAAAATTGGAATCTTATAGTACCAACATGTGGTACTTTATAGTACCCAATTTACTGAGTGACATCTTGTTTGCATTATTTTTACACATTAGGGAAACTTTGGACTGTCAAAGGGGCACTATAAGGATTTTGACTTTCTCACTCTTGTCCAAAATGGGCACATGGTGAAATTTTTACAAATGAAATCAAAACTTGTTGAACCTTTTGGATTTAAAATGTACTCATTGAGATCTATACATTGATATACAACATGCCCTCAGATTCCTTATGTCATGAAAATCCCATTTTTGATGTGACAACTCTGTTTTATAAATAGAATCTTTCCCCACATTTCAATTTCAATGGGGAGATCGTAAATTTGGCAAATCAACTCCAAATTTTTCAAAGTTTGGGAATTTAGAATCTACTTTTTAAGATCTTTCTAATGATATGGTGGTAGATATGGTTTTGACAAAGCATTCATGGCCTTCACTGGGTTACCCATTTTGGACAAGAGAGACAAAGTCAAACATCCTTATAGGGCCCCTTTGAGAGCCCAAATTTTCCCTAATGTTGTTGAAGTGCTGCCAAAAGAAAGACATATAGTACGAATGCTTAATTATGTGGTTTTGAAAATGAGGGGATGTCTAATGCTTGGTGTTTTCACATTATAGGGAAATACAAAATAAGGGAATGCTCTATACTGAGCAGTTTTTTCTATATCGACAAAGATTCATGAAGAGTATGGATTGATCCTAGATGGTGTTCTTACAAAATATCTTATTGATCAAGACCTCGTTGATGACTAGGGGATGACTATTTTTAAGCAAAGACATCAGAATATTGCCAATATTTACTTGATTCATGTGCAACCAAGCCTAATTTGAGGATTGTAGGTGGCTATTCCACACCAAGTCCTTCTATCTTGTGGAGAGGTTATACAAAGTTTATGTGTTGCTACAATTTTGAAAAACTCCGTGCAAAAACAAAAGACCATGTAGGCCATGGGGTAGCATGGGCAAGATTGAGGGTGAGTTTACTGAAGATGTGTGGCAGTCACTTAGGAGGGTTGGAGTAGAATACTAAAACCCAACAAAGGAAAAATGGTTCCTCCCATCATCTTTTAAGAAGATGCACCTTATGCAAAGTGTTGACTCGAGGGGTGCACTATGTAGTCATGTTAATGTATAATGTGAGTCCGAAAGGAGTTTTAAAATAAAAAAAGTTTAGGCATTTTAACAGAGATACATTAAAATAAGTATTTTTATATTCAATTTCAGAATTTTTTTCTAAAATAAGGGTTCATTTAATTCATTTAGACATGTTAAAAGAGGGGTTATTTTAATACCCCGCGAACGCACATTATATAAGGGGATACTGAACGGTGAAGCCCCCCGAGAGTGTTAGTAACCTATGTATAGAGCTAGAACCACTGCAATATGAAGTAGAGATACATGACTATGTTACAGACCCAAAACATATTGTTCAAACAATACTTCAAACATGTGAAACTACATCAAAAGGATTAAAAGAGGAAAGAACCCCTTTTGATGATGTCAATATCAAAGAGGTGAAGGTTGATTAGGGAGCCAGTTAATGCATGTTTCTCTCGCTTGGAATCAGCAAGAACATAGAGAAACTAAAGAAGGAGGTTGATCTGTAACAAGTAATTTAGGACATCCATGGATTGATCTTAGTATTTTGCCAAAAATGGATTGGTGCAGTTATCCATATTGTTTTGGATACGTTAGATGCATGTGCCTTGAAATTTGACCCACGGGTTCAAACACCTATAACTTGAACTCCACCACAAGGGTCCAAATTAATTTGAGAACTTCTTACCCCTATCTGGCACTCACAAGCGTCTCTCTGGTTGAAGCTAATGGTGGAAACTACCCTCTAACTGGAAATCTCGTGTCATGTCCACTATGGTTTCCACCACATGTGCCAAGACAATCTCCTCTATCAAATCTTTGTCACTGTTATCTTTTTTGAGCTTGCCTATGTCTTTGTCTTCCAGTGAGTTCCTACTTTTTTCTTTGGCTTCAAACTCCCAAGCCAAACAAAGCATCGTGTCACATTTATAACATTGGTTTTTGGACCTCATGAGTCTCAAGGCAGCTAACCGAGTACTGGTAATTTCATCCTTGTCAAGCTTGCCTTTGTCATAATAACTAATATCTAATTCTCCTAAATGATTTTCTCATGTTGAACTAATCATTTAATATGGGGAAGTACTAGGGGAGAAAAAGTTAGAATATTGGTTAAGCTGGCAGATTGGCCACATTAGGGATCCAAAGGAGGGAAAATAGGGATCCAAAGGGGGGGCCATCTGCAAAAGAGCAATGTGCAACAATGGGCTTCAAAAACCCTAAGGTTCAGCCCATCAAGACTTCCAAAATGCTAAGGTTAAGATCAATGGTCAAAACCTAGGAAAGATTGGATGCTTGTGGGAAGACTCAAAAGTCTTCCCACATCCCTATCTTGGAGGGGGTGAGCCCTTTTAGTAGGGGATTAGAGAGAAACACACACACTCTCTAGCAGGCTCCCTTTAGACAAAGGGAATAGGGGACACATGTCAGCTCCCTAGCCCAGTTGCCCCCAAGGTGCATTCAAATCCTATTGGATGGCCATAGAGGTTAACCAATGAGAATTAGGCTAGAGTAATTTTAGTTTAATTTATTTTAAAACACTTGATAAAAGAACCAATAGAAATTAAGCTCTCTAGAAGACTATTGGAAAGTCTCCCAAGGGGTCCAATGAGCATTCAACAACCCAATGGCTTGCCTAATTCCTATTGGCCAGAAGACTAAGGGGTCCAATGAGCATTTAATTGAATTATTTAATTACATAAATCTCTCACAAAAGGGGAAAGGGGGACACATATCACAAGGCTATCACTTATGATTCTTAATTATCATTGGCTAAGCTTTGCAAGGTCCAATGGGATGTCAACATGAGTAAAAATCATGAGGGGTCGACCAAGAGAGAGAGGGGGATGATTTTTGCAAGGCATTATCACTTACACACTTACACAATCTCATGCGTGAAGTAAAGAAGACTCTCTCTCCTTCTCAAGCTTTAATGGAAAGCCATCATCTACTCCAAGCTTGTGAGAAGGGAGGCCTACACCAACAACTCTTGGCTTTGTGATGCGAATCCAACCAAGAGCCAAGCTACAATGCATGCTCATCTCCTCTACCATGCTAATTACTAAGCTATGATAAGCTATTATGAGTGATTAAGTGAGGAGATATACTTCTTTCTCGTAAGAATACTCCTTCTTCCTCTTAATCTACTCTCATACCCCACTAGCTCTCATCATCTTTGAAGGTGTGTGAGATCTTGGGTCTGAGACTGTGAGGGAATTGATGTTGTGTTTTACAAGTGTTAGCTTGGTTCTTGAAGCTTCCATATTCATTGCACGAACAAGTTATTGAAGGAACACAAAGGATTATATTGTAAAATGTCTCCTTGATGGGGGAAACCTATAATACAAAGCCTTTTGGAGGTGGGACCAGCTCCATGTAAATCCAGTTCTCAACTATTGTCAATAGTCTAATTTCCCTCTTTTTGGAAATATTGTTCATGCCTATCTAACTAGGTGTTATGCTTTTTGTTGCTCTGTCCATCCAATCAGTCTTGCTATGCTCATTAGGAATCTATTTTAATAAAATGCTCACTATGTCTATGTTATTTTCCGTTACACACAAGTTACTAGACCATTGAATGTTACAGCCTTTTAATTTTTCCTTTAGAAAACTCATCCATTTGATTTTGGTTTCACAATATTGATCCAAACGAAACAAAAATTTTCTTGGGAATTTTGGTCAACCATAGGCTGCTAACAAGATGCCGACTGATCCACTTTTCATAGCCAATTGTTAGGTTTGGTCCAAAACTATTCGTCGTAGTAGATGAGAGGTCCACATGCACGTACTTGGATTCATGAGCTTGATGGGGAACCCAAAACCTTTAATGGTCTTACCCTCTACTCCGTTGGGGAAATGCACCCTCTTTGAAGACTCTTCATATACCAAGCACTACTATTTTCCACCAATTTCTAGTGAATACACCCTCTCCATTGTTGAATTCTCAAGATGCAAGGAAAAAAACACTTACTCTTCCAGTCTAGGCCACTCTCTTTATACTCCTAGCATGTCAAAACGTTGTTCAAAACATTGTGGATGACAACTCCCCTTCTCTGCAAGCACAGTGTCTCTGAGAGCATTGGCTAACTTGTCCTTTGTAAGTGCTAGCATTTCAAAATGCTTGATGTAGGTGATCTTGGAAGCCTCCTAGAAATGACTTGTGTATCAAAATGCAAGATCAAGAATTCATACTTTTGAGTGCTACTAGGTTGGACTTGCTATAGAGTTTTGAAACGCTTCCGGAAATAGACACACGGAGGCTGCAATGTTGGTACAAAAAAAGTTTGTCAAGCCTAGGAGGGATGCTAAGTAGTTTTTGAGGTGTGCACAAGTGCATGACAAATGGTTTGAGCAGGTACCAAGGTCTTGGGAAGTCAAAAGGTAGGGGAAAAGTATGCTTAAGGAGACTTTTTGGGTAAGAAGGCTCCAAGATGGGCCAATTGGGGTAGTGGTTCCAAGTGCCCAAAGTGATGTGTTTGTACTGTGGAATGTAGGGTTTGAGATACTCTAGAATCCGGTCTAGACGGCTCCACAAATAGAGCTATGGGGAGAAAGTTATGCCAATTCAAAGTTAGAAGGCTTTGAAGATCCCGGATGGACAGGGCAGCTAGCGGTGGAGCTATGAATTGAAAGTAATGGCCATCAAAAGATTTGTTGGGAGTCAATTATGGGCTGGGTTGATTGCATTGGGAGATGTGCAACCTAGCATTTTCTTAGCCTTGCCAAATTTTTAGAAGGTATTACACTACACATGAAGTTAACACGGACTGAAAGCACCTCAATCAGAGCCCTGAGGAGTGTGATACTAAAATGGTTTTCTACCAAGTTTAGGCTCTCAGTTTGAGTCCACGGTGGAGCTAAAATGCGATAGAAATTGGCGGGTTTGGATACAAGGAGAAGGGCTACCAACCCATTTTCACAGTCCGGCCATCGAACCTGCAAGCACTAGACAATTAGGTAGTGAAGTTGGGGACAAGGCTAGGTTTTTTTGAAATTTTTAGGGGCATGCTTTGTGTAGTTTGGGAGTCCAAAGGGCCAAGCCTTGCAGTGCCACCATGTGGCCTCCAAAAAAACCCACATACACAGACGAAGGCAAGCTCGATGGGATATGTATCTAGGGTCGTGGCTCATTTGGGGGTATCAAAGAGAGAGAGAGAGAGAGAGAGAGAGAGAGAGAGAGAGAGAGAGAGAGAGAGAGAGAGAGAGAGAGAGAGAGAGAGAGAGAGAGAGAGAGAGAGAGAGCTTGCTCTCTTGTGTGGCTATGGACTCCGTTGTGGGGCATTGTGAGCTTGTGCTTGTCTGATGGGCAGTGTTGTTGTTTTGGCATGCTGTGGTAGTGCAATGGTGGTGACAAACGCCAAGCATCCGATGGCAGTAACAGTTAGCGCTGCACGGATGTTGTCGTCTCAAGCCCAATACGGTGGTGCAACCAAATTTGGTCGATTGTAGAAGATGGCATGGGCAGGTATGTGAAGGCTAGCAGATGTAGGGCAAAGGGTGAGAGCATCTATAAAGATCCAGGGAAGATAGTTAGCAACGGATATGTATGGATGATGCAGTGTATAGGCCAAGAAAGGCTTCAAAGGGGGTAATTTGAGGAGCAGATGAAGGAGGCTCAAGGTGCAAACTTTGGGCCTAGAAATTTAGAGCTTGAAGTGTTGAAGGAGCAAGTCTAGAGGACTCATCAAGAAGAGCTATGGAGCCCAAGATATTTGAGGTTGAAGATATATTGAATTGTAGATTCTCGCCGGGCAGGGCAGCTGGGAACAAGTGTCCCAAGTGGATGTCAGTGTATAGACACATAGTGCTTGAATTATGGAGCATCCTCGTCTTTTTAGATTGTAGATCAAAGCTATGGATTGCAGCTTTTGGCCATTTTAAGCTTTTGCCATTGGGGCTTTGGCTATTATTCTCTTTGGCCGAGGATTGTGCCAGCTCAAGGCTTTGGTTGTACACGACTGTGTTGGTGATAGAGGAATCAAGAATTGCTGTTTCTTAGAATCAATTCCCCCTTCCCCCTTCTCTTCTCTGCTTGTGTGCGTGTGTTTCCAAGCGTGTGTTGACGTGTGTACCCGCTCGAGGTTTGTCGTGCAAAGGGAGATAGAGAGAGGCTGTGTGTGTTTGGAAGGCTGTGATTTGGGTAGAGCGGAATGGTTGGGTTTGTTTGGTGCATTTTGCAAAGCGTGTGTGCGTAGGGTTGTGTGTAGGAGGTTGTTTGCTTGCGAAAGTGTCAAGTTTTGAAGGTGAACTCTAGTGCATTGGTGCGTTTTGTATACCCTAAGCTATAGTGAGGCATTGTGTTGTGTGTTGGGTGTGTCCCCTTTCCCCCTCTCCATCTATTGGTGCCCCCACTGAGGAGCTGTTCAATGCTTTTATTTGAAGTTTGAAGCAATTTTTGGTAGCCGACAAAGTGGTTGGCTGATGGTCGAAATCTTTGATGGTTGAGTTTGAAGCTGGCAAAGATGGTGGAGCCAAGTTTTGGTCCCATATTTATGGGTGTTGAAGATCCCACAGATTGATTATTTAGTAGATTTTGAGTATGGTTGCTGTTGCCAATGCATATGTTGATGGATGAAGAAAAGATACAGACGGTTCTGTTGTTGATGCGCAAATGAACCAAGGTTTGGTTTGATGGTTTAAAGAGCAGTGATTGAGGATCATGGAAGGAGCTGCAAAATAAGATTTTGGAGCAGTTTCGAGAGGTGATTACTATAGAGGAAGCTGGTGCAAAGTTGAAGGTGGTAGGCCAAGATGTGAGTAAGGATTTTTCTATTCTCATTGAGTAGTTTGAATCTTGTTGGAGGAAATTAGAGGTTGCTACTAGGGAAAAGGAAATCAATATTTGAAGTTGTCGAGGCTGTTAGAGTGCTTGCATCCGAGGATTAGAGAAAAGGTGGAAGACGATGCTGATACCTATGAGGACATGATCTATTTGGCAAAGATGAAGAGCGGAAAGGTAAAGCAGAAGCTGGAATTGGGCGTGTTGAAGCCTGTAGATTATGTGCTTGTTGGGGAGATAGCAGAGTGTTCCTTGGTCTAACCAAAGGCGGCTCCAATTGTTTGAATTTCAAAGCCTATGGAGTAAATCCTATGGTTGGTTATGTTCCTTGGAGGTTTCCAGTTTATGATGTGCATGTGTGCCGAGGGTGGACGAGATTTCCAATGAGGAGAAGCTCCATGTTGAAGCGAACAAGGATGTAAAAGTGGTAGCAGATGTTGAGGTTCCAGTGCGGGTTAAAGAGGTAAAGCCTGTTTTTGTGAAAAGATTGCATGAAAAGTTAGAAGAGTGCAATCAGGTTGAGGATTATGAGGGTTCAAAAGCAAGTGGAGAAAGTGAGAAAAGTCATGAATATGGTCAAGCTTTTGTGGAGCAGCAAGGGGATGAAGATGCAGATAGGAGTCGGTATATGATGCCGATGATGAAGAAGATACACGCTCAAGGAGACAAGTGAGGAGGATAGAGCGGATGAGTCCAATTCCTATGGTGAGGAAATGGAGTTTGAGTAACCCAAGATGGTAAAGAGAAAGCTACCTTAAAGTGAAGGAGTCTATGCCCACAAATGGAGATATGCAGATGGAGATGGTGTAGATTCTTGCCACGCAAGGAATGGAGTGGCCCTACCCAGGGATGATGACCAAGAGTATGCGATTTGGGGAACCTTGGTAGAGCATGATGCAACACTAGAAGATATGATTGAAGAACAAGCAGCTGAAGTTGACAGGCAAGTAAGGATGATTGACCTTGAAGAGCAGCTGGTTAGCAGGAGGACTCAATGATTCTAGAATTGAGACGGTATGGCCAAAGAGGAGGTTGTGTTGCCAAGGATGGTGGAGATTTTGATGCAGCAGATATGTCCAATAGTGGATAAAGAAGAATCCTAGATGATGGTCTTACTTCCATTGAAGGTATGTGAGCTATAATTGATGAATATGGTGGTAGATATAGCTATATGGTGGATGGTTCATCAGGTGCAGGGGTCTATGCTTGAGGCCTCCACTTTACGTGGTTGGGAGGGTCCAACATGTGTTTGAGCTTGTTTGTAGGTACGTGTTTCCTAGGTGGTGGTATCCTTGGTGTTGCTCGATATATAGTGGGCAGTTTGCAGAGGGATGAACGGAGAGTTGAAGGCATCCCATGGACGGTCTACACACATAATAGTCTATGTGCTGGGTTCCGGCACTATGTGGTGATGTTATGTCATAATAACTAATATATAATTCTCCTAAATGATTTTCTCATGCTAAACTAATCATTTAGTATGGGGAAGTGCCAGGGGAGAAAAAGCTAGAATATTGGTTAAGCTGGCAGATCGGCCACAATAGGGATTCAAATGAAGGAAAATAGGGAGCCAAGGGGGGGGACCATGTGCAAAAGAGAAATGTGCAACAATGGGCTTAAAAGACCCTAAGGTTCAGCCCATTAAGACTTTCAAAATTCTAAGGTTCCAAAATTCTAAGGTTGTGTCCAAAGGTCAAAAGCCTAGGAAAATTGGATGCTTTGTGTGTGTGCTCAAAAAGTCTTCATGCATCCCTACATAGGAGGGGGCAAGCCCTAGAAGTAGGAGATGAGAGAGAAAAACACACACACTCACACAAGCTCCCTTTACACAAAGGGAATGAGGAACACATGTCACCTCCCTAGGCCAAATGCCCACAAGGTGGACCAATGAGAGTTAGGCTAGAGTAAATCTACTTTAGTTACTTTAAAAAACACTTATTAAAAGAACCAATAAGATATAATCTCTCTATAAGACTATTGGACGGTCTCCCAAGGGGTCCAATGAGCATTCAATAGCCCAATGGCTTGCTTGATTCTTATTGGCTAGGAGACAAAGGGGTCCAATGAGAGTTTAGTTGCATTAAATAATTAAGTAAAGCTCTCACAAATGGAAAAAGGGTGACACATGTCAGAGAGCTATCACTTATGCTTCTTAAATTCCATTGGCTAAGCCTAGCATGGACCAATGGGGTGTCATGATGAGAAAATAGCAAGAGGGGTCAACCAAGAGAGAGAGGGGGACTAGTTTTTTGAAGGCATTATTGCATACACACTCACATTACTCCATGTGTGGAGTAATAAGACTCTCTCTCTCCTTCTCAAGCTTTAATGGAAAGCTTATCACCTACTCCAAGCTTTGAAGAAGGGAGGCCTACACCAACAACTCTTGGCTTTGTGATGCAAATCCAACCAACAGCCAAGTTTCAATGCATGCTCATCTCCTCTACCATGCCAATTACTAAGCTAAGCTATGATAATATGAGTGATTATGTGAGGAGATGTACATATTTCTCATAAGACTACTCCTTCTTCCTCTCAATCTACTCTCATACCCCGCTGGTGTGTGAGGTCTTGGATTTGAGACCGTGAGGGAATTGGAGTTCGGTTTGATAAGTGTTTTGCTTAGTTCTTGAAGTTTCCATCTTCATTGCACTAGCTAGTATTGAAGGAACACAAAGATAGGTATTGTAAAATGTCTCTCTTGATGGGAGAAACTATAATACAAAGCCTTTTGGAGGGGGGACTGGCTTCATGTAAATCTGGTCCTCAACTATGTCAATAGCTTAATTTCTCTCTCTTTTGAAGTATTGTTCATGCTATCTAACTCGGTGTTATACTTTGTGTTGCTCTCTCCACCCAAGCACTCTTGTTATTCTCATTAGGAATCCATTCTAATGAAATGCTCACTATGTTCATGCTATTTTCCGTTACACACAAGTTACTAGGTCATTAAATGTTACATTGGTATCAGAGCACACGGTTTATCTTTTCTTGCTCAAGAAGGGAGATCCTCAAGCTAGCTATAAATGGTTGGTACTATTAATTGCATTTGAGTAAGTAGAATAGGGATTTTTAAGCCTTGCAGTGTGCTTGCCTTCGTGTAGATAACAAGACATCACCGTCAAGAGCTATGGTCTTAATAATGGAGTCCTACGGGGCTTGCCTGCGACTTAACCACTATTGCTCTATTAGCAGCTTGATAGGAGCTGATGATGGTTCAGTGTTGAATGACGCTCTCTTCCATTCCTTGCAATTAATGGTATTAGATCCACGGGTACAATAGCTTGAGTGATTTTTCTAAAGGAGTAAAGAGGAGTAGAAACTAGGGCTTGAAGTGCCAAAGTACACCTAAAAGTTGTTAGAATGGCTAAAAATAGTAAGGAGAGTGAAATTAATGTTGATAACTTTGAATTTACTGAGCAGGCTACTAATGATGCCCCTTGTGCTTGTTAGCTATCTTGTTTCTAGGCTTCAACTATCCATGGGCAATCCATCCCTCCAAAGTGAAGTGCAACGACAACTTCGTGCTCATGGGATTCTCCAAGCTCCCCACTAGTACCTAGGAAGCTTCCTTGTGAGACTTCCAAAAGAGGCCTCTCTCCGATTCTGAAAGAACAAGAGGATCCATACTTTTCTTCTTGATGACTCATCTCCTTCTCAAAGGAGAACTCCAGAGTCTCCACCAAAGGAACGAGAAAGAAGTGAGTCTCCTACCACCTCAATGGAGATGGCTCCACGAAGATGGAGGACTAAACGCTCTCCATCACCTCCAAAATGGAGAAGACCATCGCACACTTCTCCACACCATAATTCAAAGAGGGATGACAAAAATCAAGAGAAGAAAAAGCCAAGAAAGAGGACACCCTTTTCTCCATCTTCTTCATCCTCTTCCTCTTATGAAAGCGATGGTGCAAACAAAGAAGACCAAGGCAAGAAAAAGGCGAGAAATAGGTCACCCTCTTCTCCATCTTCCTCAAATTATTCATCTTGTGAAGAAAGTGATGGTGCAACTTTTGAACCATCAAAAAGAAGAGGTCATAGGAAATCCTATGCCACGTGGAAGAGGTCGTCCAAGCTCAAGAAGTTGAAAGAGGGAGGGAAAAGCATCTCTTTCCTTACTTATGATGGCACCTTTGGTGCTACAGACAAAGTCTTGGCTTTTATCCAACAATTTGATGCGGCGTTTTGAGATGAGGGATTCACGTAGTCCTCTAAGCTACACCATGTAGCTATGCACTTTCAAAAGTCCGCCAGTCATTGGTGGTCTAGCCTACAGGCCAATGGTGAAGCTCCACAAACATGGAAAGCTTTAAGAGCTTCCATTATGAAGCAGTTTTTGGCCACCGATGCCAAAGACAAAGTACTCACCAAATGGCGAAGTTTGAAGCTCTGTCCCTATGAATCCATTGAAAAATATGTAGACAAGTTTTGGGACCTACAACTCAAAGCCACTGTCTTCAAAAAGTTGGATTTTGGAGATCAAAAGAAACAATTTTGTGCGGGCTCAACTTAAGAAATGGCGGAGTATGTCAACTCCCAAAGGCCACGCACCATATCGGCAGTTATACAGCATACTATGGTGGCTTCTCGAATCACTTTCCAAACAGGGGCTAAAAGAAATTCTAAGCCCATGGAAAACAAGGGTTCCAATGAGCCTAAGGGGAAGGACAATGTCCAAAAGTCTCCTAAGGGCAACTCCAACAAAGCTAAAGAGAAGGGAGTTTACAAAGGTAAAAAAAAATCTCTCCTGAAGAGCTTCAACATTATCGCAAGGATAATCAATGTTTCAAGTGCTGCGAGCAAGGGCATGCATACCACACTTATCCCCAGAAGAACACCCGCCATGAGCTTCCTAGAGCTACCTTGGTTGAAATCCAAGAGGAGGAAACTCACCACAAAGGATCTCCTCTATTCCATGCTTGGGGAAAGGTAAGAGAACATGTTGCTTTTATTCTCTTTGACCCAGGTTCTACTCACAATTTCATATCCATAGAGTTGGCCACCAAGCTAGGCATACAAGCCTATGAGATGGGAGATGTCCTACCCGCAGATGGTGCTTTCAAGGGGCAAGAAGCTTCAGTCACTCCCTTAATTGGGAAATTGAGGCTCCATGTCCAAAGCTATGTAGACAAAGAGGACTTCTTTATCTCTCCTCTCAAGCACGAGGATGTAATCCTAGGGGCACCATGGTTTGATTGCATGGCTGCCAATGTTATACTCCCTGAAAGGAGAATCTCCTTTAGGTTCACAAAAAAGGATATGTACATAGATACTAAGCAAATGGGTAACACCATACCCATTGTACATACACAAGCTTTCAATAAGTCAATAAAGAGCTCTATTTCCATGTACATATTTTTCTTAAAGATTCTCAAAATGAACCTAATGCTTTAACAAAAGAAAATATCAACAATCACAAAGAATTAGAGTTATCCAATTTTCTCAAGGGGTTTCAAGATGTCTTTATTGACATCATCCCTTGTGAGCTACCTCCTAAATGAGGAAATGATGACCATGAAATTGAAATTCTTCCAGGAAGTTCACCATCTGCTAATATATCTCCTTATAGAGTTTCTCAAGCTCAACAAGAGGAGATTATACGGCAAGTACATGAGTTAGTTGAGAAGGGCATGGTTAGGCCAAGCTCATCTCCATTTTACTCACATGTGCTATTAGTGCAAAAGAAAGAGGGAACATATCGTATGTGTGTCGAATATACAGCACTAAACAGGATCACTATCAAGAATAGGTTTCCCGTTCCACGGGTAGAAGACCTATTTGATAAGCTACAAGGGTCCACCTACTTCAGTAAGATTTACCTAAAAAGTTGCTATCATCAAATAAGGATAGTTGATCAAGACATTGTAAAGATCGCATTTCGCACTACGTTTGGTCTTTACGAATATATTGTCATGCCTTTTGGCTTGACAAATGCACCAGCCACATTCAACCAATTGATGGAGAAGCTTTTCAGGCCTCACTAAAACTTTACTAGAGTGTTCTTTGATGATATCATCATTACTCTAATTCATTAGACGAACACAAGCAACACCTCCAGGTAATATTTCAAGTTCTAAGAGAGAATAAACTTTATGTTAATCGAAAGAAAAGTGAATTTTTCTTGCAAGAGATTGAGTATTAAGGTCACATTATCTCTCAAGATGGCATCCAAATGGATCCATCAAAGTTAGAGGTAATAAAAGGATGGCCTAAACCAAGGAATCTTCATGAACTAAGAATCTTTATAGGTATGTAGACGCTTCATAGAAAAGTTCTCACTAATAGCAGGACCATTACATGAAATAACAAAGAAAAATGTTAGGTAAACATGGTATGCCAAGGAGAACAATGCTTTCAAAAATCTTAAAGAAAATATTATCTCTCAACCTATGCTTACACTACCGGATCTCTCAAAGCCATTTGAGGTCCAATGTGACGCTTGTGGTGATTGCCTTGGAGCTGTTTTTCTCTAAGAAGGGCATGCCATAGCCTATGAAAGTCGAAGGCTCAACCCTGCTGAGCAAGATCTAGGCATATATTAAAAGGAACTCCTCGCAGTTCTACATGCCTTAGACTCATGGAAGCACTAATTATTGGGGACTCCTTTCATTCCGCGAACGGATGACCAATGTCTTAAGTACTTCATGACGTAGACCAAGCTCTCCGACAAACAAATGAGGTGGGAAAATTTCCTTTTGCAATTTTATTTCATATTGCTCACATTGCTGGAAAGCATAATCAAATAGCCGATGCATTCTCAAGACAGCCAGTGAATGCCGCTTTCATAGCAACTCACAATGAGCAACTCACAATGAGAAACTCACAATGATCTATCTTCTATGATAGATGAGTATGCTATTGATCCCGATTTTAAAGATGTGATTTCAGCCCTTGCACTAGGGAAGAAAGAGAAACCATTTATTTTACAATATTGTTATCTTCTCTATGGCAGTAGACTATGCGTTACTAACTCACTACGTGAGAAAGTAATGTATGAATCTCATGCTCCTCCTTATGCGGGGCACAGATGGATGAAATCTACCCTAAAGGGGATTGAATCATATTTCGATTGGCCTACCATGAAAGCAAACATACAAGAGTATATTTCTAAATGTGTGGTATGCCAAAAGATTAAGTTTGATAGAGGTAAGCAACCTGGATTGCATCCACCTTTTCCAATCCCTAATTCACCATGGGAGAGTATATCCATGGATTCTATCTTTGGATTGCCTAAGTCTATCCATGGGAATACGGAAATATGGACGATAGTAGACAGGTTCAGGAAACAAGATCATTTTATACATGTAAAAAAAAATATCAAAGCCCATCAAATGGCAACCCTCTTCATTTCACAAATCTTCAAGTACCATGGCTTGCCAATGTGCATAGTATCGGATAGAGATCCTAGAATGACCAGTAAATTCGAGAAGGGTCTCTTGAGAATTTAGGGACAAGGCTAAACTTCTCTTCAACCTATCACCCGCAAATGGATGACCAAGGTAAAATAGCTAACCTAACAATTCTTGATCTACTAAAAGCCTATGTAATGGAAGTAGATCAAAGGTCCCAATGGGAGAAGTACTTACCCTTAGTGGAGTATGCCTAAAACAACATTGCACATACTTCAACGTGAAAAGCACCTTTCGAGGTAATTGAGGGAAGATAAAAAAGTCCCTTGCTACTTAAGGTACATGGGAAGATCTTTGCTACAGATGAGTATAGCCGAGACCTACAAGAATCTTTTCAAAAGAGTAAGGATACTATCTCTATCTCAGAACAAAAGCAAAGGTTGCTACTGATAAGCAGAGAAGAGCCCAAGCCTTTAAAGAAAATGATTGGGTTTTACTCAAATTTCCCAAGGCTCGATTAAGGCACACGACGGGCAAGAATCCTACGGGACAACAAAAGTACTATGCTAAGTTAGCAACACAAAGGTACTATGGTCCCTTTTAGATTCTTAGGCCAACCAATGAGATGGACTATCAACTCAAGTTGCCCAACCATTGGATCATACACAATGATTTCCATGTGAGCCTACTAAAGCCTTACAAAGGAGAGCCACCTCAAGAACCAAGTATTGAAGACCCATCAGAGATCGAGGACCAAGAAGAAGTGTTGCAGCCCGAGTCCATTCTCTCACATGAAGACGGTAAGACTATCTGATGATATCTTATTAAGTTTAAGAATTATCCTTTTGAAGATGCTAGATGGATGCAAGGCATACAATTAAAGGATAACCTAAACCTTGTTAATGCGTACAATGCTTCCCTAGAGTAAGCAAATGTACAAATGTTAAAAATGAACAAAGTTTTTGTCTTATAAGGCTCTATTTTTCTTTATTGTGCACAAAAATGAAGTAGTATGCATGATAAGATCAAGTTTGCGGAGACATCTCCCAAACACCAAATAGAGCTTGTCACTCTACTATGGAAGATTGATAGGACTAATGTGCAAACATGCTTGCAGCAGCTTAGGCTCTGAAGTGCCAAATGGACTAGTCGTCCATTTTGGAACGATGTCCTAGGGTAACATAGGGATCCTCTACCCACTAGGAAAAGGACTAATGAATATGATTTATCTTCTCTACTCCATAGTCGAGGATGACTATGATCTCAAGAGAGAGGTAATTTCATAATAACTAATATCTGACTCTCCTAAATGATTTTCTCATGTTAAAGTGATCATTTAATATGGGGAAGTGCCAGGGAGGAAAAAGCTAGAATATTGGTTAAGCTGGCAGACTGGACATAGTAGGGATCCAAAGGAGGAAAAATAGGGATCCAAAGGGGGGGGCATCTGCAAAAGAGTAATGTGCAACAATGGGCTTAAAAGACCCTAAGGTTCAGCCTTGGAGGTGTACTCAAATCCTATTGGACGGCCTTGGAGGTGGACCAATGAGAATTAGGCTAGAGTAAATCTACTTTAATTAATTTAAAACTACTTAATAAAAGAACCAAAAAGAATTAAGCTCTCTATGGACAGTCTCCCAAGGGGTCCAATGAGCATTCAACAGCCCAATGGCTTGCATGATTCCTATTGTCCAGGAGACAAAGGGGTCCAATGAGAGTTTAATTGCATTGATTAATCACATAAATCTCTCACAAAAGGGGAAAGGGGGACACATGTCAGAAGGCTATCACTTATGTTGCTTAAATCCAATTGGCTAAGCCTGGCATGGACCAATGGGGTGTGAGGATGAACAAATACCAAGAGGGGTCGACCAAGAGAGAGAGGGGGCTAATTTTTGGAAGGCATTATTGCATACACACTCACACTAATCCATGTGTGGAGTAAGAATACTCTCTCTCTCTCCTTCTCAAGCTTTAATGGAAATCTTATCACCTACTCCAAGCTTGTGAGAAGGGAGGCCTACACCAGAAACTCTTGGCTTTGTGATGCAAATCCAACCAAGAACCAAGATTCAATGCATGCTCATCTCCTCTACCATGCTAATTACTAAGCTAAGCTATGCTAATATGAGTGATTTTGTGAGGAGATGTACATATTTCTTGTAAGACTACTCCTTCTTCCTCTCAATCTACTCTCATACCTTGCTAGCTCTCGCCATCTTCGAAGGTGTGTGAGGTCTTGGGTCTGAGACCATGAGGGAATTGATGTTGTGTTTGATAAGTGTTTTTCTTAGTGCTTGAAGTTTCCATTTTCATTGCACTAGCTAGTATTGAAGGAACACAAATAATTGTATTGTAAAATGTCTCTCTTGATGGGAGAAACCATAATACAAAGCCTTTTGGAGGGGGAACCGGCTCCATGTAAATCCGGTCCTCAACTGTTGTCAATAGCTTAATTTCTCTCACTTTTGAAGTATTGTTCATGATATCTACCTAGGTGTTATACTTTTTGTTGTGCTCTCCACCCAAGCACTCTTGTTATTCTCATTAGGTATCCATTCTAATGAAATGCTCACTATGTTCGCGCTATTTTCCGCTACACATAAGTTACTAGGCCATTAAATGTTACATGTTGAAAATGGGTGAACGACACCAATGGCAGGTATTTGATCTAGGCGAAAGATGGAAGGAATGGGGCAACCCACTTGAAGGTTTGGTAGTAGGATGCAATACGATTATTTATATATGGTTTTAGTTTTCTCATAGTGTGTGCCAAGTTTTGCAGTTAGAAGTGGAATAAATATCTTTTTTGGTTAAGCATGAATTCTCAAGGGGGGGGGGGGGGGGGGGGGGGGGGGGGGGGGGGGGGGGGGGGGTGGGGGGGGGGGGCATTGATGGTGCAACCAAAGTTAGTCGACCCCCCCCCCCCCCCCCCCCCCCACCCCCCCCCCCCCCCCCCCCCCCACCCCCCCCCCCCCCCCCCCCCCCCCCCCCCCCCCCACCCCCCCCCCCCCCCCCCCCCCCACCCCCCCCCCCCCCCCCCCCCCCCACCCCCCCCCCCCCCCCCCCCCCTCCCCTCCCCCCCCCCCCCCCCCCCCCCCCCCACCCCCCCCTCCCCCCCCCACCCTCCCCCCCCCCCCCCCTCCCCACCCCCACCCCCCCCCCCCCCCCCCCCCACCCCCCCCTCCCCCCCCCCCCCCCACCCCCCCCCCCCCCCCCCCCCCCCCCCCCCCCCCCCCCCCCCCCCCCCCCCCCCCCCCCCCCCCCCCCCCCCCCCCCCCCCCCCCCCCCCACCCCCCCCCCCCCCCCCCCCCCCCCCCCCCCCCCACCCCCCCCCCCCACCCCCTCCCCCCCACCCCCCCCCCCCCCCCCCCCCCCCCACCACCCCCCCCACCCCCCCCCCCCACCCCCCCCCCCCCCCCCCACCCCCCCCACCCCCCCCCCCCCCCACCCCCCCCCCCCCCCCCCCCCCCCCCCCCCCCCCCCCCCCCCCCCCCCCCCCCCCCCCCCCCCCCCCCCCCCCCCCCCCCCCCCCCCCCCCCCCCCCCCCCCCCCCCCCCCCGAGTTTTGTCCTACAAAGAGAGATATAGAGAGACTGTGTGCGTGTGGAAGGGTGTGATAGAGAGAGTCTGTGTGCATGTAGAAGGCTATGATTTAGGCGGAGAAGAATGGTTAGGTTTTTTTGGTGCATTACAAAGTGTGTGTGTGTAGGATTGTGTGAAGTTGGTGGTTTTCTTGTGGATAGTGTCGAGTTTTGAAGGTGAACTCTAGTGGATTGGGGTGTTGTGTATATCGTGGGCTATAGTGAGGCATTGTGTTGTGCACTAAGTGTGTTCCCCTTTCCCCCTCTTCAATAGGCACGTTCTTGTAGCCTAGTGGGGTCCCAACCTTTTGGAGCAAAGGTGAAGGCAAGGAGAGGTGCACTAGTGACATCCCCCTTGGTTACTTGTAGAGAGGAGATCATCCACCGAGAGAGAGAGAGAGAGAGAGAGAGAGAGAGAGAGAGAGAGAGAGAGAGAGAGAGAGAGAGAGAGAGAGAGAGAGAGAGATCCATTAACCATCAAAAGGGATCACTCCAAGGGCTTCAATTCCAAGGCACAAGAAGAGAGATTGTAGGGATGGCTAGGAGAGAAACGGGCAGATCCAAGAGCTGGAGTGGGCAATTAGAGGCCAGTCAAAGGTAGGTGGAAGTGGTCAAAGGGAACCATCTTGAAGTGAAAATCCAAGGCATTCAAAGGCAAGAGGAAGGTGGTAAAGGGTAGTGAAAAAAGGGATTTTGTTCTCCAAAAAATGCCAAGGGGCACTAGCAGCATCTCTAGTGCACCTCTCGCTTAAGATAGCACACCCCCTTCTAGTACAAAGAAAAAAGCAGATGAAAGAAGGGTAGTCACCTCCCAAAGATGCCAATTTGAGATGCTAGGTGGACCAATTTAAAAGAATTTTCCAAAGTGGAAGACCCCCCACATAAAAGTAAAATTTTAATCAAATAAGGGGCTTTTTGGTGCCGTTTGAAGCCTGCAGAGTGGAGTTTTTGGACAGAGGAGCGTGCTTGTCAACCTCTTTGTATCTTTTCTTGGAAATGGCAATAATGATGGAAATGCAAGCTTTGTATGCCCCTTTCTAAGTGTAATCAAGCCGCTCTTGCCTAGTTTTGATGTTGTTTCCCCTTCTCTTTGTCCTACTCTTGTGTTTCCCTGTAGTGCTGGTAGTGTGGATGTGTGTGCCCCCCCAGACTGGCGGTGCTTTGCATGAGAGAGTCAGATTGAGTGGCTGTGTGTGAGTGCAAAGTTGGAGATGGAGTATGGCAGTGGGTGTGCATTGTGTTGTGGTCTTGTGGAGTGTGTAAGCATTGGGCAGTTAGCAAGTAGTGGTTTGCTAGTGCAAAGTGTGCTCTTTGAAGGTATTTTTGAGAGGATAGGGGTGCTATGGACACCATGAGATATAGACAAGCCTTTGTTTGTGCGCCGAGTGTGTTCTCACATTCCCCCTCTCCATCTTCTGGTGTCCCCACTAAGGAGCATGTTGATTGCTCCTAGTTGACTAGAAGAAGTAGCTTTTAGCATTGGAAGTCATGTCAACAAGAAGCTATGGACCAATTTTCACAAGCAAGGAGAGTCCCGATGAGTGGGTGTTGGATTTTGAGCTATATATGCTATTTTGTGTATGCCAAATGAGGATAGAAAAATGAAAACATTTCCTTTGGTGATGCATGGAAAAGATAAAGTTTGGTACTAAGCTCTGGAAGGCGAGCCAAGGCAAGCATGGCTGGCTCTATGGGCGAGGTTTCTTTATGACTTTTGCAAGGAGGCATCCCTAGGCGATATGGATGCGAAGGTGAAGGGACAAGATGTAAGTGAAGAATTCCATCTATTTTTGGGTTGTTTTGAAGAGTGCTGGGTAGAATTGGCGGTAGCTATGCAATTGACTAATGGGGACTACTTTAAGTTGGATAAATTCATGGCATGTCAATTTTGAAAGGCCAAAAAATTACAATGGTGCTGTAGCACTTGCATTGTCAAAGAGCAGGAGATAAAGAAGAAGATAGAATAAGGCATGTCGGGATACGAGATGATTCCCCTCAACCGCAAAGTTTGAGGGAGGCTATTCATGAGGAGAATCATGGAAATCAACGTGTAGCTATTGTGCCACAGGATTGGGTGCATACGATGCAAGATTTGTTTAAGAAAATGAAGGAATTGAAGCTAAGTGTGTTGGATAGAGGAAATCCAAGATGAGCAAGGGGTAGGTCAAGGGCGCTGCTAGGTAGATGCTAGAATTGTGGAGAAGAGGGACACTATGCACCTAATTGCCCACAACTTCCAAGAGAGAGAGGAGGTATATACCCGCTATTTGGTAGAGTCCAAGGTCAAGGGCAATTTGATGGTCTAAGAGAGTAGGGAGTGGAGATTCTTGTGCAGCCAGCTCCACCAAATGGAGGTGAAGTCCCAAGGGTGAACATTATTAAGGTGGATAGGCGATATGCCAAAGTTTTGGCCAATAAGAGGGCAAGGGCAGAGAGGGAGGCTGAGATGGAGCGTGAAACAAGAGCTCACAAGGGTAAAGAGAAAGTGTACGAGGGTAGAGAGTAGTCAAAGACCAGTAGGAAGAGAAGACACCCCAAAATGAAGAAAGCAAGACATTCAATTGGGATGAGGCTACCCAAAATATGACCTGATAAGTGATGTGAAAAATAAAAAAGAAAATGTTACTTTTGGTGAGTTGTCGACTTTAAATCCAAAGCTGAGGAGATAGTGGTCTATGAATGTTAGCATGAGGCTTCCAAGAGATAAGGGGAAGGTGCATGTAGTGCAGAATATGGTCTTGAGCGTAGGTAGTCCAACTGATGCTCTTCCATTGGTGGATGCTGTCATTGCGAAGAGGATGTAGATACAAGCCTACATAGACAATGGAGCACATGTATGTGTCATGATGGAAGCAACCATGAAGGAGACGAGAGTTAAGGCGGAAGCCAAGTCAAATGTGCAGATGAGGATGGAAAAACGTGCTAAATCTTGGTGCCTCGGTGTGGCTCAGGATGTGAAATTCAAGGTGACACGCATAAAGTTCCTACTAGATTTCTTTGTGATGAAGGCAGGTGATAATGATTACCCAATCATCTTGGGTAGTGCATGGATTTTGGAAATAGGTACTAAGAAGGACTGGGAGAGAAAAGTGTTCACTGTGCCTGACAAAGAGAAAGGGAGACATATTGTGCTAGATTTTAAGACCAAGGAGAGCACTTATCATCCTATGGTAGTTAAAGATTAATATGTTACAACAAGCTACAAGTATGATACAAAGACAGCCTATTACAAAGGCTACATGTATACAAAGGAAGAGGAGAGAAAGGATGATATGTTGAATGTAGATGCAGATCTGTTTGGAGTCACCCTAGATTACTCCCCTCCTAAAGAAGAAGGCAATGTCAAGTTCATGGTTTAAGCATAAAGGAGGTATCTAGCATGTTGAGTGAGGATTTGTCCAAGGATGAGAAGGAGAGTTATGTGCAACTGTGTGCATCTTATCCAAAGCTGTTTGCAATGGGGTACAAATATTTTCAAGGTGCAAAAGGGGTAGAGCACAAGATTTTTCTCAAAGAAGGGTACAAGACTAAAGTACAAAAGCTAAGAAGGTTAGGGGAGATTAAAAAAGAAGCTCTTTGGCAAGAGGTTAATAAGTTGCTGAATGCGGGTATCATATATCCTGTGAAGGAGTCAAAGTGGGTTTTATCGATGGTTATAACCCCAGAGAAGAATGGGAAATGGAGGGTGTACGTTGACTAAAAGCCACTGAATGTGGTGATTAAAAGAAACCACTACCCATTTCCGTTTCGAGAAGAGATTCTAAATCACCATGAAAGGTACTTGATTATGGATGGGTTTTTGGGGTATTTTTAGATAGGGATTTCACTTGAGGACCGGGTGAAGACCACATTTATCTCTGCATGGGATTATTATTCTTATTGCGGGATACCATCTTCCGGTTGGTGAATGCATATGCAACTTCTATGATTGGATGAACAAGATATTTGGTCCCTACTTGGGCTGTTTTATTAGGGTCTTCATGGATGATATAGGCTATTATAGCTCAAGAGAGGAGTACTTGATGAAGTTGCAATTATGTTTTCAAAGGCTTGACAAAGAAGGAGGTGAGTAAAACCACAATAAGTGCAAGCTAGCACAACCTCAAGTGCAACTATTGGGTCACTTGGTGTTGCAAAATGGTATAAAAGCTGATCCATAGAAGGTGAAAGCATTGCTCTTGATGGAGCCACCATCAAATGCTGAAGGTTTGGATTTGTTTGACCATAAATGTATTATTTTTCATGGTTTTTTTGGATGTTGTAACAATGTGTGTATCCTCTTCAAAAGAGGGCTCAATAGGTGCATGGTTATGGGTGGGATGAAGAAGCTCATGAGGCTTTTGACAGAGTGAAAGAGATTTTTTGTCAGTTGTGCTAGTGGTGTGTCCTCCCAATCAAGAAGACAATTTATATGTGTTTATGATGGTAGGCAGGGTTGCCATTGCAGTGGTTTTGCCTACAGAAGGTAGGGAAGAGCTATACAAGCCTATCTACTTTGAGAGCAGGGTGATTAGCCCAAGAGAGAATGCCTACAATGAAGCAGAGCAATGGATCATGGATTTGGTCTTTTCTTGTATGAAGTTTAAAGTGCATTTGATTGTGCATAATTTTGCTTTATTGAAAGCTAACAATCTGCTACCAAAGGTGGTTCTACATTTAAATCTATGTAAGTGGTTCATAAAATGGGTATTAGAGCTGCAAGAGTCATAGTTTGAGTTCAAGGTAGACCATACTAGTCAATCTCACCTAGTAGATATTTTGGTCAATAAGGCTATTGAATTGCCAATCTACCCAAGGGTGGTGCGAGATGAAGCTAAAGAGAACCCAATTTGGAGGAGCTTTTACAATGTGGTTCAATGGTGTATATTGAAGGGTAGTAGAGAAGGCAGGTGGAGGTGTGGTGATACATGACCCACACGGTAAGGTCATATTTTCAAGGGCTTGTGATTTGAAAGATGTCCACACCAATAATGAGGCAGAATATCTTACTTTGCATTTGGGTTTGAAGTAGTGCACGGAGTTTGGCATTTCCAGGTTGGTGGTAAAGGGCGATGTGTTGCTACTCAAATGGCAAGTAAAGTGGGATTATTTGAAGCATTGGTTCTTTGCCATTAAGAATATTATAAAGTTCTTTGAAGCAATTCAATTCAAGTATGTGAGGAGAGAAAAAACCAAGAGGTGGACCAACAAGCAAGTAGAAGAGTGCAGGTGCATGTTGTAGGCCTGTATGTGACCCCGACCACTTATTTAGGTAGGGAGACTCTTAAAAAGATCGAAGAATTTTTAAGCACATGGAATTGTCCAGGAGGTTTTTTCAAGTTACAGAGGAAGAGAATGGTGCAAAAGGCTCATAAATTCACATTGGTAGGTGAAGAACTGATGAGTTATGGACGAGATGGAGTGCTGAGGAGGGAGTTGTACAAGGAAGAGATAGGCATGATTCTAGAGCAATTCCACGACAATAAGGTAAAGACCAAGTTTTATTTCAAGTGTTGAGAGTAGACTTTTGGTGGCCTTCCATAGTGAAAGACGTGCATTGCTGGTGCAAAACGTGCCACGAATGTCAAAATATAGGTGAAAGATGATTAATAGTGGAGTTGCAGGGTTCCATCATCATGTAAACTGCTTTCAAAAAGTAGGGTTTGGATGCTCTAGGTCCACTCCCAAGGTCTACAAGTGGTAAGAAGCATGTTTTGGTAGCCATTTAGTCTCACAAGGTGGGTCAAGGCCAAGGCCGTGAAGGAAGTAAATGCTCAGGTGGTAACCCAGTTTGTGTTTGATAACATTTGTTTCCATTTTGGGATACCGTGGGTACTACTTTTGATAGGGGTCAAGGGTTTATAAGTGTTAGCGGAAGCTAACTCGGATAAAATTTTTCAGAGCTTTTATTGTAAAAACACTTATTATTTTGATGAATCGTGAATGTTGTACCTCCTACTTTCCAGATAAACAATGTAATTGATGAGCGAAGGCTACAAGCTTCCAGATTGTATCAACCTATCTTTAGTTAGAGATCCTAGATTATTAGTTTTGACCACAAAACCCTTGGCTAAAGTATAAAACCAATTTTTGTAAATATTTTATGGATAATAGAAACACAGCGTAAGCGAACGACGCTCACTTCTCTCCTTCTCGTGCTTCCTACTCGCTTCTTGGTTCTCACATTGCAGTGTCATTTGTTGCATTGCAACCGCACCTAAGAGCTCTAGCATTGACGTAAGTATTTCATGGTCATTTGTAGCTTTTGGCGTCGCCGACCCATGGCATAATTTCATCATAGTAGGAATTTAAGATTCAAAATCATAAAATAACTATAGGTTGGGTATTAGGGCATCATTGCTAATCATTTAGATGCATTCTAGGTCGAAAACGACTAGGTCAAAAACTCACTACTGTGAATAATCGTGATTTTTGTACTTAACCTAAAGTGAGATTTGAGACCATGAGCATGTGTGCTTAGGTCTTATATACATGTCTTAGAAGTTTTGTAACGCTTGGATGTCATTTGATGCTATAACGTTTATGATTTGTTTATCGATTAGCGACTAGCTTTTGATGATTTCTATCATTTGAGTGTAGCAGCTTGAGTTATATGCGAGTTGTTTGTTTTTTTCCAAGAGCTTGGCAACCTCTTGTAGCCTCTATGCATTAGTCGATTCGGCTTCGTCCCATGTACTGATAATTATATTCGTGGTTCTCGCTATGTCTGCAATAAAATAGGAGTGAGGTTAGACACCCATCCCACATTTGACGCCATTGTCGGGGATCGAAGAGACCTAAACTAGGGAAAAATGCGAGCGTCTTGTGTAATTGTCCTATTACTTCCTCTAGGATCACCTAGAGTCAAAACTTACTTTTAAAAACCGCATAGCTTACGATTGTCGTCTTTTGTTGTATAGAGGTATCTTGGAAGTAGGTTGTACTTTCTATGTACCTTTTAGGATTGTAGGATTGTAAGATTAGATTAGGATTTTGAGAATGATTGATGGACAAGACAAGTCTTAAGATCAAAGCTCAAAAACCCATAAAAAACAAAAAAACCAGTGTTTGTGGACACTTTCCACAACCCCATTGTAGTAAAAGCTAGGAGTAGGGTAACTGGAATCTAAGGTGGGATCTCAGAACATTGCTCACTCCAAAAGAATCATTTGTGAGTTGTTTATGTGAAGTTGCATAATTTTAGGTCTACGGCTAGAAATAGCACCAAAAGGCAACCACTGAATCCGGTTGGAGATTATACTTTAAAAGGTATGAACCAATGGGTAAGTGTAAGGAGGTATTTGGATCACCAAACTAACCAAAACCTTGATAAAAACTGAAATCTGTACTAATTGTCGAGAACTTGAGTGTAAATTAAGAAAATTTTGTTCAAACTCAAGGAAACTTGACTCATAGGCTTATATTGAAGTGTTGAACAAATGTACATGCTCAATTGACAAAAAAGATGCAAAAATGTGGCAAAAGTAAATAATCACGATTATTTACTTTTGTTCCATTTTTGAACTTTTTTGATCAACCTAGCATACCACTAGTTTTAACATGCTATATTAAGCCCATAAATCAAATTTGGTAAGATTTGGATCATTGAAGTGAAAATTGTGGGCCAAATTTGTAAAGTCAGTTTGTAGACACAAAACTGTTAACCATTTGAACAGGGATTATCCAAATTTGATGAAACTTGGCTAGGGAGCTGAAGTTGAACTGCTTAACCATTTTGTGTCAACATTGTGGCAAAAAGTTGCATAAAAATATCAGGAGTAAATAATCGCGATTATTTAAATCTGCTACAAAATTGGACATTTTTGCACATTGGAGTATACCACAAAGTAGACCACACAAATCAAATTTGGTGAAATTTGGATCACAAAAGTGAGACTTAAGCCAAATTCTTGAAAAGTGAGTCTACGGACACGAAACTGTTGATAACTTGGACAAATTTTGTTCGAACTTAATGAAACTTGTCTAGAGACCTTAACAAGTTGAATACTTGGCAAATCAAGCCAAAAAGTGTAAAGAATTGAGAAAAGTAAATAATCATGATTATTTACTTGTGATATAGAGACATAATTTTGGACTTTTGAGCGTGTATGGTGTTAGAACAATATAATACAAGGCCACCGGTCAATTTTGGGTTCAATCGGATCCAAATTAGTACATGTTCACTCGGTTTCCAAGTTGCAAATTAGTCCTTTGGCTTGTTGCAAAAGTTGAATCTAAAAATCTCAATTGCTGACTCACTTAGTTCAAATTGAAGTGATATACATAGACCAATCACAATAATTAGCAAAAACTGTATGATCCTTGTAAAAGAATAGCTAACTTGCTTAAAATTGATACATGAATCAGGTTGCAGATAAGGAATTGGAAGCTTGACAAGAGTTGTAGTCACATCAAGTGGAAGAAGCTGATAATAAGTCAATCCGATGGTAAGTACTCTATATAGGGCTTCACAAGTCTATATGAACCTTAGATATGGTTGTATACTAGCAAACCAAGGCATATTTGGAAAGACAACTAGTAGAGTATCCACCAAAGAGAGTGTGAATCAAGGCGATCACTTGGACACTATCTTTGAAAAAGTCTTGGACACTTTTTCAGAATCAATATCGGAAATGTATTTCTATTTGACTCATTCAGGAACCAGAACCACAGTGCGATATAAGCACATACTCACATTTTATAAGACTAATGGCCATGGAGCTCAGGTTTACCTAGATCCTAATGAAGAGTATGCCATTCACATTGATGACCATGACATAGAGTTTGAGGAAGAAATTAGGGCAAACAAACAAGGGAAAATATATGGATAAAAACGGAACTCAGTATTTAAAGTTGAAAACCCTGATGTGATAAAAAAATGGGGTTAGAAGTAAATACATAATTCTGAATATGGCAGCAAAAGAAGGACCACCGGCTATAGAATTCAAGGGATACGATCAAGTTGATTTGAATCCTATGAAACTGCTTAGTACGGATAATCCTAGGATCGGAGTCTATTGTTAGGAGGATAGAAATGTCAAAGATCTTCTATGAACTTCTCATGCCAAATCAGGATAGTTAACGCCCATGAAGATCATCTATATCTTCAAAATCAAAGACAAGGGTTCAATAGATCTGCCAACCTACCTATTTAGGGATTGTTATAACAATAATTTTGTTATGATGAGTCCTGAGGAGGTGGAACAAACCAAATACCAAGGGTACTCCATAAGGGGTTGGATATTGGGACAAGGTCCAAGTACTATTCCAAGAGAGGGAACTCGCGAGAGATCTCTTGGGAGTAATGTTAAAAAAACCCAAAACTACCTCATCATGAAGAAAACCGGGTGACACTAAAGCCAGTTTAGCGCTACATGAGTTACTATTTCTAATAGACTTGTTTGAAGAACTCGGAACAGGACCAACTGCCAAGAGACCGGGAGTTGAACAAAATAGACGTGTCAAACCAGCTGATTTTCAAAAGTGGATCAAAAAATACAGTGTATCTGGGGATCCATATGACCACAAAGCCAGCTTTAAGCAAGTGCTAAAAGCGGAACGCATATTTGATTTCCATACTCAGCTTGAGGGATTTGGAATGACATTAAAAGGAAAAGCACTGACATGATTTCAAAACATTCCACCAAGGTCAATCATGGACTTAAATACATTAGCTCAAGGATTTTTAGCTGCATGTTCTAAAACAGGGATCAAATATAATACTGTAGCTCAAATCTAAAGATTCAAATAGAAACAAGGTGAGTCTGTTAGGGATTGTGGAACTAGAATGAAACAATAAATTGCAAGATGTCCATAATTAGAAATATTTGCAGAAGAAAGATTAGTATCATTGTTTCTAGAGGGACTGATAAACAAAGAACTTCATGCTATATTGTATAGCAAGAAACATATGACCCTAGAAGAGTGTGTATCAGACACTATTGACTTAGAAGAAAATTGTGATATTTTCAATGCAGAAGATGTCCCTAAGGATAATCAAAGTGAGAAAACAACATCCACCAAACCAGCACAAGTGGGAACGGTTGCTGTAGCACCGCTTACAACCATAGAAGACATGCTAAAAGGATGAATGAAATGATGAATAACATACAAAACGCGCCTATAAGGGGACAATGAGGGATTTAATATTTACGTAATTACGTCAAATTTTGTGTGATCACAAGGTCTTATTGACACATTTACATGATCACAGTAAACATGATCACACACAAACCAGTTTAGGGTGACTTGCAAACCCACAAAATTCCCACCAGGCTTTCCTGTTTCCCCGACGGGCCCGCTGGGGAAACGGAAAATCTCGGCGGCCTATTACTGTTATATATACGCAGGCCCGATCGGGCCCGCTAGGTGTATTAGCGCTTTCGCCTTCTGTGAGAGAGAGAGAGAGAGAGAGAGAGAGAGAGAGAGAGAGAGAGAGAGAGAGAGAGAGAGAGAGAGAGAGAGAGAGAGAGAGAGAGAGAGAGAGAGAGAGAGAGCTCAGAGAGAGAGAGAGAGAGCGCTTGCGCCACTTTTGGAGGTATGTACAGAGGAGAGAGGAGAGAGAGGGAGTCGTGTGGAAGCGTGGTCTGCGTCGTAGTGCGCGGCAGCAACAGCAGAGTACTCGACCACATGATCCGGGTATGTGTTGTGTGTGTGTATGCATTGTGTGGTAGCATGCCTTTTGTCGTAGTGTAATAAGGTACCTTACCACACAATGGGAGTGTGTGTGTAAGCTGTTCTACAGAACAGTGCTTATCCCGGGGGCATCACCTTGGTGACGCGGGGAAGATGGTGTCCTTGTGGTAAGTATTGGCTTACTGTCTCGGTACTACGTCGGTAATGTGGCGAATCTAGTATCCTTATGGTAAGTCAACTTCCTTTCCCCTTTCCCAAAAAAACATATGGGCATCGGTCGATAACGTAGCTATATGATGTTCGTATGTAGGCCATTGTTTTTCCTTAGATTCAGGCGACACTCGATCTGTAACGCGGCTAATAGAGTGGCATTTGTTAGAAGCATATGTTTTTGCATAAATGTGACGTTTAGGTCGTTAACCCGGCCGTACGAACGTCATATAATTTGTATGTGCATGTGCAGTTAATTTTTTAAGTATCAAGTATATGAAATACTTGGTCGGTAACGCGGCTATGAAGAGTATTTCATATACAAAATGTATGAATTGTTTGATTTTGTTGTTTTTAACTGTCCATTTGAAATTATATACTAGCTAATCATATTCAAAAGAATACTTTATTCATCAACCATCGCTATTTTAAATGTTTCATTTATATAGAATACTTTATTCATCAATCATCACTATTTTAAATGTTCCATTTATATAGAATACTTTATTCATCAATCATCGCTATTTTCAATGTTTCATTTATATAGAATACTTTATTTATCAATCATCGCTATTTTAAATGTTCTATTTATATAAACTACATGTAAAAAATATTTGCACACAAACTGCATGTTTAATATTCGTATTTAATCTTTTTAAATGAATCTCAAGAATTATCTCTAGTTTTAATGCTTCATTCACATAAATTCTCTGCAAAAAATCTAAATACATACAATTTTCATGCTAAATATTCTTTTGTATCTTTTAAAGAGCATCAATTATCATCTATTTTTAATGCTACATTTACATAAATTCTATGTAAAAAAGTGTGTGAACACAATTTGCTAGTCCAATTTGTATACTTCCAATGTTTTAAATGTTTTTGAAGATTTTAAGTCAGTGTGTGCTTTGTTTGAATTAGTATGTGCGCACGGAGAAAAATATAAGTTAAAACTTCAATATATGCTGAAATGTTAAAGATCGTTAACATGTATTGTTTGATCTGAATTAAGTTCTTATAAACCATTTGTTTGAACTGTTTTTTACATGTGTAACAGATTGCAATTTTAAGTGAAGATTATATTCAATTTTTACCAATATCTCCATAACATTTGTTAAAGTATTCAAGTGGTGGTTAAGAGTCTACTTGAGATAGTGTGAGAGCGGTAGTGTCATTCGCAACCATGAATTTGTATTTGATATGCTGTTTTTGTATTGTCCAGTGCAAATATGACGCTAGATAAAAAAAAATGTATTATGCGTGCCATTCGTAAAGAATGTATTTTGACAATCTCATCATGTGCAGCTGATCTCATATAGCAGATTAGTGAAAGCGATGTCTACATCAAAGACATCACTAGCGCTATATGGGAGAACATAGAGTGAAGGTTGCGACTTGAAGGCCAATACGAGTTGTTGAGTCCAACTGGGATACGAGAATTCGAGCCCCACCACAAGGTCAGGACAATGTTGGGCGATATGAAAGTATGTTGCAGAGACTTAAAGAAAGATATCCCACCTGCTTGCGACATGTCAAAATTAGAGCTCTGGGATAAATTGTGGGAAGAACAGAAGGTAAAGATGAAGTGTGTGAAAGCACAGGACCAAGCAGCTTTACGCAAGAGTTTGAAGATGGCCCAAGATACGCAAGCAGCTTTGGGAGGTCGATCCGATGCCAGCAGCACCATGCACACTGCTTTGAATACAAAGTGCGCTCATCTTGTCGGCATCCCTCATGAAGCCTTGGTAGAAGGTATGAAGATTGGAGCAGGCTCCTTGGGTGTGTGCATATTGTACACTATCAAAGGCATCTCATTTTTTCCAGACCACATTACATATGTGGAAAAATGTTACAAGGGAGGGAGTGAGGCGAAATTTGACAGCTTTCAGAAAGAGCAAGGAATGAAAACGCTTCACCCCTCCATTGTAAGGTGCATTGGGTTTACTACAGAAGCTCCTTGGATCACGATATTCCCATACTACAATGGGGGTACCGTGGGCAACATGATGTGCGGCTTATCGTTCGCTCACGGATTATTCAGACGACACATGCACATGCTACAATACGGCTGGAGGTCATTGCCTGTAGCAACAAACAACCCTGTACGCGAGATAGACACGGTGCGGATCAAAGCAGTGGTTGAGCAGATGCCGGCAATTTTTCATTCTTTATTCGATGGCGTTGCGGCTACCCGCTCGGTTGGTATAGTGCACAGTGACCTGCACCCGTTCTACGTAATGTTGGACTTTACTCGCGCCAATAAACCCCGCATCGATATCATTGATTGGGGTATGATTCTAAGAACACCTGCTAAGCGCGTAGCAAATAATTATTTTTCTCCAAGCGCACACTCAGACGAAGCAGTTTTGAATGCATAGAGAGCAGGGAATGTCGAGATGGCTAAGCGACCGTGGATTGCTCCCAAACTATACGATCCATGGTGCACAGATGCATACACAAAAGCTTGCGACATTTATGCATTGGGCAACCTGTTCGACATGCTCGCAGTTTTTTGGATTGCAACCATAAAATTTTATTTTCTAGATGAAGTTTTTCACCACCCGGACGAAGCTGTTATGAGAGCTATTTGAATTAAAGTAGATTTTTGGATGAAGTTAAAAGAGCAGGACCAAAGAAGGAATGCTTCTGATGTGTTGATATTTTTCAAAGAACAGTTAAAGACAGACCCTAACCCTGTGCAACGTCCACTTGTTGAACTTGCACCATCATTTTATCCGATTTAAAAATTTCTATGGTATACATGTCTTGTCAAGTGTATTCTTTTTTTTATTGAAGTGTATTATCTGGTTTGAAGTGATTCACCTAATTGAGTCAATTATCTTTAATCATCTCAAATTTGTCATTTAACTGCTGTCAATATTTCAAATTTGCCTTGTGGTTCAATTAGTCACATTTGAAGTGGTTTGATTTAGTGGATTCTGTGTAGTGTCCCAATGAGTGAGAATATATATTTGCCAATGATATTGAATATTTGCCACTCTGTTGACTGCAGCTCTAAGAGAAAATGGTCGATCAAGAATAAGATATTGACACCCAATTATTTCCTGATGATCAACAACAAGCCACTGTTAATGCATTTCAACGCATGAAGTCTCTAGCACACGGCATGTCGGCACAACAAGCGACGCGTACTGCTCACCGACTCTCAAAGTGGGAAAATCCAAACCATAATATGCAGTGGAAAGAGATCAATAAAGAAGTGACAAAGGACATGATCAAGACAATATGGCCATGTGAGGACGCAGAGATCAAGAAAGAAGGTGGAAGGCTTCGAAGTGCACCCATGATGGTATCAAAGATAACATTGAGAGGATCTATTTGGAGGTTTATGGCCATCACCTACACAATGCAGATTGTGTGCTATATTTTGCCAAAATGTTATATGTTCACTTTGTGCAACAACTACCAGTAGGCTTCTCGTCAAAGGAGACAACTGTTTCCACTTATGATTTAAGGGAGAGTTGTGTCACTTTCACCCGAGATGAGCTGGCATTGATAGTTGAAGGCATCGACCTACAACTAAAGAGTGAGAAGGATATTTACACGACATAGTTGGCAGAGAAAGATACAAAAACAACATAGTCCGGATGGAGAAAAGCATTCACCGCTTAAGTCAGGACGTTCAAACCTTAACACAGCGAGTGAATCCAACACCTGTACAAGGGACAAACATGAACCACCTTGTCTTGCATCCGGAGTTGGTCGCCTCGTCTACTTCAGATGCATCCTCATCTTCCCAATGTCCAGTTTGCTACAAGAATTTTGATGGATGGAGTGGGTACTATACATTGACATGTGGTCACTATTATCATTTAGCTTGTCTTATTTGTTTGATGCAAAACAATAGTCGATGTACAATATGTTCACAAGATATTCCACAAGGAATATATATTATTTTTGGCATGGCAAACAAATATAAATTCAAGCAAGCACACCTAGATACCCCTAGCACAATCAAAAGTTTGTTTGATGAGCAAGATGCTTCTTCAGGGCAACACAATTAAGATCGACAAACTATGTAATATCGCAACAAACTATGTACTATCAAGAATATGAAGCATTGTAATCACTCAAAACACATTTGAATACAAGGTCTTTTAGAATGGTTTTTGACATTTACTCATTCCACTATCCAGATCTATTGAATCAGTTGAGTTGTTATCTGGTTCTAAGTCTCAGTGTTGTGGTTCTCCTTGTAATTCAACCTCCACATCCATTATCAAATTCTCTTCTATTTCGTATACAGTGCATTGAGATACACCAACGTTGAAATCTTCTTCATTTTTGTTTTGACAATCTAACAACGAGTGAGGCAGTCCAGGGCGGGCAACAAGAAGAGTGGCCTCTAAGCACCCTTCTAGGATCCCATCTACTCAATTGGATTAGGGTTGGAAAAAACAACAAACACACACACAAACCCGCAACCTAACCCTACACAAATTTGGGGCACCACCTAGTTTTGGATGCGAACTAGGACGCGTAAAGAGAGAGAGAGAGAGAGAGAGAGAGAGAGAGAGAGAGAGAGAGAGAGAGAGAGAGAGAGAGAGAGAGAGAGAGAGAGAGAGAGAGAGAGAGTGCTCGGGCTACTTTGAAATGTATCGACCGTGATCAAGCAAACACAATTATATATGTAAGAAAGAGAGAGAAGGGGGAGGGGATGCTTGTTGCATTAATACCTTCTTACAAATCTGTCACGACCAATCAAAGTAAGATTAGTATTTGTTCAACATAGCTTGATCAGTAAATTACACCACAGCACATCACAAGAAAAGCCACCCCAATCACTGTCTTAAGGCCAGGGGAGTCCTCTCCACCTTGTTGCCCTCTTACAGTATGTGGAATTTATGGCTGAATTGATGACAACACCCAGAGACAAGCTATCAAGAATTTAAAAAACACCAACACTTACACATCATTTTTGTCCATTACTTCACGTTGGAAGAGAGACAAAGTATCCAAGATTAGTCCAAATCCACCCTCCTTGATTCAGCAAATGTTGGGCTTACACTAGTAGGAGAAATGATAGATTTCCTACTCTCAATTGAATGATCACTCTCTCTTACAATGGCATAGAGTTCCCTTGCTAATCACCCCTAATACAACACATGCATATGCATAAGACAATGAGATTCCACTCAAGAGATCCTTCTAGAGAGGTTGAGCTTGGCTTCTCAAGCTATAGCATAGTGCTCTTGCTTATGGCTCTTGCTTATGGCTAGGGTTACTCCTCTAACCATGGTTGGGTTAGATTTTCAGTACTTATCTAATTTCTTTTGCTTGGAATTATCAAGAAGTTGGTGGGGATAGATGAAGAAGAGAGAGAGGATAGAAGTGGAGGTGATAGGACTTTTCATAGTAGGTTAGTGTTAGTAAATTAGTAGAGTTAGTATTTTTATTAATTTACAAATGGAACTGGATATTTACAATGGAAGTATCCATATAGGATACAAATAAGGAAGAAAAAACTCTTAATAGGTAAGAAAATATGGATTTCTTACAATGTTGATGCTCCAAGTGTCTTGAGTAGGGTCAATTTTGACGCTTATTGACGGTCCACTAGCTTTGACGGTACGTTTTTTATCTACTCTTGACCTTCCTTGAGAGCCAAGGTAAGTGAACATGAGTAATCAATCACCATGATGTTGTCTTTCAAGAGAAGAGACTGAATTTTGTGGTTTTCTTGATAGATATGGGTAATATGGAAGAGGAAAAATGAGAATAGGTGGTCAATTTTGGAATGGAAGTGTGTGTAGGAGACATGAGTTCACCATGGTTTCTCTTATTCTTCAAGGTTGAGAAGAAGGTGAGTAGGGTGCAGAGAGGAGTGGTGAGAGAGGTGGGGATGATGAGTGGAGAAGTGTGTGTGAAAGAGGAAAATGATAAAGTGGAAGATGGAGTGTGGCTGCATAGCATGAGGAAACTGGGGTCCACCAATAAAATCATAGCTCACAGCTCGTAGCTCAAAAAATAATGAAAAAATTTGAGGTAAAATTTCAGCCCTCGAGCTACAACTTTTATTTTTATCACCTTTTCAAATTCGGAGAGCATGTGATCTTGGAAAATTCAGCAAAACCGACTATTGTTTTCCACTGCACAAAGTCCTTGTGAGGTCCTTGTTTGGATGATTGTTTTGAATACCTCCAAGAGTGAGCCCCCCATAGTGCATGCATGCATGCCACATAAACTTGACCTTATTTGGTAGGTCTATAATTGAAGATATTGATGAGATCATGATATAAGTGAATAGTACAACTAAGAAAATCAAGTATTGAGGGGTCTAAAAAATTATGTACATGTCAAATATAAATAATATAGGTGGAAAAAATATAAAGGGATCAAAATAAATCTCTCTAATTATAAGTCTACCATAAAAAGATGAATATTTTTGGTGGTCTAATTTATGAGAGTAATAGAGAATAGATGTAGGAAGGAAAAAATCACAATAGTGAAAAAATATAGAACTAGTTTTTTTGGATTTTTGTTGGGATGGAGTTATACCAAAAATAAGAGAATCTTACATGAAATTATTTTTATATGGAATAAAGAGTATAAAAAATGGTAAGAAAAAATATGGTAATGGTGAGTCAATGTACATAGCATAAATAATACACCATAGGTAGAAATATTTAAAGAAATATCAAAATAATTATGAAAAATCCTTTTATTTAGGCCCTATATAAAATGAAATATTTACACAAAAATGAGTCATAATATACTTATAATTTTTTAATTTTTTTAATTTTTTTGGCTCAACTAGCTAATTGAGGGTTTTTAAGAAGATATAGAAAAGTCTCCTAACTCACACACACCTATATACAGTGAAATGGTAGGGATAGCCACAGTGTTTGGATGATTTTGGTAGGGTGAGGTAGCTCACTATGACAATTTATAATAGCCGAAAAACGGCTATCATTAGCCCTCCCCCAGGATGATGGTATATTCATGTACCATCATAAAGCATCTTTTCCAAAGAGAGTACTTCAGAGTCCTTGACAAGATCTTCATTGTTTGGACCCTCGGCATTTTGGCTCGAGTCACACTCATGCTTCATGGAATAGTACTTACATGAGATAGTTGCCCTTTGATAAATCTTTGGTAGATCCTTTGGTAGAAGGCGACTCAAATAGGGCTTCAAGCGATAACCATTTACCTTCCTAGAGCGCTCTTTCCCATTCAAGTCCATAAGTTGATAGTAACTTGAATTGAAAGCCTTCTTAACTATGTATGGCCCCTGCCATCTAGTTTCAAACTTGGCATCAAAATGATTATCGAGTCGATTGTCATACCTTAGCACAAGATCTCCTTCATTGATGCCTTTGTCCTTCAGTTTCTTGTCAAGCTTTTCCTTCGCCTGTGTGGCTTTCCTCTTGTAGCACCCGTATGTTGCTTCTCTTTTCCACTCAAGCTCAGCTAAGGTAAGAAGTCGATCCATCCATGCTTCTTGATCATCTTGTGCTGCTTTGCCATGAAGTCGCATTGTTGGAATGTTGAGCTCAATTGGTTGTAAAGACTCTTGACAATAGACCAAGTGAAATGGTGTAAACTCCGTGGCTTCCTTGTAGGTAGTTCAATAGGCCACAATGCTCCATCCAAGAAGTCATCCCATAGCTTTGTCTTGTTCTTTACCGTCTTTCGAATGATTCCTGCAATGATGCCATTAGCCTTCTCTACCAAACCATTTGACTGAGGATAGTAGGGTGTGCTATGCCGATGTAGAATGTGAAGCTCATCACAAACTTCCGTGAGAAAGCCCTTCCTAAACCCTGGACCATTATCAGAAACAATCTCCAAAGGTGTGCCAAATCTGCAACAAAGGTGAGTGTCCACAAACTTGCTAACTATCCTCTCATTTACTCTTGCCACACTTTGAGCTTCTATCCATCTCGTCATGTAGTCTATGGCCACCAAGATATACAATTTCCCATTTTTAGTCCTAGGCAATGGACCCATAGCATCAATGCGCCATTTTTCAAATGGACCATTTGCAAGGACTAACTGATGCGGACCATGTAACAGATGCTTGTTTCCATTAATCTGACAATTGTGACAGCTTTTACACCAATGTTGAACATCAATGTGCAAGCTTGGCCAAACATATCCGGCAAGCAAAATCTTTTTTGCAGTGAGTTCCTCTGCAAAATGACTACCACATGATTCCTCATGCAAACCTTTTAGAATGGCTGGGATTTCCTCAATAGTTGGTACTCTTATGCAGACTTGATCCTTCCCTCTTTGGTAGAGGGATCCTTCTAGGAAGAGATACGCGTTTGCCTTCTTCATGAGTCTCCTCTTCTGAGCCTTCGTGAAGTCTTGTGGAAACTCACCCTCCAAAATGTAGCCAATAATGGGAGTCAATGACTCCAATCCCTGGTATCTTGGTTGCTTCACAGTAGCTGCACCATGATGACCTGCACTTCTTTCTCAACACATGTAAGTGTTTGTTGTGCAAGTAAATTGGCATCTTCATTTTGTCTCGTAGGAATATGATATAGTTGCACTTCTTCAAACTGATTAAACAACCTACGAATGGCATGAAATTTTGTCCTTAGGTTTTCATTCTTGCATGCCCAAATGCCTAAAATTTGTTTCACAATGAGAAGTGCATCTCCCTTTACCATGAGACTTTCTATACCTTGAACACCATTTTAGATAATTTGGGAAAATTCCGTTTCCCAAATTCTAAATGTGTATGCTAGGATTGTGTTATTTAATGATTTCTAAGCTCTAGTTGCCTTTAATTTAGATAAATTATCATGATTGTATGAGTCTATTTTAATTTCTCTACTATAAAATTTAATAATAAATCTCCAATATAGTTTTTGGAAAGAGGATTTGTATGACATCAGTGCTTTTCAAAATTCAACAAATGCTTCTAGAAGTAGCTTCTCAAAAAATGAGGTGTCAAAAAAACCAATTGATATGATTTTAAAGCAACATATAGATTGATTATAGAAATTAAAAAAGATAATATGTAAAGACAAATACTATTAAACACTCTTGTCATAATTTGGTGACCTTAATCCATGTATAACAAAATACTTGGTCATGGTTTTGTAGCATGCTATCAAGTTTTAAATACACGATAATTTAAACAACATTCAAACTAATATTTCACACTTAAAAAGTCAAAACAATACTATATAGTATCCTATGGCTATAAGACCATGAGATGCCATCTATTGCACCTATGGCCTTAAGGCCGTATGATGCTCTTTGTAGACATGTCTATGACTTTAATATGTCTCTTTATGACCTCAAGGCCATAGGGTTAGGATTGTTAGCTGGTCCCAACGTATAAAGAGGTCCAGTCCTTCAAAGCCATATGGGACTTTATTTATGTGCCACCCTATGTCCCTAAGACTGTAGGTTGTCTTAGGGCCACAAGATGTTGTTTATGCCAATAAGAAACCCTTCTATGCTCTATGTTGGCACACTATGTCCCCAGGCGCACAAGGTGTGCCTCGTATGCTAGCTAGAAACCCTTTATTCTATATGTTGTCACCATATGGCCTTAGACCATAGGGTGCCCTCTGTGCTAGTAAGAAATCCTCTATACTCTGTGTTTGCACCCTATGGACCTGGGGCCACAAGGTACCCTCTATGCTAGTAAGAAATCCTCTACGCTCAATATTGAGACCACGTGGCCCCAAAGCCATAGGATATCCTCTATGGTAGTGAGAAAAAACCTCTATGATCTATGTTCACAAACAATTAAAAAATCTAAACAATACTATAGAGTATCCTATGGCCCTAAGACCATAAGATGTCATCTATTGCACCTATAACTCCATTTGGTATTTAATTTAACTATACAAAGTTATATGAGGCACTTGTTTAGATAAACTATCATAATTCTAACTTTGAAATTATTTCTTAACATAAAACTACAATATAAAAACTCTTAATATAAGTTTGTTCCAAAGAATCAATGTTAAGATGAAGATTTTTTACATCAAGTACATGCTTTAAAACTTCACTCAAAGGTTTTAGAGATGGTGTCTCAAAAAAAGGAGGTGTTTAAAAACACCATTTGATGTGAATAATACGAATTTCATACATTGATTATGTCAAAATAGTATAAAGTATAAACATAAAGATTACCACCAACTTGAGAGTTTCATAAAAATGATGGTCTTCATCGCATGTACAATAAAAGACTAACTAGAAAGAGTATGATATCTCCAAGATTGAGGGTGTTCAAAAAACACCGTTTTGTAACACTACCAAATGTCAATAGATTCTGATTGTTTGGATCACTTAATAAAGACAATTAATAAGAAGAAAAAGTTAACAATACCATAGAAGCATCAAACAATGAAACCAAAGAACTTGAATGAGACAAGTCTCCTGAAAATCGGATGCACTTCATTAAAAAAATAGCTTAAAGATGTTTCAAGATATCCCACAACATTCCATCAAGTTTAAATTTTGAAAAGTACACATTGCCAAATACTTGGTAGATGCTATTTAGAATACCTAACTAGTACACTTAAAATGGACTCCTTCTCTTGAGATTTTGAGTCCTTTGAGACATATAACATTGCATTACATAGTGAGTCTCAGGATCAGGATGGAACATTACAATTTTTTTTATGGTATAGTCTCTCTTGTCTTTAGCATACAACCATCCACATAACCATGGAACAATTTCATCTTTTAAAACACGTTGAAGCAATTGAGTAGGTTGGTTCCAAAACTTTGGAAAAATCATATAAGTTCCTTGCATATTCCACATCACTTGATATGGACTATCATCAAATATTATAGTGTTGCCCCCATCTAAATAATCAAATAGCTTCTATATGGTCGAAAGATTTTTGTGATAGGCTCTTTTGTAACTGATCATGAAATTTGAATTTTGGCAGCACAGATTATCCATAATCATCTTGAATTTGTGACTTTGTGTAGGAAAACAGGTCTTGATTATGTGTTGAGATTTTTGTAAATGATGGCAGCTCCAAATCCAAACCTGAAAGAACTCAAAGCAAAATCTTAAGAAATACTCTGCATCTGGACGCGCCGCATACACCTCATTGTTATCTTCTACAATACACATGTACTTGGTCCAAGTTGGCCTTGATTGAAGCTCAAATGTTGGAAGAAGCACACCCTCTAAATCGAAGATAAGCGTTCTTTTGTCCTGTTTGAAAGATGTTGGTAGATAATGAAACCATTGCTCTTGGTTTGAATGTGATATTTGATGTAATATGAAAGGGAGCTCCTCTATTTTGTGATAATCTAATAGCAAAACATTTTTTCTTAGAAGCCCTGAAATGATTAAAAAAAAAAGTTAATATAGAGATCTTAAGTGTGTTGAAGACCTTAGGGACATAGGGTGCTAATTTGTGGTTACACTTAGTAAGTCCTATGCAAGAACACATGCTAAACTATGACCCTATGGCCTTAGATTCATAGGGTGTTGAGACCATAAAGTGAAATTCCCCCAAGAACATATAGGGTGAGATTTGACCTTATGAGCATGTAGATTGTCCTTGATGGCACAATGAACTCAAATTTCAAAGCAAACAATTATAAAAGCTTTTAAAAAAAAGAGCATTTGGCACATGAAACTCATAAGTTACTTATAGTATTGAAAGAAAATTTAAAAAACTATTAATCATTTACATCTTCATATATTTTGAAACCCTAAGAACTCTAACAAAGTCTCTGAGTACATAAAGATCTTTGTAAATGTTACAAAACATTGCTCCATCATTTCTTGATATAGGGATATTTGAGATCATACTGAATTTTTAGATGCTTTATTTAATTCCTGGCTTCATGTACTTTGATCATAGGCTCCTTGTATCCCAAATTTTGGGCAAGCATGATTGCTTTTGTACCTTCAAGGCTGATAATGATTTGATATTCTTTAACACCCTTACTTTTTCTCGATCACGTGCTAAAAGTTTCTTGTCTTGACTTCGAGTGGACATTCCACTAGTGCTAGATGTTGTAACTTTCTCATCGTGAAGAGGACGAGAAACTTCTGGTAGCCTTCCCGTGGAGTAGGTTTTTCCTAGAAAAATTAGATTTCTCTCCTCCCACTCTGCAACAACCTTGTGTATACGGTTATAAAGCTCATGACCTTGAGCAATGGGTGCTTGTCCATATAAATGAGACCACCCTGTAACTGTGCGAATGTCATTAACATGATTGAGAGCTTTGATATATGGTAGCAACTCCCCAAGGAGGATATTATCCTCCTCATCATCAACATTAAATGATGGTGGAAAAATACAATTCAATGCAGGATTCACACATCCCTTTAATGGTTCATCATCTACAAGAAGAAATCTTCTTGCATCAGGCCCAAATTTTGATGATGCAATAGCCAACGGTTTGAAAAGTGCTTCTACTCCTGAATTGTCTAAGCGAGTGATCCTTGATTCTACGCATGGTTGACATTGGCTTTGCTCCTAGATCATAAATAATGGAAATTTTTCTTTAGCTTCCTTTTCTAAAATCTTGATGATGTCCAAAACATGCATGTCATTAGCAGCTGACCATATCCCTACATTGAAATTGCTAAATAGAGCCTTTAAAAACTCAATGCATCCTGGACGAAGAACAATATGCTCATGTCCAAACTTTAAGCTCTTCATTTTCTTGGACTTTTGCCAGCATCTCCTCAGGAACAATCCACACAAGCTCACTATTATAGTCAGCATTGGTTTTTTGGTGGATGGAAGGTCTGACTCACCATGCACTTCGATTTCCAAATCTTGGGGTGCTAAAATATTTGTGTTGGATTCTCCTTCTGGCATTGCAAATCTTCTGGAAATTCCATTGCCTTCTAATTTCATTCTGGTGTCATGCAATCCAATTCCCAAATCTTGGGCTACTAGAATATTTTCATTGGATTCTTCTTCTTCCCTTGCACATGTTCTGGAACTTTCACTGTCTTCTTCCATTGGATTACTCTTTAAATTTATCTCCATTCGTTCTAGCAATTGACCTTCAAAGACTTATAGATTCTTGTCATCTTCATCAAAAACTCTTTGGTTGACATGGAGATTGATAGAATCTTTCTCAGTAGGGTCAATGGCATTATCATCCTCTATACCAACAATCTCGAGTAAAACTTTGTCAGCCGCAATATCTTGTTGAAGGACTGCAAGTTTAAAGAACTCCTAATTTTAGATTCCAAAGTATCTACATTTTGATAACTCTTCTTTATCACACTCCTAGAAAAAACTAATCGAAAATAGCAAATTTACTAACTGACAACACATCTACAATGGATTTATTTTTATGCTCCTTATTGTCTAGAGATTCCTAATCTTTATCTAGCTACATTAGTTCTTTGTCCATGATGGTGGCGCCTAGAAGTATACTTGGAGAAACATTTATGCCCTTAAGATCTATAGCAGAAGTATCATTTTCTATTGCCATGATCTTCTTGCATTGGATGATTTCCTTGACTGTTTATTATGGCCTTCAGGCCATACGGTTCTCTTTGTAGATATCTCTATGACTTTAAGATAATCCAAAATATGTCTGTTTATGGCCTCAAGGCCATAGGGCTAGGATTGTTGGGAGGTCTTAACATATAAATAGATATATGGCTTCAAATCCATATGGTACTTTATTTATGTGTCACCCTATGGCCCTAACGCCATGGGTTATGTTGGCACCCTATGACTCGAGGGCCACAAGGTCTGCCTTTTATGCTAGTAAGAAACCCTTTATGCTACATGTTATCACTCTATGGCGTTTGGGCCATAGGGTGCCCTATGTGCTAGTAACAAATCCTCTATGCTCTATGTTTGCACCCTTTGGACCTAGGGCCACAAGGTAACCTCTATGATAGTAAGAAATCCTCTATTCTCTATGTTTGCACCCTATGGACCTAGGGCCACAAGGTAGCCTCTATGCTAGTAATAAATCCTCTATGCTCAATATTGAAACCCTATGGCCCCAAGGCCATAGGATGTCCTCTATGCTAGTAAGAAAAATCCTCTACGCTCTATGTTGGCACCCTATGGAGACTTGAGGGCCACAAGGTACCCTATATAATGCTACTAAGAAACCTTGTATGCTCTAGGGGAGCACCAAATAGCCCCTAGGCCACAAGGTTCCCTCTATGCTAGAAAGAAAACCTCTACGGTCTACATTGGCAACCTACAGCCCTCCGGCCATAGGGTGCATCAAATGGCTCCTAGGGCACATGGTGCCCTCTATGCTAGAAAGAAAACCTCTGCGCTCTACATTGACACTCTATGGCCCCAAGGGCATAGGGTGCCCCTTACGCCTAGTATGAAACCATTGAAACTCTATATTAGCATCTAAAGACCGTAGGCCACAAGGTGAGCTCTATGTTAGTAAGAAACCATCTAAACTCTATGTTGGTAGTCAAAGGCCATAGGATAGCCAAGGAACCCTTTAGGAGCATTCCCCACAAAGACCACCTTATGGACCCATGGTGATTTAGTGGCCTAGGTTCCCTTGTTAAGACTCTTTTATTTTTGTATCATATGGCCCAAGGGAAATAAGCTATCCTCTATGCTATCAAAAAACCGTTTATGCTATTTCTTGGAATCATATGGCCCCAAGTCTATAGGGAGCCCATAGGGTGCTCTCTATGCTAGCAAGAAACCCTCCATGCTATATGTTTTCACCCTATGGCACCAAGGACACAAGGTGTCCTCCATGATAGTAAGAAACCCTCTATGCTCTAAGTTTACACCCCATTTGACTATGTTGACACCCTATGGCCCTGGGGCCACAGGGTGCTCCCTAGGGCCACAAGGTGCCCTTCAACCTAGGGAGAGACCCTTTATGCCCTAAATTGGTACTCTTTGGCCTCAGGGTCATAGGGTGACTTCTATGCTAGTAGGATACATTATATGGTCTTGATTTCGACTCTATTGCGTAGGGCTAAAAGGTTTGCTCTATGAAGAAACCATGTCTACTATATGTTGGCAGTGTATGGCCCTAGGGATAGAAGGAAACCCTAGGGCTATAGGGTGTCCTCTATGCTACTATCATATGGTCCAAGGGCCAGATAGTGACCAAGGTATCATGTGTGTTCCAAGGGTAACAAGGTGCTAATAAAAAGCCCTCTATGATTTATGTTGGCACCCTATGGCCCCAAGGCCGTAGGGCGATCTTTATGCTAGGGTAAAAGCATGTTAACTTGTCGCGCTTTTTGTGCTAGTTAGCAGTTTCAAGTTAGCACATCTTCAGAAAGTTGGGCGTCCGGTAAATTTTTTACAAATAATATCAAAATTTGTCGGAGGCTGTACATTTGGATTACTTGTTTCAAGTGCTTTCTATTGATATATCATATGTCATAGATCTTGGAGATGTAGCTCAAGTTATTGTACTAGTTAGCATATGTCAGAATTGTGCTAGTTAGCATTGTCCAGGACATGAAAAAGCATGACAGGTTAACATGCTTTCACCCGCTAGTAAAATTCCCTCTATGCACTATGTTTATGTGTATACTTATAAGAAGCCATTTATGCACTATGTTGTCACCCTATGACCCTAGATCCATAAGATGTCCTCTATGGTAAAAGAGAAATTGTACATGGGATATGATGGCATCCTATGGTCCTAGGGCCATAGGGTGTCCTCTATGCTAGCAAAATGTGTAAGTTAATACTCCGAAATTGAAAGAGCTTTTCAGAAAAAAAAAAAAAAACCTTCTACTTCCATTGTGGTGTCATGCAATCCAATTCCAACTCTTGGGCTACTACAATATTTTCATTAGATTCTTCTTCTTCCCTTGCACATGTTCTGGAACTTTCACTGTCTTCTTCCATTGGATTACTCTTTAAATTTATCTCCAGTCGTTGTAGCAGTTGACCTTCAAAGACTTGTAGCTTCTTGTTATCTTCGTTAGAAACTCTTTGGTTGACATGGAGATTGATAGAATCTTTTTCAGTAGGGTCAATGGCATTAGCATCCTCTATACCAACAATCTCGAGTTAAACTTTGTCAGCTGCAATATCTTGTTGAAGGACTGCAAGTTTAAAGAACTCCTAATTTTAGATTCCAAAGTATCTACATTTTGATAACTCTTTTTTGTCACACTCCTAGAAAAAACTAATCGAAAATAGCAAATTTACTAACTGACAACACATCTACAATGAATTTATTTTTATGCTCCTTATTGTCTAGAGGTTCCTAATCTTTATCTAGCTACATTAGTTCTTTGTCCATGATGGTGGCGCCTAGAATTATACTTGGAGAAACATTTATGCCTTTAAGCTTTATAGCAGAAGTCTCATTTTCTATTTCCATGATCTTCTTGCATTGTATGATCTCCTTGACTAAGTTTCTTATGGCCTTCAGGCCATACAGTTCTCTTTGTAGATATCTCTATGACTTTAAGATAATCCAAAATATGTATGTTTATGGCCTCAAGGCCATAGGGTTAGGATAGTTGGGAGGTCTCAACATATAAATAGATATATGACTTCAAAAAAACCACTTTATTGGCACTATGGCGTCCCAAGGGCAATAAGGTGCTAATAAAAAGCCCTCTATGCTCTATGTTGGCACCCTTTGGTCCCAAGGCCATAGGGTGGTCTTTATGCTAGTAAAATTCCCTCTACGCACTATGTTTACGTGTATACTTATAAGAATCCATTTATGCACTATGTTGGCGTCTTATGACCCTAGATCCATAAGATTTCCTCTATGGTAAAAGAGAAAGTGTACATGGGATATGATAGCATTCTATGGTCCTAGGTCCATAGGGTGTCCTCTATGCTAGCAAATCGTGTAAGCTAAAAAATGCGATAAATATGCAACACGATATACAAAATTGAATCATTATCATACATCATACATTTGTTGCTTTACCACACAATTGAAGGAGTCTTTGACTTCAAATATCATCATAACATTCAAACATTTAAATCAAAATTTCAAGTCCTCTCATTCACAAATGCATTGATCTGTTGGTGGATGGAAGGTCCGGCTCACCATGCACTTTGATTTACAAATCCTGAGGGGCAAATGTATTTGTGTTGGATGCTCCTTATGGCATTGCACATGTTTTGGAACTTGCATTGACTTCTACTTCGAATTTACAAACTTAAACAATGGTTATACATTATACAATCATTTCTTTGCAATAAACCTTGATACAATGTTCCGATTGCTACATGACAAGCTAAAAAATTCTACTAGTCCTAGCTTCTCTCTATTGAAAAAAATTCATGATATAAATTCCAATTCTCTGTATCATCTAGAAGAGAAACAAAATCATAGTTTGGAACAAAATACTCGCACTTTATATCTTTGAATAAAATCTTGTTACAATCAAAGAACTAGATCTTCACATAATCCAAAGGACAAATGCTTCAATAACCATTTATACTACTATCTAAGCAAATATTTGGCATTTACAACAAATGTTGAATATATGTTTAATCTAGTTAGTTGCAATACAAAGATAATTATTTCAAACGCTTACACCATCAATTCACAATAGAAGAACTTACAGCCAACAAAAAATGATCATACATCAATTGTTCAAACTCTCATTTTGGAATTTTGAGGACTAAATACTTTTTAGTGTTTTCTAGCTTATTTCATTCTCAATAGAATATTAAACCTTAATCACAAGATAAGAAATATATGTCCCTAATGTATATGGACACAAGATATAAGGCCAACGAAAAATGTTCTTGAAACACTTAAAGAGTCTTTAGGTGACCTAGAATAACCAACCTATGGTCTAAAGGCCATAGGGTGTCATGTGATGTTTTATAAGATGTGTCCATAAGAGCTAGGTGATTTGCATCCATAGGGTGATTTAAGTGCCCCTGTGGAGATTCTATGTCACCGCCCTATGGCCCTAAGGCCTTAGGTATCCCAAATGCTCTTGGATAACTTATGTTTCCTTCTAGAATAGCCCAAATACTCATGTGCCCATTTAGAGACTTTATGTAATCTCTCTATATACATAAGATTGTAGGAGAGCTGTGTTGATACCCTATGGCCTTAAGGCTGTAGACTAGCCCAAATGCTTATGTGCCCTTTTAAAGACTCTATGTAATCACCCTATATCCGTAAGATTGTAGGGTAGTCAAATTCTTTTGGGGGATTCTATGTTGACACCCTATGGGCCTAAGGCTATAGAGTAACCTAGATGCTTATGTGCCCTTTTAGAGACTCGATGTAATCACCCTACATCTGTAAGGTTGTTGGGTATCCCATTTTCTTTTGGGGGATTCTATGGCCCTAGGGCCATAGGGTGTCATGTCTACAAAGAACTCTATGATCCTTAAGTCTACAAAGAACTCTATGATCCTCAAGTCATAGTGTATTCTTCCCAAACCTCATATGATCAATTAACTTTAAAGTATTACATAATATATATCTTATGACCATATATAAATGTAGAATTCTATTTACCAAAACATGTCCATATAATATCATACACTTAAGTCTAATTCATTTATTATGAAAAAACTCAAACTCACAAGTTCACATTTTTTCAAAGAAAATAAATTGAGAACAATAACGAGCCAAACATCAATGTTTTTAACATCATGGGCAGATTTGAGATGGGACAAATAAAATAAAATGACAACAATAGGAATCTAAATATCAGTAATGTAATATCATGGGTGGCTAGCTTAATCTGTTTCCTGTAGACTTTCTAGAATGGCCTCAGCACTTGCATCCAATGGTTCTTCAATTTCTTCTTCCTCTGAATCCTTGGCATTGACTTTCTCTGTGTTATCCACACCTTCCCACCTTCTAAGATCAAGGTCTTCTTCCACACCTTGGCATTGACTTTCTCTGTGTTATCCACACCTTGGCATTGACTTTCTCTGTGTTATCCACACCTTCCCACCTTCTAAGATCAAGGTCTTCTTCCACTATGGAATGGAAAAGAGATTCCAATTGCGTCATTTGATCACTACTACATGCAACTGATATCACCCTTCTCTATTGTTGTAGTGCCTCTTTAGTCCTATAGCCTAATGAGAAGATGTCTGTCACTTGATCATCTTCTTTAAGACAGATGCATTTGATTGTGTGACGTACAAAAAAAGGATTTGGCTGTGGTCATAGCATCATACTCGTCATCATTGATGCAGAGAGTATGCATTGGCTCCAACAATGACTCTTTAACACTAGAGTAGTTGGTGTACTGCTCTCCTTGACTGAAAAATGCCCAAACCCCAAAAAATACTTTGCGAAGAGCACATGTTTGGATGGTCTCTGATCCCATTAAGGAGTCCAAAGGTAGAACGTGCATTTCATACCATTTAGCTTTTTCAAAAATTGCCTTCTCTAGGGAAGCAGCATGCTGATACTTGACTAAGCCAGCAATTAAAAACTATGATGGTTGATGTGCTACCCCACATACTCCATCAATTACTTTACCAAATTGGGCAGCACTCCAACCACTAGATGTAATACTTTTGTGTGTTGTCTCTATGATGCAAACACCAACACGAATTTTAGAGCTATTCTCACTACAGAGAAACTCAATGCCTTCCAAATTCTTTCCAACACACTTGATTGTCCGTGGTAAAATGAATTACAAACTAGAAGTTCCATTCTTTTGTGCAATGATCCACTACACATATCCCCTAGTGATCTCGAGAATTGGCTCTTTCTCCTTTCCTTTTTGTAGTAGGAGATTTAGCCATTGCGTACAACTCGTGAAGAGAGATTTGTAAATCTCATCTGTAATCTTATAATGAGACTTACATTTATCCCATGAAGTAACTGCTATTGCTGATGGGTCTATCTCTTTAAATTCCATCAACATTTGAGGCTCAAAAACCCTGGTCTTCTTTAAGACCGTTGCACGTGCAGTGAGGTCGAGCATGCCCGCTTGTTGACGTGGTTGCTTCACTAAGGAGATCTTCTCATCTGCCAGCTCTTGTTGTAGTAGCTTGACATCATTATATTCTAAACCAGCTAGGCATATAAAGGTTGTTATGCTTGGTTGTCGCCCACGAGTAGTTGATGTCTAATGCTTCTCCAAGATGTGTATCCACTCATCATAGATTTCATCATCGTACATGACCATGTGTGCTTCTTTGTTGGCAAATGATTTATGGTTGAACACGATGTTCGCCACATTTACAAAGGCCTTCAAAATAAAAAAAATAAAATTAATTTTATTTCAAGACATATTTGTAACAAAAACAAGCATAGGGAAGTGGAACTTACATCCCAACCTGCTTGACTCGGATGACCGACAGGAACACTTGCCTTGGGTTTTGTTGGTTTAGAATATGCAAGCCATTGACTATGGCCATGCTTCAAGAACTCCACATAAGGCTGGTGTTTCATTGCTATTATTCTCTCCATGTTCTCCATTTTGGAAATTCAAACAACAACCTCTTTAGGAGCGTCTACCACTATCCTTGCAGTTCTAAACTTGTAGAACTCTTTTCTCAAAGCATACTTAGTGCTGTTGTTACGCAAAAAATCTCTGGCCGCTATGATGGAATGCTGACCAGCTAGAATCCAGTAGTGGTATGTTGATAGCTTGTCTCCATGCACTTCAACTACTTGTAAAGGCATTTTTGTAATTGGGTTATATGGCATCAAGTCTGCTGCACTGGAGACTAGCCTAGAGTGCCCTGCAAATTGCTTCAAGAGATATTTCACATATACATCTGACAATGGTCTACATCTATAGCCATCTGGTGCAAGGTTGCATTACTCAACTCGGATCAATTGGGTAAATTGTACACCAAATTTAAAATAGTGTTCAATTCTGACGTATCCATCTAGCCCACTCTTAGAAGTTTTGGCAACTTCTTTATCAAGATCTTTTTCTTTGGGCTATATAATAGAGTCCAACACCGCTAAGGATGTTGAGTCCACAACCATTGCCACTAAGGGGGTTCCAACTGCTAGGGTTGCAAGTCCACTAGAATCTCCTTCTTCTTGAGTCTGTAAGGGTATAACTGAAAGATTTTATTCGGCCACATTTCCACTATTTTCTCCAAGTGAGGGAGTCTGACTCTCATTGAGCATCTTAGATTGATTTGCTGTACCTGTGTCTTCATTCTTTCGCTTCTTATTCTTCTTTGTGCTACTCAATTTACCTAAATAACTTTCTTAAAGCCCTCAATATATAACTCTATAAAGTTCTCACTTGAAGTGTCGTTTTGAAGCTCCACCCACCCTGCTTTTGTCATTATCACTCCTTCATAATCAACCTTCACCAATTTTTGAGCAAAGGCCGTAGGCTCCAAGAAGTAGGAGTCACCATTGAGTAGTTTTACTCCAAGGCATGGAGACATTTCAAGATCTGAACAATCTTTCTTTATCTCCTTGACAATACCACAGTCCTTGAAGGGCAATTGCTCTTTATCTTCAAAGAACAAGTGGACATTCTCATCACTTCCACCATTTGGTAAGTGAAAATCTAGATACCAAGAACTTGGTGATGAGCCTATTGTATCAACTGAATTTGAATTTCTCTTCTGAGACATTTTCTATAAAAATAATGACATATATTTAGACAAGATGGATATTATTACATCCATATGGACCTAGGTCCATAGAGTCAACTCTATGTTAAACCATGTGGTTCTAGGTCCAAAGGGTGCCAACAAAATGGTTCTACAAGTGTACCTAGGCCACTCTATGGTAGTGTGATCACATGTTCCCTTATGAAATTAGAGGACCCTCAAAGAAGTATCCCTTGAATGGCCTAAATACCCCTTTAGATCCTCTACACCAACACCATATGGAAATCTGTGGCCTAAAGGCCATAGGGTCCGCTACATGCTAGTAAGAACCTCTCTATGCTCTACATTGGCATCCTATGGCCCCAAGGCCACAAGGTGGCCACAATGTTTTAAAGAAACACGTCATGAGGGTTTTCTAGTAACCTATGATCCCAGCGCCATATGGTGCTCTCCATGCAAGTAAAAACCACTATTTGCTCTATATTGAGGAGACCTTGTGGGATGAAGTCCATAGGGTCCCCTCTATGCTAGTAAGAACCTCTGTTTACTCTATAATGGCACCCTATGGCCTGAAGGTCATAGGGTTCCCTCTATGCTACTAAGAATCTCTTTGTGCTCTATGCTCTATCGTCTATGCTCTATCGTCTATGCTCTATGATCTATATTGACTTCGTATGGCCCCAAGACCAAAAGGTGCCCTCATCGTTTCCAAAAAAACCTCATTGTTTTGCTATGGCCCTAGGGCCATAGCTCTCTATGCCGATATAAAGCACCATGCTCTATATTAGCTCCCTAACGCCTGAAGGCCATAGGGTTGGCCTCAAGGGACCCAAGGGTGCTCTGTATGCCAATGAAAAATACTATTCGCTCTATATTAAGAAGACCTTGTGGGCTGAAGGCCATAGGAACCCTTCTATGATGGATTTTTGACAACCAATCCCCCTAGGTCAGGATGTTCTATATGCTAGTAAAAACACTATTTTCTCTATATTGGCACCATGTGACTTGAAAGCCATATGGTCCCCTATATTCTAGTAAGAGCCTCTCCATGCTCTATATTGGAACCCTTTGGCCTGAAGGTCATAGGGTCCGATCTTTGCTAGTAAGAACCGATCTATGCTCTATATTGGCACCCTATGGCCTTCAGGACATAGGGTCCCCTGTATGCTAGTAAGAACCTCTCTATGCTCTACACATCCGATGATCCCAAGGCCACAAGTTACCCTCTATGTTTTGAAGAAAACCTTCAGGAGGGTTTTTTGGCAACCTATGGACCCAGGGCCATAGGGTGCTCTCTATGCCATTGAACAACCCTCATTGTTTTGGTACCCTATGGCCCCGGGTATAAAGCACTATTTGGTCTCTCTATGCTAGTAAGAACTGATCTTTGTTCTATATTGGCCCCCTTTGGCCTGAAGACCATAGGGTCCGCTCTGTGCTAGTAAGAACCAATCTATTCTCTATATTCAGGCCATAGGATCCCCTGTATGTTAGTAAGAACCTCTCTATGCTCTACATATACTATGACCCCAAGGGCACAAGGTGCCCTCTATGTTTTGAAGAAACCCTTCATGATGGTTTTTTGGCAACCTATGGACCCAGGGCCATAGGGTTCTCTCTATGCTAGTAAAAACACTATTTGCTCTATATCCTGGAGACTTTGTGGGCTGAAGGCCATAGGCTCCCCTCTATGCTAGTGAAAACCTCTCTTTTCTCTACGTTGACACCCTGTGGCCTGAAGGCCATAGGGTTCCTTGTATGCTAGTAAGAAGTTCTCTATGCTCTATGCTCTATGCTCTATATTGACATTCTATGGCCCATGTATAAAGCACTATTTGGTCTCTCTATGTTAGTAAGAACCGATCTATGCTCTATATTGGCACCCTATGGCCTGAAGGACATAGGGTCCCCCCTATGCTAGTAAGTAACTCTCTATGTTCTACACACCCTATATGTTTTGAAGAAACCCTTCATGAGGGTTTTTTGGCAACCTATGGACCCAGGGCCATAGGATTCTCTCTATGCCATTGAGGAGACCTTGTGGGCTGAAGGCCATAGGGTCCCCTCTATGCTAGTAAGAACCTATGTTTTCTCTACATTGACACCCTATGGTCTGAAGTCCATAGGGTTCCCTCTATGATAGTAAGAAGCTCTCTAAGCTCTATGCTCTATATTGACATCCTATGGCCCCAAGGCCACAAGGTGCCCTCATAGTTTTGTAAAAAACCTCATTGTTTTGGAACATTATGCTCCCAAGTATAAAGCACTATTTGGTCTCTCTATGCTAGCAAGAACCGATCTATGCTCTATATTGGGACCCTATGGCATTCAGGCCATAGGGTTCTATGTATGCTAGTAAGAACCTCTCTATGCTCTACACATCTTATGACCCCAAGGGCACGAGGTGCCTTGTATGTTTTAAAGAGACCCTTCATGAGGTTTTTTTTGGCAATCTATGGACCCAGGGCCATAGGGTGCTTTATATGCCAGTAAAAAACACTATTGCTCTATATCAATGAGACCTTGTGGGCTGAAGGCCCTGAAGGCTATAGAGTCCCCTCTATGCTAGAACCTCTCTTTTCTCTATATTGAGACCCTGTGGCTTGAAGGCCACAGGGTTCCCTCTATGGTAGTAACTATGCTCAAATGCTCTAAATTGACATCCTATGGCCACAAGGCCACAAGATTCCCTCATTGTTTTGAAAAAAAACTCATTGTTTTGACACCTTAAGGCCCCATGTATAAAGCACTATTTGGTCTCTCTATGCGAGTAAAAACCGATCTATGCTCCATATTGGGAGCCTGTGGCCTTCAAGCCATAGAGTCCCCTGTATTCTTGTAAGAACCTCTCTATGCTCTACACATCTTAAAGAAACCATTCATGACATTTTTTTGGCAACCCATGGACCAAGGTCCATAGGGTGCTCTCTATGCCAATAAAAAACACTATTTTCTCTATATTGAGGAGACCTTGTGGAATGAATGCCATAGTGTCCCCTCTATGCTAGTAAGAATCTCTGTTATCTCTATATTGACACCCTGTGGCCTGAAGGCCATAGGGTTCCCTCTATGGTAGTAAGAAGCTCTCTATGCTCTATGATCTAAATTGACATCCTATGGCCCCAAGCACTATTTGGTCTCTCTATGCTAGTAAGAACTGATCTATGCTCCATATTGGGAGCCTGTGGCCTTCAGGCCATAGAGTCCCCTGTATTCTAGTAAGAACCTCTCTATGCTCTACACATCTTATGACCCTAAGGACACAAGGTGCCCTGTATGTTTTAAAGAAACCATTCATGACAGTTTTTTTGCAACCTATGGACCCAGGTCCATAGGGTGATCTCTATGCCAGTAAAAAACACTATTTTCTCTATATTGAGGAGACCTTGTGGGCTGAAGGCCATAGGGTCCCCTCTATGCTAGTAAGAACCTCTGTTATCTCTATATTGACACCTTGTGGCCTGAAGGCCATAGGGTTCCCTCTATGGTAGTAAGAAGCCATCTAAACTCTTTGCTCTATGCTCTACATAGAGATCCTATGGCCCGAAGGCCACAAGGTGCCCTCATTGTTTCAGATGGAAAGTAGGGCACCTTGTGACCCTAGGGAACATAGGGAATCCTATGGCCCTTAGAGATTATAGATTGTCACCCTATGGCCCCTGGACCACAAGGTCTTTGGATGGGATAGGGCATCCAAGGGCCCGAGGGTGGCCTACGTACATAGGGTACACCATGGTGCATATTAACGAGCACCATGGAAGCCCCATGCACCTAGGGCTCTAGGGCCATAGGATCTCCAAAAGGAACATAGGGAATCATATGGCCCTTGCGATTGTACATTGCCACCCTATGGCACTTGGGCCATAGGGTCTTCAGATGGAATGTAGGGCACCTTGTGACCCTAGGGAACATAGGGAATCCTATGGCCATTCAGATTGTAGGTTGTCACCGTATGGCCCTTGGGCCACAAGGTCTCTAGATGGGACGTAGGGCACCCTGTGATCCTATGGATATAGGGCCATAGGATCTCCAAAAAAAACATATGGAACCCTATGGTCCTTGAGATTGTACAAATACACCTTATGGCCCTTGGGCCACAAGGTCTCAAGATGGAACATAGGGCACCTTTTGATCCTATGGCCATAGGTTCCTTATGCTCCATTTGGACATTTTATGGCGCTAGGGCCATAGGATCTTCAGAAGGAACATAGGGAACCATATGGCCCTTGAGATTGTACATTGCCATCCTATGGCCCTTGGGCCACAGTGTCTCTTGATGGGACATAGGGCACCCTCTGATCCTATGTCCGTAGGGCCCTATGTTCCTTTTGGAGATCCTATGGCCTGAGGACCATAGGATCTCCAAAAGAAACATAGGGAACCCTGTGATCCTGTGTCCGTAGGGCCATATGTTCATTTTGGAGATCCTATGGCTCTAGGACCATAGGAACTCCAAAAGGAACATAGGGAACCCTATGGCCCTTGAGATTGTACATTCCCACACTATGGCCCTTGGGCCACAAGGTCTCCAATAGGTCACCCTTTGCTCCTATGGCCCTAGGTTCTTTATGTTGCTTTTGGAGATTCTATGGCCCTAGTGCCACCCTATCTCCAAAAGGAACATAGGGAACCCTATGGCCCTTGAGATTGTACATTGCCACCCTAAGGCCCTTGGGCCACAAGGTCTCTAGATCGGCCATAGAGAACCATGTGATCCTATGGCCATAGTGCCATATATATGTTTTGGAGATCCTATGGGCCTATGGCCATAGGATCTTCAATAGGAACATAGGGAACCCTATGACCCTTGAGATTGTACATTGTCACCCTATGGCCAGATGGTACATTGGTCACCCTATAGTACGATGTGAGACCACCCTATGGCCTTATGGTCATAGGGTTCCTTAGGGCCATATGTTACTCTTTAGTATGAGGTGAAACCCTATGTAGCCACACCCTGCCTGCCCTTCTAAAGATTCAATGTCTAGTTTTATTTTAGTGACTACAAATGAATTTAAAGAAACTATATTACACCATATCTTACAAGCACATATAGTGTACACTTTCTTTCCCACCTTCTTGCCTCTTTTTTTTTCCCATCCTCCTGCAACAACTGAACCCTAATCCATCCTCATACAACAACGTGCTCTACTCGTCCTCTTACAACGTGTGCCCAACTCCCCACAACCCAATTATAGGTATCCATAGTTTCAGCATTTTCTGTAGTTATTGTCTTTTACATTTGCAGGTTTATAATTTTTTGTTGTAATTAGAGATTTTTGCAGTTAGAGTTTTACAATTTTACAGTACTAGGTCACTTATGAGGAGTTTTATGTTTTACAGATGTAGGTCCCTAATAAGAGTTTTTCGTTTTACAAATTTAGGTCCCTAATTAGTGTCTTCTGTTTTATATTTTTAGGTCTCTAATTAGAGTATTCTATATTACAGTTTTAGATCTCTAATTAGAGATTTTTCTATTTTATAGTTCTACAGTGTATAGTTTTACAGTTTTAGAGATGTAACTACTGATTTTTGTTTATTGTTCTAGAGAGAGGTGATTCACAACACTACTAAAACGTAATTAGATTAAGAACAATTAAAACTGAATTATGCAAAAAGATTAGGGTTTCTACAGGTTACCTCTCAGTAAATCTCTGTTTGATGAAAACCGGTTGCAGCAGTAGCAAGCAGTAACTTGGGTGTGTTGAGGCCGCGACGATGATGTTTACAGATTTGTGTTTGGGAGGTGGTGACAGCAGTCCTTCTGTTGAAGGTTGTGGTGATGGCTTCGCGTAGATCTGTGTGCACGTCGCAACGATGGCATAGATTTGTATGCGTAGGGAGAGAGGGAGAGAGAGACAGAGAAAGATAAGCTCTGTGCAGGCTTCTGTGTAGGTTTCGAGCAAGAAACGAGAGAGAGAAAGAGAGCGACAACGCGGAAAAAATTTTGGTAGAGAGAGAAAGAGAGAGATAAGGTTAGTTAGGTTAGGTTAGAAATTCAAAATTCAAATTTTGAATGTAGGGGTTGTTCTCACGGGTTTGCAGTCGAGATTACTAGAGTTCTAGGCTTTGTGCGAAAATGAGACATAGCTCGTCGGCTCCGAAATTGAAAGAGCTTTTCAACAAAAAAAAAAAAGAAGTTGGTGCAAGGCTTTGTCAATGTCCATATCTTTGTAGTACGAGTGGAACGACACCCATGAATCAAAATTTGACTTCAGAATCAAAATATGCATAGTAAAAAATATACTAAAAATAGCTAAATTTTAAAAAAATTATCTCAAAAATTGTGCGCTATTTTTTTGTCCGATATCAATCAATGTATTTGAAAACCCAGTATGACAAAGTTTGGTAGCGTTAGAAAAAAATATAATTATTTTTTAATTATTTTTTTAATTTATGCCACTTGCGGATATCCCTTGAATGGCCAAAATTATTATGAAGACACCTCAGCCACTCCTGGGCTCACACCATAGCATGACAATGTTGGAGGTCAAGGATCAAAGCGTGCACTCCGTTCCATCTGAAAATCCTATGTCCTAGGGTTTTCTTCTTCTATCTTGTGAGATCCTTGTGGCCCTACGGTGGCAATATGAAGTTTCCCTATATTCCATTTGGAAATCCTATTGCGCTAGGGTTTAGGGGAGACAATAGATAAGCTCCAATACATAGCCCTATGTTCCAGTTGGAGATCCTATGGCCCTAGGTCCACGACAATGTATAAGCTCAAGAGCCATACGTTGCCCTACTTTGTAGTTGGAGATCCTATGGCCCTAGGGTCATGGGGTGGCAATATGTAAGCTCAAGGGCCATAGGGTGCCACATGTCCCATATGGAGATTCTACGACCCTAGGGCCATGGGGTGGAAATGTATAAGCTCAATGGCCATACATTGCCTATGTTCCATTCGGAAATCCAATGGCCCTAGGGTAATGGGGTGGCAATGTATAAGCTCAAGGGCCATACATTGCCTATGTTCCATTTGGAAATCCTATGGCCCTAGGGTCATGGGGTAGCACATGTCCCATATAGAGATCTTATGGACCTAGGGCCATGGGGATGCATTGATATCTTGGCCACCCTTGAACCCGCACCCTTGAGCTTAGGGGCCTTAGGTTCTCTTATTGTATGCTGTGAGATCTTGTGGCCCTTGGGCCATAGGGTGGCAATGTATAAGCTCAAGGGCCATACATTGCCTATGTTCCATTTGGAAATCCTATGGCCCTAGGGTAATGGGGTGGCAATGTATAAGCTCAAGGGCCATGCATTGCCTACGTTCCATTTGGAAATCCTATGGCCCTAGGGTCATGGGGTGCCACATGTCCCATATAGAGATCCTATGGCCCTAGGGCCATGGGGCTGCATTAATATCTTGGCCACCCTTGAACCCGCACCCTTGAGCTTAGGGGCCTTAGGTTCTCTTATTGTATGTTGTGAGATCTTGTGGCCCTAGGGCCATAGGGTGGCAATGTATAAGCTCAAGGGCCATACATTGCCTATGTTCCATTTGGAAATCCTATGGCCCTAGGGTCATGGGGTGGAAATGTATAAGCTCAAGGGACATAGGGTGCCACATGTTCCATAGAGAGATCCTATGGCCCTAGGGCCATGGGGCTGCATTGATATCTTGGCCACCTTTGACATCGTGGCCATAGATTGTCTTTTTGTATGTTTTGAAGTCTTGTGGCCCTAGGGCCATAGGGTGTCAATGCTCACACCCTTGGGCTTAGGGCCATAGGTTGTCTTTTTGTATGTTCTGAAGTCTTGTGGCCCTAGAGCCATAGGGTGTCAATGCTCACACCCTTGGTCTTAGGGCCATAGGTTGTCTTTTTGTAAGTTTTTAAGTCTTGTGGCCCTAGGGCCATAGGGTGTCAATGTATAAGCTCAAGGGCCATATGTTGCTCTATGTTCCATTTGGAAATCCTATAGCCCTAGGGTCATGGGGTTGCAATGTATAAGCTCAAGGGCCATACATTGTCATATGTTTCATATGCCAATCCTATGGCCCTAGGGTCATGGGGTTGCAATGTATAAGCTCAAGGGCATACATTGTCGTATGTTTCATTTGGAGATCTTATGGCCCTAGGGTCATGGGGTGCCATAGGATGTATATATAATTGACATGAAACTTCGTATGGCCCTAAGGCCATAGGATGTATATATACTTGATATGAAACTCCGTGAGGTGATCTTGAGGACAACCCTATGGCCTTCAGGACTTAGGGAGCTAATATAAAGCAAATTTGCTTTATACCGGCATAGAGAGCTATGGCACTGGGGCCATATCAAAACAATGAGGGTTTTTTGGAAACAATGATGGCGCCTTGTGGTCTAGGGGCCATAGGAAGTCAATATAGATCATAGAGCATAGACGATAGAGCATAGAGCACAAAGAGGTTCTTAGTATCATAGAGGGAACCCTATGACCTTCAGGCCACAGGGTGCTTCTCATGAAACACCCACATACATACTTGTTATGCTTTATCCTACGTAAATCAATATACTCTGTAAGCGGTTTGTTTAACAATTATTATTGCAATCTTCTTGCAGGTATGGCTAATTTCAATCATGGTGATAGAGTGTGCATGTTTGTAGCAACACAAAAGGTTGCCATTGGGACTGTATTTGAAATAAATCCAAGTGCATATTGTTCTGGCATGCTTATTGGGTAAGGCAATGTATCGGTGTCAGTTGATTTGTGTTTTGAAAAGAAAGCACTCATCCCTTTTCCAACAATGGATGCATTGACAGTGGGAGATGCTTTTCATAGTATTGTGAAATGGATTAGTGGGTTGTTGCAACATATAAATGAGATGCAGTACAAAGGGGCTTCTATGCATGAGGCTGACAAAGCAGAAGGAGCATTGGATGCACAATTTAATGGAATGAGCTACAGAGAGGTTTGGAAGGATAAGAGGGTTCAACTTTGGGATGAAACACATGTAGTAGCCGAAGGGGTTGTCATGTACGTGTGTCCGTTTGACTCTGTAAACTTTGGTGAGCTAGGTGAAGATAACATTGGTATTGGTATCAAAACATCCTATGCAGATGAGGCTACTATTTCTACAGAAGCTAGTGTATGCAACATTAATCTAGTTTGTTGGCCTATAAAGAGAGTGACAACTATGGATGGAAAAGAATTGCTATGCTATGAGGATCTACATGCTATGCATGCGTTACAAGACACATGCATTGAATCAGATTATTTGGTAGAGACTATTTCAAAAAAATGGAAATATTTCTTTGAGAATAGGAAGCCAAAAATGTCAGTGAAAGCTTCTAAGAGATCCAATCAAGCATCTCTAGCATCTGTCCAGCTTGTTTCAACCATAGATTGTTGTTCCAAAAGGTGTTATCAATATGCCAATCGAGATAAGGTCATGGCTATGAGCAATGAATTTTGGGGACAGAGTTTGCAAAATAGAACAAACTATGTGTATGATACAATGTTGACTGCATGGCATGAGAACAAAAAAACTACAAAGACATGCTATGTGTTTTCTTTTAATGGCAGTGAGGTTTGCAGTAGAGCTTGGTACGAAATTCATGGCATTCCAAAAACTTCATTTTATCGTTACCATGAACATTTTGAGAATGGGGTTAGACGCTCAGTGCATGGTAATGATGGTGTCATGAGAAAAAGAAGAGACCATACAGAAATGGGAAGGGAATTGATGTGCTCTTTTGTTAATGAAAACTCGGAGAGAATGCCACATAAGAGTAGAACCATGGAAGATGGTACCAGGGAAACTTTGCTTGCAATACCAAACACGTACAAGCAAGTAGACATTTTACATGATGTCAATAAAACACTTGACAGTATGAGTCTCAAGCCCATGTCTAGCACGACATTCAATAGGATTTGGAATACAGAGTTTGCTAATGTGACATTGTCAAAAACAAGTGAGTTCTCCAAATGTGTTGTGTGTAGTCGGATAAAGTCTCAACTAGAGTCAACAAAGGATGACGAGATGATTGCATGTTTGAAGGATGAACGTCGAATTCACATGTTGCAACAACAAAGTTGTAGGAATGTGTACTACACCTAGAGTAAGTTCTCCCAGTTGAAAAAGGATCAGTATTTACGCATTATACATGATAAAATGGATCAAAAAAAAGACAGCAATACCTAGGTTGCTTGTGAACTCAAAAGATTATGCGAATGCATATGAATTGTAAGTATCATTAACAGGTATGATAACACATGGACATGTTCATGTAATGTATGGTCACTTCTCACTTAATGGTCTATGGCCTTCAGATCCCAATGCTACAATAGGTTCCCTTGCATTATGCTTACAGAATCTAGAAAGAACAGAAAACCATGGACAAGGAGATTTATGCCATGACGGTATGCCACGCAGCAATGTAACGTTATTTAATGCATTGAACTCAAGGAGAGCTCTAGATCTCCAAAAAAAAATGAAGCAAGAGCGTGAGAGGAATGCATCAACAATGACACCACCGTTGGCCATCCAGGGATGTAATGAAGATATTCTACACATACAATCAACTTCCTCTCAATGTGTTGTGGATACCATATCCACTCCTGTATTTCAAAAATTGCCTGAGAATCTTTTGCTACAGCTAGATAATTGTGCAAGAGAGAATAAAAATCGATATTTGTTTGCATACTTATCCTTTTAAGTAGCAAAAGGAGTTTTCAAAACCGTGCATTTGGGATTCTTAATGGTGGGTCATACACATGAGGACATAGATGCAATGTTTAGTAGGTTCTTAGAAAGATTGCGAATAGGAATGACATTCACTTTTCCACATCTGATGGAACATTTTCAAAAATGTGAAAGCTCAGCTCCAGAACCATTTTTGATGACACAAGTTCCCGACTTTAAATCCTTTGTGCAAGGGTACATGTGTGACAGACAAGATGCTCTAGTCGGACACTCTAAGCCACTTCAATTTCGTTTCTATATGCAAGGTGAAGTCCCAGTAATGCAGTACAAAATTCATCCCAAATCACTCGATTGGATGCCAAAGGAGTTGGGAATTGAGTTGTGGAAAAAAGATGACCACGGAAAACCAAAATTACCAACAGGCTGTCCATATGTGGTACCTATAGCAGACTATGTGAGAGATAGTCCGCTTGTTATTCAAGGGATTAAGTCATATCTTGAATTTTGGAAAAGATGTTCTCTATTAAAGGGAAAGGACCATGACTCCACAAAATACATGGAGCCTGTTATCACTTATTGGCAAAACATAATCAATGAGCTTGAACAACCAACCAATAAACACATTGGTGAATATACAACATTTTGGCCAAAGACTATAGGGAGTCATAGAATGCAAGAGATAGAGGAAGACAGAGATGAGTTTCAAGGATATGAAGAATTGAATGATCACTATGTTGGTCCTCAAAGTGCAAGGCCACAAGAGGCCTTTAGGCCTCAAATTGATGTAAGAAAAGGGGATCTTGTTCTTGTGAGACCCACAGATCCTGAATATCCGATATGGCTAGGAGTGGCAGAGTCAAGCGTTGATGTCATCTCCTAACTACAAGAAAGTTCTGATTCATTATTGGGCACCAAAACATCAAAAACAAAATCCCACAATACAAGAACAGTATGAGGATTGTTGGAAAAAGAGTTGGTGCTGCAATCTTGCCGACCCAAAGCGCTGGGAGTGTGTTGATACAATTGTATGGTCATGGACTCCAAGGGATGGAAGAATTGCGGAAACAATCAAGATCCCATCAAATGTCATGGAGAAGGCATAGGCTATCTTAATAGGAGAAATTGAATAGCATTTTATATCTTTCTCATTGTTTTATTTCCCTAGTTTATGTATGATTTTATGAAGTATTTTTAAACACCCACATAAAAATAAAAATTCTAAAAGGTGTTTCTCAACACCACCATTTTCTTGGGAATCTATCTCTTTTATAAAGTGTTTTGAAACATCCACATAAAAATAAAAATTTTAAAAGGTGTTTCTCAACACCACCATTTTCTTGAGAATCTATCTCTTTTATGAAGTGTTTTGAAACACCCACATAAAAATAAAAAATTTAAAAGGTGTTTCTTAACACCACCATTTTCTTGAGAATCTATCTCTTTGTCACATTCCCAAATTAAATGAAATTTTTCCAAATTTAATGGGAAATAGGAATCCATAGGCGTTGAACTTAGTCCCAAAGTTGTGGGATTTTCCCATTTCATCTAAAATGGTGTTCTTGGCCAATGCATATCTTTAAAGCATGAAGTAGTGTGTCGTATTCTGCTTCATTGTTGCTAGTTGAACCTGGTAGATTGACCTTCTCTTTCATGACCACCTCTTTACTTGGGTTGAGCAATACTAGCCCTCCCCCTGCTTTTCCTATGGCTCGTCAAAAAGCTCCATCAAAGAACAAGGTAAAAGCATTAGGAATACTTTCAGGTGGTAGCAATGGTAGGGTCTTTACTTCAGGCACCTTAATCTCCTTCTCATGTACCCTATAAGTAAGGATCCCTGCCAATTGTGCACGCACACTATCTTCTACCTTGAAAGAGTATTGGAACTCTTGCAATTCCATAATCCACTTTGAGATCCTAGTGCTAAGATTCATTTGAGATGACACCCAAGGAAAAAAAATTTCTGCAGTGGGAATTACAAAAGGTTTTGGTAGCAAGTAAGATCTAAACTTTCTCACCGCAAACATGAGAGAAAGCATCATGAGTTATGCCTCCGTGTAGCCTCTCTCCAAAGCATTCATGACCCTACTAGCAAAGTAGATGGGTCGCATCCTGGTACTGTGGGGATCTTGTTGTAGTAAAACTGCACCAATTGTTTCCTTCCCAACACTAGAGCCAACAAAGAATGTGTACCCCCAACAAGGAGACATGAGTGTTGGTAGCTCTGACAAAACGACTTTAATATTACAAAAATACTCTTCAAGATCATCAGACCATGAAAATTCTACGTGTTGTGTCAATTTTTGCAAAGGGTGAAGTAACTCCGAGGCTAAGTGAATGAAGCGTGACATATACTTCACCTTTTGAATGAATGAGATGACCTACTTAAGACTCTTTGGTGATGGTAGCTCAATGAGAGCTTTTGTCTTTGCTGGATCCACCTCAATACCTTTATAGGGAACCTTGTGACCAAGCAATATCACTTCATCCTCACCTATGTGGCACTTGTCCGGGCTGAGTTGACCTCCCATGTCGTAAAGTTTTTTTAAACCTTCTTCTCCTTTTTGTAGATGCAATGATTTTGAGCTATAAATGCAGAAATCATCAATGAACGCCCTGATTGACTTTCCAAAGAATTCTTGAAACACCATGTTCATGAAACGTTGGAAAGTTGCAGGAGCATTTGTCAGGCCAAATGGCATAACTCTAAAAGCATAACAACCCCAAGGAGTGATGAAGGTTGTTTTTAACTGATCTTCCAATGCGATACCTATCTGAAAGTAACCTGAGTAACCATCACACACACTGTACTTCTCATGACCAGTTACCTCATTCAGTATCTCATCCTAAAATGGGAGGGGAAAGTGATATCTTTTTGTTGCCTCATTGAGTGGATGATAATCCACACACACCCTCCACTTGCTGTTTTTCTTAAGAGTGACAACAACGGGGGAGACCCACTCTGAATTCTCCACTCGATAAATGAAACCTTCTACTAGAAGCTTTCTTACCTCCTTGAGTAAAGCCTGCTCCTTGATGACTCCTAGCCTTTGTAGCTTTTGAGCCTTAGGTGTGGCCTCTAGCTTCAAATCAATTTTGTGTTGAACAACATCTACTCCACGCACATTGGTGTAGTCTTTAGGGAAAAGCCTAGGAAATTTCCTTAGCACACATTTGAACTCCTCTCTTTCGTCGCTTGTAAGTGTTGTAGACAACATACCTTCTAACATTCCTTCATCTTGCACATTTTGGTTCTCTTGGGAACCTATCTCTTCCAAACCTGGGCAAGAGGTCTCTTGGTTGTTTGCATTAAACCTTACCCCCATGACTTCGATGGAAGACTCCTCTTCAGTAATGTTGCCGCTACGTTCTCCTTCTGAAGTGCTATCGATCCAGCCTTCCTCCGTCTCACTTTGAGATGATTCTTCATGGAGCTCCTCTTGGCGTTGCTCCTTCATGTCAATGACAACCTTCTTATGATTGTCATTCCTGGAAATTAGCTTTCCACTCTCCCAATCCTGCAAAGCTCTCATTTTCATTAGCCATGGTCTCCCTAGGATAAATGGGTAACCATTTCCTTTGGTAGACATGACATAGAAATTCAATGCCTTCTTAATGCCAAAGGCCTCCACAAAGACATTTTTACAAATGCCTACGTACCTAGCCTTGCTATTGTTTGCCATTTTGACTTTAATTTCAGGTGTCTCATGGATGTGCATGCCTAGTCTTTGCGTGAGTCCTTCTGTCATGATGCAAATTTGTGCACCCCCATCCACTAGACCTTTCCTAACCAATATTCCTTTGATGTAACAATCTAGCACATGTGTAATATCCTCATTCATTTCAGCATGTGAAATTTTTACAACAGGAACACTCTCTTTTATCTGTCTCCTAGTGCTATATGCCTTCGTTAAATCCCTCCTAACTTGTGGACATAATGCAAGAAACTGAGGCCATGCGATATCAGGACCCTTACCTCTCATGTCTTCCAATAGGTTGTATGGAGCCATACCATGTCCAAGAGGGAAGTCTTGGAGATTGATACGACGTCGAGTCCTCTTAGCTTCCTTGGTCTCCTTTGCCTTCTTGCCTCGTCCATGGTCACTCTGTGATGTGACACCTTCTTTCTCTTTACCTTTTCCTCGGCCACGCTTAATGCCATTTGCTTCCATGTCAACCTCATTTGAGTTTGTCACCTCTACCACATGCACATTTGGATCTGACAAAGGTGGAACTCCTTCTACCCCTTGTGGAGGTGGTCTTGGTCCATTTGGTCTTTGTAGAAGACTTGGTTGTTGACCAGTTCCTTCACCTGCATTCATCACTGGGTAATTCAAGTTAGGTCTCCCTGGCTCCCCACGGGGCCAAGGACAATTATACATCCATGTCCAGACTCTCCGCAATTCCAACATTGTAAGACTCTCCTAGGTCGTGGATCTCGCTCTTCAGACTTCTTTGCTTGTCCCTTTGCACCCACAGCTTGTGCAAGGTGAATTGACAAGCTGCTTAAAGATTCATTGAACTTCTCAATCACTTCCACCGTTACCTCAGGAAGCTCCCTAGATGTTGATGCTTGTGACTTACCTTTGGGTCTAAGACCTTCTATTGGAACCTCTCCCCTTAGGCACTTGAGTTTTCTATATTTCTCAACAGCCCTAGTTTCACCTGCATCAAAGGTAGCAGGTGCACCCACCTCAACTTTTATCTTAAGGTCAGGAAAGAGTCCGGCTATGAACCTCTCCTTCTTGAGGAACTCTGCACCATCACCAGGGTTAGCAACATTTCTCACCCATACAGCCCAAAGACGTAGAAACTCTTGCTTGTACAAGTAGTAGTCATCCAGGTCTTTTTGCTTATGAGAAACAATGTCTTGCCATAGTTTTTAAGTGTTTTGGGGATCAAAGAAGTATCTCTTGAAATTATTCACCACTTCGGTGTAATTCCCTTTAACTTCCTCAGGCAACGAGTCAAACCAAGTGCTAGCATCTTTCCTAAGGACCACTTCAAACACCTCTACACGTTCTTGATCAGTTACTATCCTCTTGATACGACAAGACATCTTTAAATTTGCTAAAAATAATTCTGCATCCTCTCCACGCTCTCCAAAGGAAACAGGATATCCAGACATTTGGCGTTGGGCCTCCATTGAATCAGTTTTAAGGTGACAACACGTTTTTGTTTGTTTTTTTTTTTTAAGATTTACACAGTAATATTTTCTAAATTGCAATCTATTCTACAACAAAATAAAAATATTCACATCAAATGACCTATGATAATCAATAAGAGGTAAGCTGACAGGGTTTGGTGATCCCAGAATTTCTCCTACTCTTTGGGCACCAAACATGAACACCATATATTGTTGAAAGTGGATCTTCCTACTAATTGCAACGTTTATTCTAATGTGTGGAGTGAAATGGAAGGGAAAAACCTCTATTCCTGGGCCATTATCCATGGTCTATGCATGACCTAATGCTTAAAACAAAACAAAAATATAGACTTCCAAACTAAGGTCGTACCTAATGAGAGGCAAAATAAAGGCATTTATTGATGCGTTTATCTCTGCCAACTTAGTACTAGCAATTATGTGTACCTTTTTCCTTGCAATCGGAATGAAAGGATCATACAAATTCTCGTGATTCATACAAACTACCTGACTATTCTAAAGATTGATCCTACACAAAAATATACACAAGTTGGTTCCTCCTTGGGGGCACCAATTTGAGGCGGTCCGGGGCTGGCAACAAGAAGAGAGGCCTCTAAGCACCCTTCTAGGCTCCCATGCTACTCAATTGGGTTGGGGTTGGAAAAAACAACAAACACTCACACAAACCCGCAACCTAACCCTACACAAATTTGGGGCACCACCTAGTTTTGGATGCGAACTAGGACGCGTAAAGAGAGAGAGAGAGAAAGAGAGAGAGAGAGAGTGCTCGGGCTGCTTTGAAATGTATCAAGCAAACACAATTATATATAAAAAAAAGAGAGAGAAGGGGGAGGGGATGCTTGTTGCATTAATACCTTCTTGCAATTTTGTCACGACCAATCCAAGTGAGATTAGTATTTGTTCAACATAGCTTGAGTAAATTATACCACAACACATCACAATAAAAGCCACCCCAATCACTGTCTTAAGGCCAGGGGAGTCCTCTCCACCCTGTTTGTAAGGTCTCTGACCCCGATCAAAAAGAGCACCCTTGTACCATGAAATGAATATAATGGAATAGGTTACTATTTTTAGCAGTTTTCCAAATTCTGTCAGTGCCATGATGTTTAGAATGTTTTAAAGCTTCGAAATGTGAATTAAAATAATTTTTGTAAAAAAATTCCAAAAATACCAAGTTTTTGGTCACCCGAACCGTCCAGTTTTGATCGTCTCGAAAAACTGCACCCGTATCCCAAATTTGAAAAAAATGCATTTTTCGACCCCGAGGTTGCTAAATATGGCAGGTACTCGAGCCAGTACGTCTTAATTAGAGCTTCGTATAGCAATTTTCGGCATCAAAATCCGACTCGTATGACCCGTTTTAGCCTAGAACCAAATTTCCTAAAAATTGTCCGGGAAGGTATCGAGGGCCCGAGGCTGTATGGGAATAGGTTCCAGCCCACTCCAGACTAGCTTTAGTAGCTAGGGGGCGCCCTCTTGCCTTGTGGGAGTCCTGGGGAAGCTGCCAAGCCAGCAACTTAGTATCAGAACCAGTTAACCAAGCCAACCTGACACTTGGTGGGTAGGGAACTGGACTTGCCATGCTTAACTGGAGAAGCTCCCAGATGCATTTAGCAACCCAGGTCGATTTTCAGCTTGTAGGAGCCTATTTAAAGACCTGCACACACACACACACACACACACTTATGCTCATACACACACACACAGTGCATACATACACACCTACACACACTAGGAAGGTGCTGCCGGTTCACACACCTTTTGAAGGAGAAGCAAGGAGGGAGGTGCTGCTGAATTCTCGTCTCAAGAAGCTCGATTAGATCAGAAAATCAAGAAGATTATCAGCCCTTAATCACGGTAACCACGGTTTAATTAATGCCTTCTGTAAATTCTTTTCTTACCACCTAAATTTCTCATCTATTATGCTTATTCCTTGTCGTAATTCTCTATAATTACTCTCTAAATTCTCTTAACCATATTGTATTATGTAATCATCATTCCATAGCTGAATTATCAGCCATTCATCACTCTCGATTAATGATTGGTGCATAATTATTAGAACTTTCCCTCTCTAGGTAGCATAGTAATTAGTGGGTAAACTAGTAATTGTGTAGATTGAGGAGAATCACTTTTTCTATCACCCATTAATACTGTAACTAAATTAAGTTCATTTCCTTTATGCATTAAGGTGTAATTAAGGAAAAATTAACCTGTCATTAAGTCTCTACGAGTTGACTTTCCTCACACATATGCATAAGATAAATCTGCATCATCTAGTTGCTAGGAAAGAGATTAATCATACTTAATTCATCTCTCTGGTAATTCCATTAGTGAAATCCTATTATTCTTAATCATGTAAGCCGAGTAATTATCATTTAGAGCCGGTTCCCATAGGATTATGTGTCATCCATACTGATTACTATATGGAAAATTCTAAACCTCGCATATAGGAGGGATTAATTTATGTTGCTAATCTACCTATTGAATTGTTATGACACTTGCAAACCTTAGTTCTTTTTCCGAGCTAATCATTTAAAGTAGTGAGAAATGGCCCCGGTTAAGAGAGCTCGCTTCGGTGGGACCGAGGACCGCGAAGCAGGAACAAGCAATGTCAATGGAAAGGGAAAAGCTCCCATGGAGGAACAAATACCGGCCATCGACGAAGAAATGGAAGAGGTAGGTCATAATATCTTTCAAGCTGTTTAATTTAACATTGCACACGTTTAGTTAAGAATGAATATATCCCCAAACATGTTGGAGAAATCCGACGGAAACCTCGGCATTGAATTCATTGTACATTAAGTTCTAAAGTAGGAAGGAAATGATTGATGGGTATGCTGGTTGCAATAGGAAAGAATGTCTGCTAGGAAAAAATTAGCTCGACTTGTTCATTTTATTTCCAATGTTGAATCAGTCCTTACCCCCCTACTGATCACAGAGGGCAGAGTTCCTCGTTAAGGGATCTTGAATCCACGACTTGATTTTGATGCGGTGGATACCCACGACTTGCTTTCTATGCGGTGGGAATCCACGTCTTGCTTTCTATGCGGTGGGAGTGTCCATGACGTGCTTTCTATGCAGTGGACATACCTAGTTGTATGGGCAGCTAGGCGACAACGGGAGGAGTGAACTCTCACTGGAGGGGGGATGTTGTACCTCCAGAACATTGGAATTTTTATGAATAAGTTTGAGTAGAATTTTTACTAGAATTCTGTCTTGGTGTTGTTTGCAATACTGGTTGAAGGGCTGTTTTAACGAACAACGTGATTCGAAATTAAACGAGGAATCTTTATGTTGAACAACCTTTGTGGTAGTAATTAGGTCACACAAGGAAGTGTGAGTGTGGGGGTGGAAAGTGGGGGCTTGGCTCAGGTTGCCAATGCCTACGAGATGGGTGGTCCCGATTGGTCAGGAACTCTCTGTCCCCATAGTGCTTACTCGATATTAGTAATGCTCATTGCCCCTAGAGTGGGGAATTCTCGAGAGTACGTATCTCTGAAACATGGAGAAAAAGGCACTCGAGGCTTCTCTCCTCTTGGAAGGTGGGTCTTAGGATCGCTAGATAGCTCAAGTACGCTTCCCCTGCGAGGTGAAGCTAGATCTCCCTGCTAGTAGGCTCGAACTCGACTCACTTTGTGATGATAGATCGTCCGCTAGTCGAACCCCGAACCATTTTGTTTGCTTCCGCAATAGATGTAGTGGCCACTAGGTTCACCATCAGATCTGCCGCTGATACGGTGGGGTGGGGACCTCACACCTGGTATGAGAGCCTAGGTTAGGCTGGGAAATAAAGTCGTATTGTTTGAACATTTAAAAGGAACTGAAAGTATATAGGTAGTTGATCCGAATTCCTTGCATTGGTGTTGCAGGAAGACCCCGTGCTCGAATATCGGAAGTTCCAAGTGTCTGAGCTTATTTATGAGCAAGCTCGAAGATCCCCACTTTACCAGTTCAGGCGAGATGTAATGGAGATACTGATGAAGGCTCATACGCCACACTCCACTCGCATTGATAGAGGATGGGAACTTTATTGGACATTTCCAGGAGGGGTTTACTACATCAATGCTCGGAAGCTAGGATGCCTGGCTACCGACTTAAAGAAGATACGTTGGGGAGAAGAGTTGAGAGTAATAGAGATATTCTACTTGGTGCCTACACGATTGGACCAGACTGTTTCAGACAACTCCAATCAAACCATCAACGACTGGCTCTTGGAGAAGGTCACCAATCTGATCCCAGCAAACAGAGTGAAAACCTTTGGATTACTGAAAGCGAAACTCCGGCTCGATATCTTAGCTTATTATCCACTCAAGAATGAGTATAGGAACTATTACACAAATGAAGTAGTGCATCATGTCAATACCATCTCCTAGGCGTATGTTATATGCAAATCCATAAAGCCTTGTAATAATATGATCATGAGTTATCCTAAACCTTGAAGGGTTCGATTGTAATAAATCTTCATCAATAAAGCACTTTTTGTCTCTAAATCTTTGTCTCTTGATAAAGTGGAATTTTGAATTTTATTAAAGTCCCGTGTCTATTTTGAAATCCAAGTAATGGTATCAAGAATTTGTATAATCCATGTAGGTACCGCCTGTTGCTCTATACTCGGCAGTGCAAGAGAAGAAACTCCTCCTTAAGCAAGCCCAACCTCCAATCTTTAAGGGAGAGGGGGAAAATGTGGAGAGAGATGCGGAAGTATGGATGGAAGCCATGGACGATTACTTTGAAGCTGCGGGGACCCAACCCGTAAATCAGACCATGCTTGCGATGTTCCGCTTGACTCGCGATGCCAAGATATGGTGGAAGCAACATTGCTGGGACATGGATATTAAGGGATCTTCCCAGTCCTGGGAAGACATTAAAGCTGTGATAATGGGATGTTATTTACCGCCTGCCTATAGAACTTTGAGGATGAATGAATTCTTTTCACTTCGGCAGCTGAATTCATCTACCGAAGAATACTATGCAAAGTTTGTCACTCTTCGGAGATATGCTCCTAAGATGACCCTAGAACAACAGGTGGCAAGGTTCTGCCAAGCACTAATCGATCCCGTGAATACTCGGTTGGAAGCTCTCAGGCCGTCAACACTACAGGATGCCTTGTTGAGGGCCAAACCTCTAGCTCTCGAAGTACAAAAGGCTAATCAGAACAGGAGGAATCATTGGGCAAAGAGGGCAACGACCACTGCTTGGGATAACAGACCAGCCAACCAAGCATATAACCAGCGCCTTATTGTGTCTACCACCACAACCATGGAGTTCCCTGATGTCCGATGATATGGCTGCGGCGAGCATGGACATTACAGATCCAATTGCCCCAGGAACATTCACGCAACCAATTCCAATGCTATACCCTTGAATACCCGTGGGTGTGGCCAAGCTAATGGAAGAGGAGGACGAGGAAGGATGTACAAAGGGCGAGGACGTGGAGCTACCGCCATAGTAAATGCCGTAGTGGTACAACCAACTCTGGGTGACGAAGCAGTGGAGAGAGCAACCATACATGTTGCAATTGACAATCCCAATGGTTGCGACCAATACGCAGTCATTCATACGCCAGGATCTCTCAGAGGTGAACAAGTTAACTTCCTTATAGATTGTGGTAGTACTCTTTCATTTCTTTCGCCCAGATGCATGAGGAAGCTTAAGCTAGATAAGTACCCAACAAGCAAGCTAGCTGTAGAGTTAGCAAACGGCAAGGAAGTAGTATCTCAACATTCTGCAGGAAAAATTGATTTTGATTTAGGGGGACACCCAAATTCTGCCCAATTTCGAACTCTACCCTTAGGATTCTTTGATGGGATACTAGGGATGGACTGGCTAAAGAAAAATAGGGCTCACATACATTGTGCACAAGCGAATTTTACCTTTACAGATAACTTGGGTAATGAAGCCTTAATCTAGGGGGAAAATGGGAGACCTAGGGCTACTCTAGTTAAGGCCAACAGAATTTTGAAGGGACTAAGGAAGGGTCAGCAAAATTATGCGGTAAAACTCAACAAAGTGGACCAATCGGATACCTCACTTTGACCAAACTGGTTGAGGGAATATGACGATGTGTTCCCAGAAGACCTTACGAATCTTTCGCCACATAGAGAGGTAGATCATGAGATTGAGACTATCCCTGGATGTGAACCTATCTCAAAAAGACCTTATAAGATGTCACTTCCAGAGGCCATCGAACTCAAGGAACAACTTAGGCAACTCATTGAGCAAGGATTCATTCAACCCAGTACTTCTCCTTGGGGTGCTCCAATTCTTTTTCAAAAGAAGAAGGATGGGACCTTAAGACTATGCATAGACTACCGTGGACTGAACTAGGTAACTGTCAAGAACAAGTATCCAATTCCAAGGATTGACGAACTTTTGGACAGACTCCACGGCGCCAAAATGTTTACAAAGATAGATCTAAGGTCAGGATATTACCAAATCAGGATCAAGGAATCGGATATTCCAAAGACAACTTTCAATACTAGGTATGGGCACTTCGAGTTCACAGTAATGTTTTTTGGTCTAACAAATGCTCCTGCAAGCTTCAATCAACTTATGCAGGATATTTTCAGACCTTACTTGGATGATTTTGTCTTGGTTTTCTTTGATGACATTCTGATTTACTCTAAGAATGAGGCAGATCACGCAGAACATGTTCGCAAAGTACTTGATCTTCTTCGAGAACACCGACTTTACGCTAAAGAGAGCAAGTGTACTTTTTGCTCACGAAAAGTCAACTATCTTGGATTTGTCATATCGGCTGAGGGGATTTCAGTGGACCCAAACAAGGTCAAGGACATCGTTGATTGGCCTCAACCATCCACCGTCAGTGAAGTAAGAGGATTTCTTGGAATAACGGGATGGTACAGGATTTTTTCAAGGACTATGCACATATTACTGCACCTTTGACGGAACTCCTAAAGAAGGGAATGAGGATCGAATGGAAGACTGAGAACGAGTCTAGCTTTTCTAAACTAAAAGAGTTCTTGGTCTCAGCTCCTATTTTAAAGCTTCCAAATTTCAGTAAGGAATTTGAAGTAGCGACCGACGCTAGCAAATTTGCTCTAGGCAGAGTTCTTACTCAAGAAGGAAGACCAGTGGCGTATACTTCGCGAAAGCTGAGAGATCATGAAAAGAATTATCCTACTCATGATTTGGAACTTTTAGTAGTTATTCATGCGCTGAAGTTATGGAGACATTATCTTCTTGGATGCAAGTTTCAGCTGGTGACAGACCACAAGAGCTTAAAATGGATTTTTACTCAACCTATTCTCAATATGGGACAACGACGATGGATAGAGCTATTACAGGAATATGACCTTGACATAAAGTATAGACCAGGGAAGGAAAATGCAGTTGCAGATGGTCTTAGCCGAAAATCCTTTCTCAGAGCTATCTCTATTCCAAATAACCCTATCTGGGATAGAATCAAAAAAGCATCCTTGGTAGATCCAGAGTACCAACGTATAGTATCACTGGTTCAACAAAATAAGATGCCTGAAGCTAAAGGTTACTCTCTTATGGGGGGATGTCTTTACTAGTGACATAGACTCTGTGTACCCAGAGACGCAACTCTAAAGAAGGCTATTCTGTATCAAGCACACGATAGCCCTACATCCGGACATCCAGGCTATGCTAAGAGTCTTCATGCTGTCAGAAGGAGTTATTTTTGGATTGGAATGAAAGGAGACATACTTCGCTATGTGAGGCAGTGTCTTTCTTGTCAGCAGATAAAGGCCGAAAGGATCAAGTTACTAGAACAACTTCAACCTCTTGACACACCCAAGATGAAATGGGAATGCATCAGTATGGATTTTGTTACAGGATTACCTTCTACAGGAGGTTATGATTCCGTTTTCGTGGTTGCTGATATGCTCACAAAAGTGGCTCATCTAATACCCATAAAGACAACCTTTACTGCTCCAGATATTAGTCAGGTATTCATCAAGGAGATTTTTAGGCTACATGGTCTACCCAAGCGTATCGTCAATGATAGAGATGCCAAGTTTACATCAAAATTTTGGACTTCTCTTTTCCAATCTATTGGATAACAATTAGCTTTCAGTACAACATATCATCCCTAGACAGATGGGCAAACTGAAAGAGTTAATCAAGTCATCGAGGACATTCTCAGAGCCTATTGTTCGCAAGAGCCAAAGAAGTGGTTACAGTATCTACCTTTGGTGGAGTATGCTTATAACTCTTCCGAACATAGAAGCATTGGAATGTCACCTTTCAAAGCTCTTTATGGACAGAACTGTTTAGAACCACTGAACTTCTCATTTCCAACCATCAGGGTAGAATCCTCTAGAAAGATGTTAGAAGATATGGAAGCACAGACGAGAGCTATTCGCCAGGATATTCAGGCCGCTCAGGATAGACAAAAGCACTATGCATATAAGAACCGTTCGGAAAGGAATTTCAAAGAAGGGGATAAGGTTTTTCTGTGAGTCCGACCAAAGAAAAGCAACTTATCTCTAGACAGATATAAGAAGCTTAGCCCAAGGTACTGTGGACCATTCGAGAACATTAAGGTTGTGAGTGACCACGCCTACAAGCTAAAGTTACCCGCAAACTTGAAGGTTCATGATGTGTTCCACGTCAACTTACTCAAACCCTATATTCCTAACCCTGATCAATTTTTGGACTCAGATCAGATAGTCATGCCAGCACAAGGAGTTCTCGAGCTCCAACCTGACTATGTACTTGAAACAAGGGAAAGGAAATTACGCAACAGAACTATCACAGAGCATCTAGTAAAGCGGAAGGATTACCCTGAAGAAGATGCAACTTGGGAGGACGAACCAACGCTCATAAAAGACTACCCAAACACATTCTTGAGATGAGGACATCTCAATTTTTCACGTTGGGGAGGTTGTAAGGTCTTTGACCCCAATCAAAAAGAGCACCCTTGTACCATGAAATGAATATAATGGAATAAGTTACTATTTTTAGCAGTTTTCCAAATTCATGTCAGTGCCATGATGTTTAGAATGTTTTAAAGCTTCGAAATGTGAATTAAAATAATTTTTGTAAAAAAATTCCAAAAATAGCAAGTTTTTGGTCACCCAAACCGTCCAGTTTTGATCGTTTCGAAAAACTGCACCCATACCCCAAATTTGAAAAAAATGCATTTTCGGACCCCGGGGGCTGCTAAATATGGCAGGTACTCGAGCCAGTACGTCTTAATTAGAGCTTCGTATAGCAATTTTCGGCATCAAAATCCAACTCGTATGACCCGTTTTAGCCTAGAACCAAATTTCCTAAAAAGTGTCCGGGAAGGTACAAGGGGCCCGAGGCTGTATGGGAACAGGTTCCAGCCCACTCCAGACCAGCTTTAGAAGCTAGGGGGTGCCCTCTTGCCTTGTGGGAGTCCTGGGGAAGCTGCCAAGCCAGTAACTTAGTCTCATAACCAGTTAACCAAGCCAACCTGACACTTGGTGGGTATGGAACTGGACTTGCCATGCTTAACTGGAGAAGCTCCCAGATGCATTTAGCAACCCAGGTCGATTTTCAGCTTGAAGGAGCCTATTTAAAGACTTGCACACACACACACACACACACACTTATGCTCATACACACACACAGTGCATACACACACACCTACACACACTGGGAAGGTGTTGCCGATTCACACACCTTTTGAAGGAGAAGCAAGCAGGGAGGTGCTGCCGAATTCTCGTCTCAAGAAGCTTGACTAGTGCAGAAAATTGAGAAGATTATCAACCCTTAATCACGGTAACCACGGTTTAATTAATGCCTTCTGTAAATTCTTTTCTTACCACCTAAATTCCTCGTCTATTATGCTTATTCCTAGTCGTAATTCTCTATAATTACTCTCTACATTGTCTTAACCATATTCTATTATGTAATCATCATTCCATAGCTGAATTATCAGCCATTCATCACTCTCGATTAATGATTAGTGCATAATTATTAGAACTTTCCCTCTCTAGGTAGCATAGTAATTAGTGGGTGAACTAGTAATTGTGTAGATTGAGGAGAATTACTTTTTCTATCACCCATTAATACTGTAACTAAATGAAATTCATTTCCTTTATGCATTAAGGTGTAATTAAGGAAAAATTAATCTGTCATTAAGTCTCTATGAGTTGACTTTCCTCACACATATGCATAAAATAAATCTGCATCGTCTAGTTGCTAGGAAAGAGATTAATCATACTTAATTCATCTCTCTGGTAATTCCATTAGTGAAATCCTATTATTGTTAATCATGTAAGCTGAGTAATTATCATTTAGAGCCAGTTCCCATAGGATTATGTGTCATCCATAATGCTTACTATCTGGAAAATTCTAAACCTCGCATATAGGAGGGATTAATTTATGTTGCTAATCTACCTATTGAATTGTTATGACACTTGCGAACCTTAGTTATTTCTTTGAGCTATTCATTTAAAGTAGTGAGAAATGGCCCCGGTTAAGAGAACTCGCTTCGGTGGTGCCCACGACCGCAAGGCAGGAACAAGCAATGTCAATGGAAAGGGAAAAGCTCACATGGAGGAACAAATACCGGCCATCTCATGGGCCATCGACGAGGAAATGGAAGAGGTAGGTAATAATTTCTTTCAAGATGTTTAATTTAACATTGCACATGTTTAGTTAAGAATGAATATATCCCCAAACATGTTGGAGAAATCCGACGGAAACCTCAGCATTGACTTCATTGTACATTAAGTTCTAAAGTAGGAAGGAAACGATTGATGGGTATGCTGGTTGCAATAGGAAAGAATGTCTGCTAGGGAAAATTTAGCTCCACTTGTTCATTTTATTTCCAATGTTGAATGAGTCCTGACCCCCCTACTGATCACAGGGGGCAGAGTTCCTCGTTAAGGGATCTTGAATCCACGACTTGATTTTTATGCGGTGGATACCCACGACTTGCTTTCTATGTGGTGGGAAACCACGTCTTGCTTTCTATGCGGTGGGAGTGTCCATGACATGCTTTCTATGCGGTAGACATACCTAGTTGTATGGGCAGCTAGGCGACAACGGGAGGAGTGAACTCTCACTGGAGGGGGGATGTTGTATCCCCAGAACATTGGAATTTTTATGAATAAGTTTGAGTAGAATTTTTACTAGAATTCTGTCTTGGTGTTGTTTGCAATACTGGTTGAAGGGCTGTTTTAACGAACAATGTGATTCGGAATTAAACAAGGAATCTTTATGTTGAACAACCTTTGTGGTAGTAATTAGGTCACACAAGGAAGTGTGAGTGTGGGGGTGGAAAGTGGGGGGTTGGCTCAGGTTGCCAGTCCCTACGAGATGGGTGGTTCCGATTGGTCGCGAACTCTCTGTCCCCATAGTGCTTACATGATATTAGTAATGCTCATTACCCCTAGAGTGGGGAATTCTCGAGAGTACATGCCTCTAAAACATGTGGAAAAAGGCACTCGAGGCTTCTCTCCTCTTGGAAGGTGGGTCTTAGGATCGCTAGATAGCTCAAGTACGCTTCCTCTGCGAGGTGGAGCTAGATCTCCCTCCTAGTAGGCTCGAACTCGACTCACTTTGTGATGAGAGATCGTCCGCTAGTCGAACCCCGAACCATTTTGTTTGCTTCCACAATACATCTAGTGGCCACTAGGTTCACCATCAGATCCGCCGTTGATATTGTAGGGTGGAGACCTCACACTGTTGCCCTCTTACAGTATGTGGAATTTATGGCTAAATTGATGACAACACCCAGAGACAAGCTATCAAGAATTTAAAAGACACCAAGACACTTACACATCATTGTTGTCCATTACCTAATGTTGGAAGAGAGAAAAAGTATCCAAGCTTAGTCCAAATCCACCCTCCTTGATTCAGCAAATGTTGGGCTTACACTAGTAGGAGAAATGATACATTTCCTACTCTCAATTGAATGATCACTCTCTCTTACAATGGCATAGAGTTCCCTTGCTAATCATCCCTAATACAACACATGCACTTATCTAATTTCTTTTGCTTGGAATTATCAAGAAGTTGGTGGGGATAGATGAAGAACAGAGAGAGGAGAGAAGTGGAGGTGATAGGACTTTTCATAGTAGGTTAGTGTTAGTAAATTAGTAGAGTTAGTATTTTTATTAATTTACAAATGGAATTGGATATTTACAATGGAAGTATCTATATAGGATACAAATAAGGAAGAAAAAACTCTTAATAGGTAAGAAAATATGGATTTCTTACAATGTTGATGCTCCAAGTGGCTTGAGTAGGGTTAGTTTTGACGCTTGTTGACGGTCCACTAGCTTTGACGGTACGTTTTTTCTCCACTCTTGACCTCCTTCAGAGCCAAGGTAAGTGAACATGAGTAATCAATCACCATGATGCTGTCTTTGAAGAGAAGAGGCTGAATTTTGTGGTATTCTTGATAGATATGGGTAATATGGAAGAGGAAAAATGAGACTAGGTGGTCAATTTTGGAATATTCAAGGTTGAGAAGAAGGTGAGTAGGGTGTAGAGAGAGTGGTGAGAGAGGTGGGGATGATGAGTGGAGAAGTGTGTGTGAAAGAGGAAAATGTGAAAGTGGAAGAGGGAGTGTGGCTGCATAGCATGAGCAAACTGGGGTCCTCCAAGAAAATCATAGCTCACAGCTCGTAGCTCAAAAAAATATGAAAACATTTGAGGTAAAAGTTCATCCCACGAGCTACAAATTTTGTTTGTATCACCTTTTCAAATTCGGAGAGCATGTGATCTTTAAAAATTTAGCAAAACCGGTTGTTTTTTTCCACTGCACAAAGTCCTTGTGAGGTCCTTCTTTGGATGATTCTTTTGAATACCTCCAAGAGTGAGCCCCCCATAGTGCATGCATGCATGACACATACCCTTGACCTTATTTGGTAGGTCTATAATTGAAGATATTGTTGAGATCATGATATAACTGAATAGTACAACTAAGAAAATCAAATATTGAGGGGTCTAAAAAAATATGTACATGTCAAATATAAATAATATAGGCGAAAAAAATATAAAGGGATCAAAATAAAGCTCTCTCATTATAAGTCCACCATAAAAAGATGAATATTTTTGGTGGTCTAATTTATGAGACTAATAGAGAATAGATGTAGGAAGGAAAAAATCACAATAATGAAAAAATGTAGAACTAGTTTTTTTGGATTTTTGTTGGGATGGAGTTACACCAAAAATAAGAGAAGCTTGCATTAAATTATTTTTATATGGAATAAAGAGTATGCAAAATGGTAAGAAAAAATATGGTAATGCTGAGTCAATGTACATAGCATAAATAACACACCATAGGTAGAAATATTTAAATAAATACCAAAATAATTATGAAAAATCCTTTTATTTAGGCCTTATATACAATGAAATATTTACACACAAGTGGGCCATAATATACTTATAATTTTTTATTTTTTTATTTTTTTGGCTCAACTAGCCCAGTGTAGGTAATTGAGGGTTTTTAAGAAGATATGGGAAAAGTCTCCTAACTCACACACACCTATATACAGTGAAATGGTAGGGATAGCCACAGTTTTTGGATGATTTTGGTAGGGTGAGGTAGCTCACTATGACAATTTATAATAGCCAAAAAACGGCTATCACCAGGTTGGCATTTCCTCCAACACTTTCGATGTGATTCAATATCTTTTCATTGCAATACATATATACTAATTTCTCTGCTATGTCTGCTAATAGTCTGTTGCGAATAGTGCTGTGAAAATACTTGTACATACTCCAGTTTCTCTCTGAACTTGAATTTGCTGCACATTGTGCATGTACTTTCATTGCAAGAGGACGTAAGGTAGAGTAATGCTCTCCACCATTCATCATCCACCACTTCCATGCAGGTTGCTCTTTTGCCATTACCTGTACAAAATCATTTGCAAAAGGACCTTCTTTTAATCTAAATGCACTCATTTCTTTGATGCAATCAATTCGGTCCTGAACATTGGAGTAGAACGTGTTGACCACGTGATAGAAATCGCCTACCACCTCTGTATTGGACATCAGATCTAAATTCCAATACTTTGGATCCAGCATGTAAGCCACGCTACGGAGTGGACTATGAGTGCTCTTCCACCTTGCATGAAAAAACTTAGCCAAAATTTTCTGTTGTTTGCCAGATAATGGTAATTGCCACTCCTTCTCTACTACAGAATCTTTCATCTCTTTAGGATTTTCAAGACTCTGTTGGACTGACCACCATATCATCCACACTTTGCCCAATTTTGGTGCCCTTTGATCAAGATTGCGGATCGTGAACACAACTGGCATCATTACATGGTATGCATCCATTACACTCCTCCACCAAGCAACCTTGTTTACATTGCCACGTAGACATGTAATTTTATCTGTAACATTTAATGGCCTAAAAACTTGTGTGTAGCGGAAATTAGCATGAACATAGTGGGCATTTCATTAGAATAGATTCCTAATGAGAATTACAAGGGTGCTTGGGTGGAGAGAGCAACAAAAAGTATAACACCTAGTTAGATAGCATGAACAATACTTTCAAAAGAGAGAGAAATTAAGTTATTGACAACAGTTGAGGACCGGATTTGCATGGAGCCGTCTCCCCTCCAAAAGGCTTTGTATTATGGTTTCTCCCATCAAGAGAGACATTGTACAATACAATTCTTTGTGTTCTTTCAAGACTAGCTACTGCAATGAAGATGAAAGCTCCATGCACTAAGCAAAACACTTAGCAAACACAACATCAATTATCCCCAGTCTCAGACCCAAGACCTCACACACCTTCAAAGATGGTGAGAGCTAGCAGGGTATGAGAGTAGATTGAGAGGAAGAAGGAGTATCTTACAAGAAAGATGTACATCTCCTCACATAATCACTCATATTAGCATAGATTAGCTTTGTAATTAGCATGGTAGAGGAGATGAGCATGCATTGAAGCTTGACTCTTGGTTGGATTTGCATCCACATGCCAAGAGTGTGTGGATGTAGGCTTCTATCTCACAAGCTTGGAGTAGGTGATGAGCTCTCCATTAAAGCTTGGGAAGAGATAGTCTTTTTATTGCTTCTCACATAGACTGTGTGAGAGTGTGTGTGTGATAATGCCTTGCAAAAATCAGCCCCCTCTCTCTCTTGGGCGAGCCCTCTTGCTATTTGCTCTTGCTCCACCCTCATTGGACCTCCCCAGGCCTAGCCAATGGTAATTAAGCAGTATAAGTGATAGGCTTCTGACATGTGTCCCCCTTTCCCATTTTGTAAGAGATTTAGGTAATTTAATAATTCAACTAAACTCTCATTGGACCCCTTTGCCTCCTGGCCAATAGGAATCAGGCAAGCCATTGGGCCGTTGAATGCTCATTGGACCCTTTTGGAGACTGTCCAATAGTCTTCTAGAGGACTTAATTCTCATTGGTTCTTTTATTAAGTGTTTTAAAATTAATTAAACAAGATTTACTCTAGCCTAATTCTCATTGGTCCACCTCCCAGGACATCCAATAGGAATTGGGTACACCTTGTGGGCATTTGGGCTAGGGAGTTGACATGTGTCCCTCATTCCCTTTGTGTAAAGGGAGCTTGTGTGTGTGTGTGTGTGTGTGTGGCTTTCTCTCTCATCCCCTACATGCAAGGCTCGCCCCCTCCTAAGTAGGGATTGCAAAGACTTTTTTGTACACACACAAAGCATCCAATTCCCCTATGGTTGACCTTTGGACACAACCTTTGAATTTTGGAACCTTAGCATTTTGGAAGTCTTAATGGGTTGAACCTTAGGGTCTTTTTAGCCCATTGTTGCACATGGCTGTTTTGCAGATGGCCCCCCCTTTGGATCCCTATTTTTTCTCCTTTCGATCCCTCCTGTGGCCGGTCTGCTAGCTTAACCAACTCTAGGTTTTTCTCCCCTGGCACTTTTCCATATTAAATGATCAGTTTAACATGAGAAAATCATTTAGGAGGATTAGATATTCATTATTATGACATTACCTCTCTCTTGAAATCATAGTCGTCCTCGACTATGGTGTAGAGAAGATAAAGCATATTCACGAGTACTTTTCTTAGCGGGTAGAGGATCCCTATGTTACCCTACGACATCATTCTACAATGGATGACTAGTCCATTTGGCGCTTGAGAGCCTGAGGCTGCCACAAGCATGTCTGCACATTTGTCCTATCAATCTTCCATAGTAGAGTGACAAGCTCTACTTGGTGTTTGGGAGACATCGTCTCCGTAACCTTGATCGAAGCAAGCATACTGCTTCATTTTTGTGCACAATAAAGAAAAAGAGAGTCTTACAAGACAAAAACTTTGTTCATTTTTTAAATTTTGTACATTTGCTTACTCTTGGGAAGCATTGTAAGCATTGACAAGGTTTAGGTTATCCTTTAATTGTATGCCTTGCATCCATCTAGCATCTTCAAGAGGATAATTCTTAAACTTAATAAGATATCTTTGGATAGTCTTACCGCCTCTTAGTACCTTGTCTTCATGTCGGAGAATGGACTCGGGCTGGAGCACCTCCTCTTGGTCCTCAATCTCCGGTGGGTCTTCAATAGTTGGTTCTTGAGGTGGCTCTCCTTTGTAAGGCTTTAATAGGATCACATGGAAAGCATTGTGTATGAGCCAATGGTTGGGAAACTTGAGTTGATAGGCCATCTCATTGATTGGCCTAAGAATCTGGAAGGGGCCATAGTACCTTTTTTCTAGTTTAGCATAGTACTTTTGGTGTCCCGTAGGATTCTTGCCCGTCGTGTGCCTTAATCAAGCCTTGGGGAATTTTAATAAGACCCAATCATTTTCTTTAAAGTCTTGGGCTCTTCTGTGCTTGTCAGCAGCAGCCTTTTGCCTTTGCTGTGAGATAGAGATAGCATCCTTAATATTTTGAAAAGATTCTTGTAGGTCTTGGCTATACTCATCTGCAGAGCGAAGATCTTCCCATGTACCTTAACACTAGAATGGTAACAGGACACTTTTATGTCCTTGGACACTTTTGTGTCCTGTTAAGTGACCATTTTGCTTGAATTATTTGAAGAGTATGAAAATGAATTTCTAGGTGCTATATATCCACAAAGTTTCCTTATGAGCTGAAAAAAACTTGACAATTTTTTTGGAGTATCGATCTCACCATTAACCTTACTCTTGCACAACATTTTTGAACCTAAACTGTGTGAAAAAAGGGTCCTGTTTTTGGCTTTTTTTCAATTTTTGACAACTCTACCACTCTAAACTTCATGTTTGTGAGGTTTAGATGGCTACATGTTAGGCCTTCATAGTTCTCAACATGTTTTGATGCTTGTAGGGAGAGCTAAGTGTTAAAATTGAAAGTTATGACCAACTTACAAGAATTGCATAATCCTGTTTTTTGGCCAAAATTAGCACTTTTATGAATTTTTTGGTGGCTTTCTTGATATCCAAATTCAATTTTTATTGTGTAAGTGTAATGTATAACATAAATCTAATCTTCCTTGAGTTTTGGGGGACCTAATATTATGCTATATAGCATAATATATGATGATGGTTGAGTTTTTTGATTGCCGAAGAATACGATACATTTTAGAGTAGCAAGTATAACTTTCTCAATATTGCTAGTTTCTTAGGCTAATTGTGTGTATTTTGTAGGTAGTAACCATATCTAATCATAGACTACAAACTTGGCTAGATATTGAGTAGTTTCTATGGGTTTATAGAGGTCATAATGCTAAACCCAGTTTTTTCATGTTTGCTGTATTTAGCACTTTATCGTTGCCCCCAAGGTTCCACTTAGTAAGAGATCCATTATCCTTTTGACATGCTCCATGGCTCCTTTTGAATCCAAAGGCCCAAAGGGAACTAAGAAAACATGTATATAGTATCTATGTTGAGAGTGACTATAGAAACTTTGATAATAGGTCCGCAGAATGGCAAAAATGCAACTTTTTTGTACCTATTTTTTTTGCCCAAAACAAAATTAGTGAGGTACAAGAAACCATATGTTTTGATCACCAACCCATTGAAGTTAACGGGGCATTTTATCTCATGTCCTACAAAAATCCCCACTCTTATTTATATGCAATCAAACGTAAGAAATTGTTGTTTTGGGCAAAATGCACTGGTTCATCAACTTTGGAGGCTTGTAGTGACCAAGGGATGAGAAAACTTACAAGTTTCTCATTTTTTCCATATGTAGTAGTTCTTGAACTATAAGCTCATGAAAGGATTTTTCAAAATGAGTGGATCTACTATGGTTTTGGAATTTTTTCCAAAACCCTGAAAGGACACTTTTACGTCCTGTTAGGTTACCATTCTAGTGTTAAGTAGAAAGGGACTTTTTGATCTTCGCTCAATTACCTCGAAAGGTGCTTTTCCCGTGGAAGTATGTACAGTGTTATTGTAAGCATAATCCACTAAGGGTAAGTACTTCTCCCATTGGGATCTTTGATCTACTTCCGTTACATAGGCTTTTAGTAGATCGAGAATTGTTAGGTTAGCTATTTCACTTTGGCCATCCGTTTGTGGATGACAGGCCGAAGAGAAGTTTAGCCTTGTCCCTAAATTCTCAAAGAGACCCTTCCAGAAATTACTAGTCATTCTAGGATCTCTATTTGACACTATGGACATTGGCAATCCATGGTACTTGAAAATTTGTGAAATGAAGAGGGTTTCCATTTGATGGGCTTTCATAGTCTTTTTGACAGGTATAGAATGAGCTTGTTTACTGAACCTGTCTACTATCGTCCATATTCCCGTATTCCCATGGATAGACTTAGGCAATCCAAAGATAAAATCCATGGATATGCTCTCCTATGGTGAATTAGGGATTGGCAAAGGTTGAAGCAATCCAAGTTGCTTCCCTCTATCAATTTTGTCTTTTGGCATACCACACATTTAGAAACATACCCTTGTGTGTTCACTTTCATGGTAGGCCAATAGAAATATGTTTCAATTCCCTTTAAGGTAGACTGAATCCCTCTATGCCCCACATAAGGTGGAGCATGAGATTCATACATTACTTTCTCATGTAGTGAGTTAGTAACACATAGTCTATTGCCATAGAGAAGATAACCATCTTGTAAAGTAAATGGTTCTTCTTTCTTCCCTAATGCAAGGACTGAAATCACATCTCTAAAATTGGGATCAATAGCATACGCATCTATCATTGAAGATAGATCATTGTGAGCTGCTATAGAAACCGCTTTCACTCTTGGCCGTCGTGACAGTGCATCAGCTACTTGATTATGCTTGCCAGTAATGTGAGAAATATGAAAATGAAATTGCGAACGGAAATTTGCCCACCTCATTTGTTTGTCAGAGATCTTGGTCTGCGTTATGAAGTACTTAAGACTTTGGTGATCCGTTCGCAGAATGAAAGGAGTCCCAATAAATAGTGCTTCCATGAGTCTAAGGCATGTAGAACTGCAAGGAGTTCCTTTTTATATATGCCTAGAGATTGCTCAATAGGGTCAAGCCTTCGACTCTCATAGCCTATGGCGTGCCCTTCTTGTAGAAAAACAGCTCCAAGGCAATCACAAGAAGCATCACATTGGACCTCAAATGGTTTTGAGAGATCTGGTAGTGTAAGCACAAGTTGAGAGATAAGCTTTTCTTTAAGCTTTTCGAAAGCATTGTTATCCTTAGCAGACCATATATACCTAACGCTTTTCTTTGTTAGGTCATGTAATGGTCCCACAATTTGTGAGAACTTTTCTATGAAGCGTCTATAGTATGCACACATACCTATAAATCTTCTTAGTTCATGAAGATTCCTAGGTTTAGGCCATCCTTTTATTACCTCTAACTTTGATGGATCCATTTGGATGCCATCTTGAGAGATAATTTGACCTAAATACTGAATCTCTTGCAAGAAAAATTCACTTTTCTTTCGATTAACATAAAGTCTATTCTCTCTTAAAACTTGAAATATTACCTGGAGGTGTTGTTTGTGTTCGTCTAATGAATTAGAGTAGATGATAATATCATCAAAGAACATTCCAGTGAAGTTTCGTTGAGGCCTGAACAGCTTCTCCATCAAGCGGTTGAATCTGGCTGGTGCATTGGTCAAGCCAAAAGGCATGACAGTGTATTCGTAAAGACCAAATGTAGTGTAAAATGCGGTCTTTACAATATCTTGATCAACTATCCTTATTTGATGATAGCCACTTTTTAGGCCAATCCTACTGAAGTAGGTCGATCCTTGTAGCTTATCAAATAGGTCTTCTACCCGTGGGAACGGGAAACCTATTCTTGATAGTCATCCTATTTAGTGCTCTATAGTCGACACACATACAATATGTGCCATCTTTCTTTTGCACTAATAGCACGGGTGAGAAAAATGGAGATGAGCTAGGCCTAACCATGCCCTTCTCAACTAACTCATGCACTTGCCGCATAATCTCCTCTTGTTGAGCTTGAGAAACTCTATAAGGAGGTTTGTTAGGCGGTGAACTTCCTGGATGAAGTTCAATTGCATGGTAGCTCACAAGGGATGTCATCAATAAAAACATCTTGAAACCCCTTGAGAAAATTGGATAACTCTAACTCCTTTTGGTTGCTTTTATTTTCTTTTGCTAAAGCATTAGGTTCATTTTGAGAATCTTCAACAAAAATCATGTACACGGAGATAGAGCTCTTTATTGACTTGTTGAAAGCTGGTGTATGTACAATGGGGATAGTGTTACCCATTTCCTTAGCATCTATATACATGTCTTTTTCCCTGAACTTAAAGGAGATTCTCCTTTCAGGAAATTTAACATTGGCAGCCAGGCGATCAAACCATGGTGCCCCTAGGATTACATCCTCATGCTTGACAGGAGAGATAAAGAAGTCCTCTTGTCCACATAGCTTTGAACATGAAGCCTCAATTTCCCGATTAAGGGAGTAACTGAAGATTCTTGCTCCTTGAAAGCACTGTCTGTGGGTAGGAAATCTCCCATCTCGTAGGCTTGTGTGCCTAGCTTGGTGGCCAACTCTATAGATATAAAATTGTGAGTAGAACCAAGGTCTAAGAGAATAAAAGCATCATGTTCTCTTACCTTTCCTCAAGCATGTTATAGATCCTTTGTGGTGAATTTGGTGAGTCTCCTCCTCTTGGATTTCAACCAAGGTAGCTCTAGGAGGATCTTGGCGGTTTTTCTTTTGGAGACAAGCGCGGTACGCATGCCCTTGTTCGCCGCACTTGAAACACCGTTTATCCTTATGATAACGCTCAAGCTCTTTAGGAGAGAGTTTTTTCTTACCTTTGTAAAATCTCTTCTCTTTAGCTTTGTTGGAGTTTCCCTTAGGAGACTTTTGGACATTGTCTTTCCCCTTAGGCTCATTGGAACCCTTGTTCCGTGGGCTTATTATTTCTTTTAGCCCCTGTTTGGAAATTGATTCAAGAGGTCACCATAGTATGGTGTATTACCGCCGATATGGTACGTGGACTTTGGGAGTTGACATACTCCGCCATTTCTTTGGTCAAGCTCGCACAAAATTGTTGCTTTTGCTCTCCAAAATCCAACTTTTTGAAGACAGTGGCTTTGAGTTGTAGGTCCCAAAACTTGTTTACATATTTGTGGATGGATTCATAGGGAGAGAGCTTTAAGCTTCGCCATTCGGCGAGTACTTTGTCTTTGGCATCGGTGGCAAAAAAATGCTTCATAATGGAAGCTCTTAAAGCTTTCCATGTTCGTGGAGCTTCACCGTTGGCTCGTAGGCTAGACCACCATTGCTTGGCGAACTTTTGAAAGTGCATAGCTACATGGCATAGCTTAGAGGACTCCGTGAAGCCCTCATCTCCGAACACCGCATCGAACTGTTGGATAAAGTCCAAGACTTTGTCCGTAGCACCAAAGGTACCATCATAGGTAAGGAAAGAGATGCTCTTCCCTCCCTCTTTGAATTTATTCAACTTGGACAACCTCTTCCATGCGGCATATGATTTCTATCGCCTCTTCTTTTTGATGGTTCAAAGGTTGCACCATCACTTTCTTCAGAAGGTGAATAATTTGAAGAAGGTGGAGAAGAGGGTGACCTCTTTCTTGCCTTTTTCTTGTCTTGATCTTCGGCATCTTCACCATCACTTTCATAAGGGGAAGAGGATGAAGAAGATGGAGAAGAGGGTGTCCTCTTTCTCGCCTTTTTCTTCTCTTTCTTTTTATCATCCCTCTTTGAATTATGGTGTGGAGAAGAGTGCGATGGTCTTCTCCGCTTTGGTGGTGATGGAGAGCGTTTAGCCCGCCGTCTTCGTGGAGCCATCTCCGCCAAGGTGGCGGGAGACTCACTTCTTTCTCGTTCCTTCGATGGAGGCTCTTGAGTTCTCCTTTGGGAAGGAGATGCATCATCAAGAAGTAAATTCTTCAGCCCTTCATATGGATTCTCTTATTCTTCCCGAATCGGAGAGAGACCTCTTTTGGAAGTCTCACAAGGAGGCTTCCTAGGTGTTCTCTCGTCATGGTGTTGAGCTTGGGGAATCCCATGAGCATGGAGCTGCCGTTGCACTTCACTTTGGAGAGATGGATTTCCCATGGCTTGTTGAAGCCTAGAAACAAAATAGGTAACAAGCATCGGAGCATCATTAGTAGCTTGCTCATTAGCAAAATCAAAGTTATCAACATTAATTTCACTCTCTTTACTATTGTCAGCCATTCTAGCAACTTTTAGGTGTAAACTTTTTAGGTGTACTTTGGCACTTCAAGCCCTAGTTGCTACTCCTCTTTACCCCTTTAGAAAAAGCACTCAAGCTACTGTACCCGTGGCTCGAATACCATTAATCACAAGGAATAGAAGAGAGGGTCTTTCAACACCAGAACAACACCGGCTCCTGTCAAGCTTCTAATAGCTCAATAGTGGTTAAGCCGTAGGCAAGCCCCATAGGACTCCACTATTAAGACAATAGCTCTTGGCGGTGATTCCCCGTTAACTGCACAAAGGCAGGCGCATTGCAAGGCTGAAAAATCCCTATTCTACTTACTCATAGGCAATTAATAATACCAACCATTTATAGCTAGCTTGAGGACCTCCCTTCTTGAGCAAGAAAAGAGAAACCTTGTCCTCTGATACCAATGTAACATTTAATGGCCTAAAAACTTGTGTGTAGCGGAAATTAGCATAAACATAGTGGGCATTTCATTAGAATATATTCCTAATGAGAATTACAAGAGTGCTTGGGTGGAGAGAGCAACAACAAGCATAACACCTAGTTAGATAGCATGAACAATACTTTCAAAAGAGAGAGAAATTAAGCTATTGACAACAGTTGAGGACCGGATTTGCATGGAGCCAATCCCCCCTCCAAAAGGCTTTGCATTATGGTTTCTCCAATCAAGCGAGACATTGTACAATACAATTCTTTGGGTTCCTTCAAGACTAGCTAGGGCAATGAATATGAAAGATTCATGCACTAAGCAAAACACTTAGCAAACACAACATCAATTATCAGCGGTCTCAGACCCAAGACCTCACACACCTTCAAAGATGGTGAGATCTAGCAGGGTATGAGAGTAGATTAAGAGGAAGAAGGAGTATCTTACGAGAAAGATGTACATCTCCTCACATAATCACTTATATTAGCATAGCTTAGCTTAGTAATTAGCATGGTAGAGGAGATGAGCATGCATTGAAGCTTGACTCTTGGTTGGATTTGCATTCACATGCCAAGAGTGTGTGGATGTAGGCTTCTATCTCACAAGCTTGGAGTAGGTGATGAGCTCTCCATTAAAGCTTGGGAAGAGATAGTCTTTTTCTTGCTTCTCACATAGATTGTGTGAGAGTGTATGTGTGATAATTCCTTGGAAAAATCAGCCCTCCCCTCTGTCTGGGGCGAGCCCTCTTGCTATTTGCTCTTGCTCCACCCTCATTGGACCTCCCCAGGCCTAGCCAATGGTAATTAAGGAGTATAAGTGATAGCCTTTTGACATGTGTACCCTTTTATCCTTTTGTGAGAGCTTTAGGTAATTTAATGATTCAACCAAATCTCATTGGACCCCTTTGCCTCCTGGCCAATAGGAATCCGGCAAGCCATTGGGCTGTTGAATGCTCATTGGACCCCTTGGGAGACTGTCCAATAGTCTTCTAGAGGACTTAATTCTCATTTGTTCTTTTATTAAGTGTTTTTAAATTATTTAAACTAGATTTACTCTAGCCTAATTCTCATTGGTCCACCTCCCAGGCCATCCAATAGGAATTGGGTACACCTTGTGGGCATCTGGGCTAGGGAGCTGACATGTGTCCCTCATTCCCTTTGTGTAAAGGGAGCTTGTGTGTGTGTGTGTGGCTTTCTCTCTCATCCACTACATGCAAGTCTCGCCTCCTCCTACGTAGGGATTGCAAAGACTTTTTTGTACACACACAAAGCATCCAATTCCCCTATGGTTGACCTTTGGACACAACCTTTGAATTTTGGAACCTGAGCATTTTGGAAGTCTTAATGGGATGAACCTTAGGGTCTTTTTATCCCATTGTTGCACATGGATCTTTTGCAGATGGCCCCCCCTTTGGATCCCTACTGTGGCCGGTCTGCTAGCTTAACCAATATTCTAGGTTTTTCTCCCCTGGCACTTTTCCATATTAAATGATCAGTTGAACATGAGAAAATCATTTAGGAGGATTAGATATTGATTATTATGACATTATCTTTCACTGTTTCTTTCTGCTCAAGCTGCCATTCATCAAAGGCCGTGCAATTGAATGTGTCAATCACATCACATTTATTAAGGAGAAGTGATTCCAAGGTATAAAAGTGTGTGCAGACCCGAGTTTGAGCAGGAAGTTTCAGCATCACTGACATGCGCATCCTATACAAATCGAGCACTCTTTGTCGTTTCAAGATAAATTTCACAACCTGACATGCTTTGAATTTTGGAACCTGAGCATTTTGGAAGTCTTAATGGGATGAACCTTAGGGTCTTTTTATCCCATTGTTGCACATGGATCTTTTGCAGATGGCCCCCCCTTTGGATCCCTACTGTGGCCGGTCTGCTAGCTTAACCAATATTCTAGGTTTTTCTCCCCTGGCACTTTTCCATATTAAATGATCAGTTGAACATGAGAAAATCATTTAGGAGGATTAGATATTGATTATTATGACATTATCTTTCACTGTTTCTTTCTGCTCAAGCTGCCATTCATCAAAGGCCGTGCAATTGAATGTGTCAATCACATCACATTTATTAAGGAGAAGTGATTCCAAGGTATAAAAGTGTGTGCAGACCCGAGTTTGAGCAGGAAGTTTCAGCATCACTGACATGCGCATCCTATACAAATCGAGCACTCTTTGTCGTTTCAAGATAAATTTCACAACCTCACAACCATGTGGTTTCTTCGCTAGTGTACCAATCTGTTGTGCGTATTACAATTATTGGAAAAAATGTGCGGAAAGCACCTCTTAATTAATTTACTTGCATTGTCCATCACAACTTGAACGATATGTCAACACCAATTTCTTTAATTACATCAATCAAGACCTCAGAAATGTATTTGCCACTTTTAACTGCACTAGAACTATCAATCACCTTTATAAACTTTTCTCCCCTTGGACAAACCAGCATCACATTGATCAACGGTCTTCTCTAAAAATTTGACCAGCCATCACTCACAATCGTACATCCTGAAAGCGAAATATTCCCAAGTATTATTTTGGCAACACGCTCTTTGACTTTGATGTACATTTGTCCAAGAAAACATTTCTTAGCGTGTGATAAGAAGGAGCAGAAAATCTTGGACCAAACTCACCAATTTTCTTCCAAGCAGCTTTCCAATGATTGCTATCTACCATGACCAAAGCACTTCCAGTAAAGAATATTGCTTTGGCGAGTGCTGTTTGTGCTTCTTCTAGAGACCGCACTCAAAAGCTTTGATGTAATGATTTTTGACGCATTTGACAAAGTCCACCTTCATTGTGACGTTAAAAGGAACACTGTGTGGAATTTCCTCTCCTTGCACAGGTTGTTCTCTAAGGTTAGTTTGCGTCACTACAAGATCTGCAAAGTTAATATTTGGCTTTGGGAACTCTTGATTTGAAGGCACAGAGCTATATATCTGTCGTCTCTTGCCACCCTTTTTGGCGAGCTCTTCTCTCAAACGCTTTGCAACTGCAGGTGCCTGAGAATATTCACATTTTCTACAATTTTTTTTAGTGCTACCCATAAAATGATCCCTAATACGTGGTGCACCACCAGATTTTGTTGTGTGACAAAATTTACATTGCCACTCCATATATCGACCGCATATGTTGTGAGCATAATCCCACTCTTTGCCAGAAGCTTTTTAATTCTTTGGCTTCTTTGTACCACTTGTGCCCACATTTTGCTCCATTGCTTTTAAATTAAAACTGAAGAGAAAAGAACAAGATGTTACAAACTGAAAACAATTTTTTTATTTTCAATATATATGATAATTTAAAAACCATTCAATATGAAAGTAACCATGATGCACAATATGAGATTTTCAATGCACGCTGGTCAATCCACATATGGATCACCTATATTGTGAGCAACCATACACACTACAATGTAATCTATACATGGCGTAATAACCATAACAATGGTATGAATCTCTCTATGCAATTATTATTATAATGATTATTTATATGTACACTTTGATTTGCAAACAATAAGACACATCTAATTTCATTTTCTACAAAAAAACTAACGAAAGCAATAAAATATATAATTGGTCATTTCATGCACTAATAGTCTATCGTAATAAATAATGCACTCTCTGTATAAAACAATGCATGAACTAACGCAAATAAATCTTCAATATAATCACCCAATTGGAGATTACTTGTACTCAGTGAAGGATTGTAGCCCACCCATGCAACCAATTCATTATATAAAAGCTAATTTAACCCAATCAAGGATTATAGCTCTTATATTGTAAATCAACTCAAATATAAGACTTCAAGGATCTTTATATGCCCGGTATACTAGTAGAGGACATCCGACCCTTGACTATCGACTCGTCATTTACATATGCACATCTTCTAAAACCAATTACAGCCCTCATTTGGACCAATGGCGTCTTCGTAATGAGCATGATTCCCCTGGTTTTCAGTTGTTTTGGTTTCATACCTTTATGTCGGTAAACGAATTAAATTTTTTTAGAAGTGGTTACCGAATTAAGAATCACGTTCGGCCCAAAAACGGACCTGTGACTCTGTAACCTTAGGTCAATTCACAAGGAGATGACAATACCCGGCACTCAGATACACTCCCCAAGGATTTGCTTAGCTAAAAGACCACGGTTAGCATACTATTTACTATATATAATTACATCCGCAGGGCCTTTTCAATTTCCTGGCGGGCCCACCGGGCTACTTCTTATACTCGACGGGCCCGCCGAGAAAATGAAAGAGCCCGACGGGTCCCGTAGAGAAATTATAAAATCTCGGAGGGCTAACCGTTTCTATAGGTTTTTGCAAGTCAAAATCAAAGTCACGTTAACAATTAACATGATCACGTGATTTATTGTGTAAATACTAGAGTTATTTACGTAATCACCCGATCGTGATTACGTTAATGAAATCCCTGACTAGGACAAGGGATACCTCAACAGGGACAACCAATTAGGCTGCAAAAATGGTGTGAAGCCGAGGGTATTTGGACCAACCATGAGAGCAATGAGTGCTATTACTGACCAAAGTATGATGGGAATATTCAATATGTGCCTATGAGGCCACAAGGACAACCCACTTGCAGATATCAACCTCCCCAGCTTAAAGACCACCAATGCGTATGGAAAGACCTTAAACTGTGTTGGGTCAACAACCTCCATATCCTCACCATAATGCACTGCCTGTAAAGTACATGCATTTAGAGAGAGTTATAGATGAATAAGCACTAGTGCATGTTACACCCTATGTTAATCCTAGTCCGTCTATAGTAATGGTAGAAGGAAAGGAGACTGGTATAATACACATCCACCACCAATGGAGGAACCTGTGACTTATACTACACCAAATATCGCACCAATGTACTATGTAGCTAATCAAGGTGTTAGACCTCCAATGGTAAGACCCATGATTAAGCCAAGGACTGAAAACTGTCATAACTATGGTGCAGATGATCACTAGAAAAATGAATGCCCAGAGCTTGATAAGAACATTAAGCCACTTGAAGCTTTTTGTACACAATGTTGCAAAAAGGGAGGATACTTCCCTGAAGGTTGTCCAAAAATTCCTTTAAACAAGGGTAAAGCAGTAGTGAACGTAGTCCAAGTGATACCTAGTAGCTCATCTGGGAGTGAATCTATTGTTCCAATTAAGGTAATCACTAGAGCCCATGCTAAGAAAAAGAAACATAACTCCTCTGATGATTCGGAGAATACTAAATTTCCTCCCAAAGGACCAAGTGAAAGAGCATAGGGAGATAGACATGCCAATAACCACCCAACCATACCTATATATAGGCCCTTGGCCCTCTAACTCTTAGCTATATATAGCCCCTGCACCGCATGTGTATCCATCGGCCCTTGGTCAGGGCCGTGCCATCCTATAGTCCTGCCCTTGGCATGACATTACTCCCCCCTTGGAGAAGCGTTCAAAAAGTGGTAGGATCTTCATAAGAACACTAATGTTTTCCACTGTAGTATCCCTCATGAATCTAGCTATTTGTTTGACTAAAAACACGGTGCAGTAGGAGGCTCAAGGAAATCAAGAATAACATCTTGATTTTGCACATTTTTGTCTATTTGCAACCATCTAGTGTGTAGACTCCATTTAGAACGCACATAAGCATGCTAAATGGGTTATCACTACAAAGATGTACCTGTAAGAGTACCACTTTTCACTTTCTGTGAAAATACTTGCTGACATAACTCATCAGCCAAGTGTACATCCTTGACGTGTTCTCCAATTTCATCAGTAAACAACCCCACCATAACTAGTGTTCAAGGTTGAGAACTTGACTTATACATGAAGAGACTAAACTTAGTCACAACCATGCTTAACTGATAGTAAGTAAACTCCAAGTAGAGGAATAAATGCTTATTAATTGGAGTTCTTGGTGCTAATGTACGCACTTTGCATATCTTTTAGGCCAAGATTACACTTTGTAATCTGCCTATCCCCTTGGATAACTGACAGTACTGAGGTGTGTTTCCCCCATGGTTTACAGACAGTCTTCCCAGATGACTCATAAATGGGAATCACAATATCGTATAACATTGCTGAGGAATCAACAATTTCTGGGAGAACCATTGTGGTTAAGTTGAAAAATCCACAAACTCCCAAACCGATCCATGACCTCTCTTGGCGATTAGTAGACCCAAAAGTAATCTCATAATGGGCGACACATATTTGAAATAGTGGGCGCCAGTGTCAGTCCTAGAGACTCATATTTGCCACATGTGGAATATGTCTCAATTAAGGATGTCCAAAAAAAGAACATCCTACAAGTACAAGATGTAGTTGTGTCTGGAGGTAACCCTAAACACTCTACGACGACGAGAGAGAGAGGGACCCTCATTCATTGCTCCACACTGGCTAAACTAAAATCCTTGATTCCCTAGACCATGTTGTATACCATGTGACAACATGTGCCAAATTGAATTTGTCAAATGGATTCATAATATCATAATGTACATTGGACACTATGGCCCAAAATACTGGTTTCGACCTGCCCTTGGCATGGCCCTGGGGATTGAACTGAAAGTTCGATTACCCGTATTCAAATGCACATGATCACGTCTTCCACCTGTGAAAAAAACCAAGAAACATTACACTGGAAACCCTTGGTGTTACCTTCCCAAGCCAAACCCGTTGGGTAGAATCTACGTAGTCAACCCCTTGGTAAGACCCTTTGTAGAAACTGCTCAACTAGCAGGTAATGGTAAACAACATAATCAACCATGTACAGGATGATGAGAATCAATTTGAAAAGTTGAAGTAAGCATCCATGAGGTCTTACCCCAAAACAATGTGTCCATAGACACTCATGGTGCTATAGAAAGAGAGAACAAGAGCATGAGGATACACATGCATGTAAATCCTTGCTCTTATGGACAACCATGCTGTCTCAATTGATTGCTTCATTGAAATTTCCTTGTAGATATCAGCTGCTGTGAGTTGAAGATTATCAAAAGCTCAACGTGAGTGTCACATTGAAAACATGTAGTGCAAAAATGACACCCTAGACATCCGTAATGACAATACTCTTGCTTGTCCAGTAACTTCGATGTGTACTTCCCGGGGTAGCTCTGTTCGATCTTGAAAACAATCACCCAGAGAATGCCAATAGTTAGGTCTAACCTTTGGCCTGACAATGGCTTTTAGCCAGTGTGGCTCATAGCCATTATGCAAATTAGTGTTCAATGGACAAACCGATGAAGACTATTGAGTAGCATCTTAGCCACGTGCTAGCTGAAAGTTAGAGCACCTTGGTTCAGGCTGACTTATGAGCAAAACATGTATCAAAATCTTCCTAGAAGATTTTCATTATTCCCTTAAAGAGAGAGATAGAGCGAGAGAGTGAACAAGAGCATGCTGGGTTGAGCAACTTTCCTTAAGTTTTTAGAGTGTGTACCCAAGTTGTGCGCTCTTATGCATCTTATACCTAAATTGCAGTTTATCGTATAACCATTCTACAGTTTTCCTGTATGACTCTCTCATCGAGAGAGGTAACAAAAAAACAGAAAACTCATTCTGACCCACTTACCATGCAGGGGTCGTGCTTGTATGAGGACAACTTAGCATTGGCACTTTGCCCGTAAAATATGTCCTAGATTTAGGTTCCTTTTAGTGTTGTTGTGTGTTAATAGCAACCAACAATCATATTAAACAATCCATCACTTAGTCTATCCTTGTCAAAGTTGCGAGTGTGATGCAAAAGCGTAATGCATGAAGCGGTAGAATTGAATCCACCTCATTAGCATGCTTTTCATGCAGAATTGTAAGCCCTTGCGGAGAGTGATGGCCTCAACCGTGAGAACCAAAACCATAAGTGCCTTGCACACTTTAGACTAGTAGGGATTCTGTGAGCTGATATTCCCATTTTGCTAGTTCCCCAAACTTGTGTGCCACTGCCCATGATGCGGAGTCATTGGGCAGTACCTTGGCACAAGGGAGAAGCCTTGCTTCATATAAAATTTCCAAAGCACTTCGCTTTGCACAATGATAGTAATTGCCAAGTAAAGTGTAAATAGGAAAAAACAAGAAAAACTTAAACTTGGCTAACCTGGTTGTTGTTGCTGCGACCAGTTGTCATGGAATTTGCAAGCAAAAACTCATTCCAAAATGGATCATAGCCATATCTGCACAGATGCCCTCATATACCCTATACACCCGTTTGGTACAGAATGAGATAACTTGGAATAGGAAATAACCTGCAAACACATTGCCTATTCCTTCCCAATTTTCTATGCTCATAGCATATGCCAAATGTGTCTAGCCTCAATGAAAGATGTATAAATTGAAGCTTTGATTCATAGAACTATGTCTGGCCTTATTGTGAACAAATGATGTTGATGACAGATGTCATAGCAAAGAGAGTGGACTTTGCCGATTATGCACAAAAAATTGACATTGTCTACTTGTAGATCTGCTGCTGGAAAAATAGAATTATATGTGAAAAGTATGTACATATCGTACATACTTGAGTCGATGAATGCTATCCATGATCCATCGTAGACGCCCATTGCATACCATAGTTATCACCCCTTGTGCAATAAACAAATACCAACTGCGTACCTCATGAAGTACACCAACCAATGAAATGGCCGTCGTAAGAATAGAATGAGTTGGAATCAAGGTTCATAGATGCTCGACTTCATGTTGCAAAGGGCCTTGCCCGATTTGCAAGCAATTTGGAAGTTTGTGAGCAACTCCAATGCTCTATTGGTGTTACAAAAACCATACACATGAGAATCTTTGACGAGCCTTGCTCTCGTGTAATCCCATTGAACTGCTGACAAGTTGTGGTTCTAGTCGAAGTGATAGAGATCCAAGCCATGCGTGAGTCTAATCACTATGTCAAAAATGTATGCCAGTAGCATCATACTAAATGCATGCATGCCATGCTGCATTAAAATTTTGACGATTCTTACCTGTACTGGTATGCAACATGCCTTGCCTGAACACTGTGATATTTATCTATGACAAATATACCTGGGAACTAGCTCCCCTTCCATCATAAGGTAGAGTCTCGAATCTTGCTTTTAGGAAAAAAATTAAAAAATTAAATGAAGATAAAAAATTAATCTCTAGGTCATGGTGCTTACCGGCCATCGAAGACGACAACTCCGTCAGACATGAAGTGATTGTCTTGAAAGTCATAGCTTCAGCGCTGGCGACGATGATAGATATCTGAAAAATTTTCTTTGTTTGAATCCATTCTCGGATTGAAGCCAGTAGATTGACAACCTTTCCGTACTGATTTGGTTCAACTAGAGCACGTCGTGTATGTTTTTGTGAAAGGCCTTGCACTTCTTGTTTAATCGAGCCAAGATTGCAATGTTAAGGTCTTTGCATGGCCAGTGTTGAGTGCATGTCATGCATGCCACCTTTTCGCTGTCATGTAACACTTGTAGACTGGCAACTTGCACGGTTCCATACATGCAACTTGGACCGGTTTACTGGCTTGTGTAGGCTAGGCTGTGGGAGAGACCCCCAAGGATGTCCGTAGGGCACCCAATGTGGAAATAACTAAGAAAGAAAATAAACAATCAACAATGGCGGGCTCATTGCACACGACTCCGCAAAGCCCAGAGCATCTTCGAGCACATGGTGTTTCTTATTGCTCAGCAATGCTGTGATGAGTTCTGCTCAATAGGCCGCCGTGATCTGGACGAGATCAAGAGATCCGAGCTCCACCGAGGTCGATTTCGACCCTCCTCTGTGTAAGGCTACTTACCCGCACTTACCTTCTCGGTAATGCAAGCTTGAACCCTTATGGAAGGGGCTGCTCCTGCGGCCCTATCCTCTTCCTCCTTCCAAGGGACCCAGTCCACTCCATGGTAGGCAAGCTCGAAGCGACGAGAGAGAGAGAGGGTTACCTTATTCTTTGATCGTGAGAGAGAGAGAGAGAGAGAGAGAGAGAGAGAGAGAGAGAGAGAGAGAGAGAGAGAGAGAGAGAATGCTCGGGCTGCTTTGAAATGTATCGAAAAACTCTTAAGAGGTAAGAAAAGGTGGATTTCTTACAAGGTTGATGCTCCAAGTGTCTTGAGTAGGGCCAATTTTGACGCTTGTTGACGGTCCACTAGCTTTGACGTACATTTTTTCTCCACTCTTAACCTTCCTTGAGAGACAAGGTAATTGAAGAGTAATCAACCACCATGATGCTGTCTTTTAAGAGAAGAGGCTGAATTTTGTGGTTTTTTTGATAGATATGGGTAATTTGGAGGAAGAAAAATGAGACTAGGTGGTCAATTTTGGAATGGAATTGTGTGTGGGAGGTATGAGTTCACCATGGTTTCTCTTATTCTTCAATGTTGAGGAGAAGGTGAGTAGGGTGCAGAGAGGAGTGGTGAGAGAGGTGGGGATGATAAGTGGAGAAGTGTGTGTGAAAGAGGAAAATGATAAAGTGGAAGAGAGAGTGTGGCTGCATAGCATGGGAAAACTGGGGTCCACTAATAAAATCATAGCTCACAGCTCCTAGCTCAAAAAAATATGAAAAAATTTGAGGCAGAAGTTCAGCCCACGAGGTACAACTTTTGTTTGTATCACCTTTTCAAATTCGGAGAGCAAGTGATCTTTTAAAATTCAGCAAAACCGACCGTTTTTTTCCACTGCACAAGGTCCTTGTGGGGTCCTTCTTTGGATGATTCTTTTGAATACCTCCAAGAGTGAGCCCTCCATAGTGCATGTATGCATGCCACCTACCCTTGACCTTATTTGGTAGGTCTATAATTGAAGATATTGTTGAGATTATGATATAAGTGAATAGTACAACTAAGAAAATCAAATATTGAGGGGAGTAAAAAATATGTACATGTCAAATATAAATAATATAAGTGGAAAAAATATAAAGGGGTCAAAATAAATCTCTCTCATTCTGAGGCTACCATAAAAAGATAAATATTTTTGGTGTTCTAAAAAAAACAAAATAGATGTAGGAAGGGAAAAATCACAATAGTGAAAAAATATACACATAAATAAAACTAGTTTTTTTGGATTTTTGTAGGGGTGGAGTTACACCAAATATAAGAGAAGCTTACATGAAAATATTTCTATATGGAATAAAGAATATGAAAAATGGTAAGAAAAATTGTGGTAATGGTGAGGCAATGTACAGAGCATAAATAACACACACCTAGGTAGAAATATTTAAATAAATACCAAAATAATTATGAAAAAATCTTTTATTTAGGCCCTATATACAAAGAAATATTTACATACGCATGGGCCATAATATACTTATATTTTTTATTTTTATTATTTTTTTGGCTCAACTAGTCCAATGACTAGCTAATTGAGGGTTTTTTAAGAAGATATGGGAAAAGTCCCGTGACTCACGCACGTCTATGTATAGTGAAATGGTAGGGATAGCCACAGTGTTTGGGTGATTTTGGTAGGGTGAGGTAACTCACTGTGGCAATTACAAAGAGCCGAAAAAACGGCTATCATTAGCCCTCCCCGTGGATGATGGTATATTCATGTACCATCATAGAGCATCTTTTCCAAAGAGAGTGCTTCAGAGTCCTTGACGAGATTTTTATTGTTTGGCCCCTCAGAATTTTGGCTAGAGTTACACGCATGCTTCATGTAACAATACTTACATGAGACAGTGGCCTTTTGACAGATCTTTGGTAGATCCTTTGGTAGAAGGCGACTCAAATAGGGCTTCAAGCGATACCCGTTTAATTTCCTGGAGTGCTCTTTACCATTCAAGTCCATAAGCTGATAGTAACTTGAATTGAAAGCCTTCTTGACTATGTATGGCCCTTGCCATCTTGTTTCAAATTTGGCATCAAAACGATTATCGAGTCGATTGTCATACCTTAGCACAAGATCTCCTTCATTGATGCCTTTGTCCTTCAGTTTCTTGTCAAGCTTCTCCTTTGTCTGTGTGGCTTTCCTCTTATAGCACTCGTATGCTGCTTCTCTTTTCCACTCAAGCTCAGCTAAGGTAAGAAGTCGATCCATCCATGCTTCTTGATCATCTTGTGCTGATTTTCCATGAAGTCGCATTGTTGGAATGTTTAGCTCAATTGGCTGTAAAGCCTCTTGACCATAGACCAAGTGAAATGGTGTGAACTCCGTGGCTTCCCTATATGTGGTTCGATACGCCCACAAGGCACCATCCAAGAAGTCATCCCACAACTTTGTCTTGTTTCTCACCATCTTTCTAATGATTCCTGCAATGACACCATTAGCTTTTTCTACCAAATCATTTGATTGGGGATAGTAGGGTGTACTGTGACGATGTAGAATGCGAAGTTCTTCACAGACTTCTGTGAGCAAGCCCTTCCTAAACCCTGGACCATTATCAGAAACAATCTCCAAAGGTGTGCCAAATCTGCAACAAATGTGATTGTACACAAACTTGCTAGCTGTCCTCTCATTCACTCTTGCCACACTTTGAGCTTCCACCCACCTAGTCATATAGTCTACAGCCACTAGAATGTAGAGTTTACCATTTTTTGTCCTAGACAGAGGACCCATAGCATCAATGCCCCACTTTTCAAAGGGTCCATTTGCAAGCACTATTTGCCTCGGGCCATGCACCAACCTTCTATTTCCATTTATCTGACAATTGTGACAGCTTTTACACCAATGTTGAACATCCACATGCAAGCTTGGCCAAACATACCCCGCAAGCAAATCTTCTTCACAGTTGATTCTTGGGCAAAATGACCACCACATGCCTCTTCATGCAAACCTTTTAGAATGGCTGGAATTTCCTCGATAGTTGGTACTCTTCTACACACTTGATCCTTCCCTCTTTGATAGAGGGAGCCTTCTAGGAAGAGATAGAAACTTGCCTTCTTCATGAGTCTCCTCTTCTGAGCCTTCGTAAAGTCTTGTGGAAACTCACCCTCCAAAATGTAGCCAATAATGGGAGCCAATGACTCCAATCCCTGGTATCTCCGTTGCTTGACAGCTGCTGCCACCATGATGACCTGCACTTCTCTCTCAACACATGTAACTGCTTGTTGTGCAAGTAAATCGGCATCTTCATTTTGTTTCCTCGGAATATGATATAGTTGCACTTCTTCAAACTGATTAAACATCCTACGAATGGCATGAAATTTTGTCCTTAAGCTTTCATTCTTGCATGCTCAAATGCCTAAAATCTGTTTAACAATGAGAAGTGCATCGCCTTTTACCATGAGACTTTGTATACCATGGCCAATGCATATTTTTAAACCATGAAGTAGTGTGTCATATTCTGCTTCATTGCTGCTAGCTGAACTTGGTAGATTGAACTTCTCTTTCATGACCACCTCTCCACTTGGGTTGAGCAACACTAGCCCTCCCCCTGCTTTTCCTGTGGCTCGAAGAAAAGCTCCATCAAAGAACAAGGTAAAAGCATTAGGAATAGTTTTTGGTGGTGGCAATGGTAGGGTCTTTACTTCAGGCACCTTAATCTCCTTTTCATGCACCCTATAAGTGAGAATCCCTGTCAATTGTGCACACACACTATCTTCTACCTTGAAAGAGTATTGGAACTCTTGCAACTCCATAATCCACTTTGTGATCCTAGTACTAAGATTCATTTGAGATGACACCCAAGGGAACAAATTCTCTGCAGTGAGAATTACAAAAGGTTTTGGTAGCAGGTAGGATCTAAACTTTCTCACCGCAAACCTGAGAGAAAGCATCATGAGTTCTACTTCTGTGTAGTCTCTCTCCAAAGCATTCATGACCCTACTAGCAAAGTAGATGGGTCGCATCCTTGTACTGTGGGGATCTTGTTGTAGCAACACAGCACCAATTGTTTCCCTTCCAACACTAGAGCTAACAAAGAATGTGTACTCCCAACAAGGAGGCATTAGTGTTGGTAGCTCTGACAAAATGACTTTAATGTTACAAAAATACTCTTCAAGCTCATCAGACCATGCAAATTCTACTTGTTGTGTCAACTTTTGCAAAGGATGAAGCAACTCTGAAGCTAAGTGAATGAAGCGTGACATATACTTCACCTTTTGGATGAATGAGATGACCTCCTTAAGACTCTTTGGTGATGGTAGCTCAATAAGAGCCTTTGCCTTTGAAGGATCCACTTCAATGCCTTTGTAAGAAACTTTATGACCAAGCAAGATTACTTCATCCTCACCTATATGGCACTTATCGGGGTTGAGTTGACCTCCCATGTCGTAGAGCTTCTTTAAACCTTCTTCTAACCTTTGTAGATGCAATGATTTTGAGCTATAAATACAGAAATCATCAATGAACACCCTAATTGACTTTCCAAAGAATGCTTGAAACACCATATTCATGAAACGTTGGAATGTTGCAGGAGCATTTGTCAGACCAAATGGCATGACTCTAAAAGCATAACAACCCCAAGGAGTGATAAAGGTTGTTTTCAATTGATCCTCCAATGCGATACCTATTTGAAAGTAACCCGAGTAGCCATCACACACAGTATACTTCTCATGACCAGCTTCTTCATTTAATATCTCATCCTGAAATGGGAGGGGAAAGTGATCTCTTTTTGTTGCCTCATTGAGGGGACGATAATTCACACACACCCTCCACTTGCCCTTTTTCTTAGGAGTGACAACAACAGGAGAGACCCACTCTGAATTCTCCACTGAATAAATGAAACCTGCTGCTAGAAGCTTTCTTACCTCCTTGAGTAGAGCATGTGCCTTTATAACTCCTAGCCTTCGTAGCTTCTGAGCTTTAGGTGTGGCCTCAGACTTTAACTCAATCTTGTGTTGAACAACATCTACCCCACGCACGTCGGTGTAGTCTTTAGAAAAAATCCTAGGAAACTTCCTTAGCACACATTTGAAATCCTCTCTTTCATCCTTTGTAAGTGTTGTTGATAGCATACCTTCCAGCATCCCTTCATCTTGAACACCTTCTTTCTCTTGAGGACCTACCTCCTCCAATCCTTGAAAAGAGGTCTCTTGGTTGCTTGGCTTAAACCTTACCCCCATGACTTCGATGGAAGACTCCTCTTCAGTAATGCTACCGCTACTTTCTTCTTCTGAAGTGCTATCGGTCCAACCTTCTTCTGTCTCACTTTGAGATGATTCTTCATGGAGCTCCTCTTGGCGTTGCTCCTTCATGTCAAAGAAAACCTTCTTATGATTGTCATTCCTGCAAATTAATTTCCCACTCTCCCAATCCTGCAAAGCTTGCATTTTCATTAGCCATGGTCTTCCTAGGATAAATGGATAACCACTTCCCTTGGTCGACATAACATAAAAATCCACCGCTTTCTTAATGCCAAAGGCCTCTACAAAGACATTTTTACAAATGCCTACACACCTAGCCTTGCTATTGTTTGCCATCTTGACTTTGATTTCAGGTGTCTCATGGATGTGCATGCCTAGTCTTTGCATGAGTCCCTCTGTCATGATGCAAATTTGTGCACCCCCATCCACTAGACCTTTCCTAACCAATTTTCCTTTGATGTAATAGTCTAGCACCGGTGTAATGTCCTCATTCATTTCAGCTTGTGCAATGTTTACAACAGGCTCACTCTCTTTTACCTTTCTCCTAGTGCTAACTGTCCTTGTTAAATCCCTCCTTACTTGTGGACATAATGCAAGAAATTGAGGCCATGAAATATCAGGACCCTTACCTCTTGTGTCTTCCAACAAGTTGTACGGAACCATTCCATGTCCAAGAGGGAAGTCTTGGAGGTTGATGCGACGTCGAGTCCTCTTAGCTTCCTTGGTCTCCTTTGCCTTTTTGCCTTGTCCATGGTCACTCTGTGATGTGACTCCTTTCTCTTTACCTTTTCCTCGGCCACGCTTAATGCCATTGGCTTCCATGTCAACCTCATTTGAATTTGTCACCTCTACCACATGCACATTTGGATCTGGCAAAGGTGGAACTCTTTCTACCCCTTGTGGAGGTGGTCTTGGTCCATTTGGCCTTTATAGAAGCCTTGGTTGTTGACCAGCTCCTTCTCCTGCATTCATCACTGGGTAATTCAAGTTAGGTCTCCCTGGCTCTCCACGGGGCCAAGGACAATTATACATCCCATGTCCATACTCTCCGCAGTTTGGGTGATTTTGGTAGGGTGAGGTAACTCACTGTGGCAATTACAAAGAGCCAAAAAAATGGCTATCACCATCAAAGTGATATTAGTATTTGTTCAACATAGCTTGAGTAAATTACACCACAACACATCACAAAAAAAACCACCCCAATCACTATCTTAAGGCCAGGGGAGTCCTCTCCACCGTGTCGCCCTCTTACAGTATGTGGGATTTATGGCTAAATTGATGACAACACCCAGAGACAAGCTATCAAGAACTTTAAAAAAAAAAAAAAACACCAAGACACTTACACATCATTGTCGTCCATTACTTCACGTTGGAAGAGAGAAAAAGTATCCAAGCTTAGTCCAAATCCACTCTTCTTGATTCAACAAATGTTGGGCTTACACTAGTAGGAGAAATGATAGATTTCCTACTCTCAATTGAATGATCACTCTCTCTTACAATGGCATAGATTTCGCTTGCTAATCACCCCTAATACAACACATGCATATGTATAAGACAATGAGCTTCCACTCAAGAGCTCCTTCTAGAGAGGTTGAGCTTGGATTCTCAAGCTATAGCATAGTGCTCTTGCTTATGGCTCCCCCTTTTTGTGCTAGCTATACCCTCCTTTTATAGCAATTTTGAGGGCTAGGATTACTCCTCTAACCATGGTTGGGTTATATTTTCAGCACTTATCTAATTTCTTTTGCTTGGAAATATCAAGAAGTTGGTGGGGATAGATGAAGAAGAGAGAGAGGAGAGAAGTGGAGGTGATAGGACTTTTCATAGTAGGTTAGTGTTAGTAAATTAGTAGAGTTAGTATTTTTATTAGTTTACAAATGGAATTGGATATTTACAATGGAAGTATCCATATAGGATACAAATAAGGAAGAAAAAAATCTTAATAGGTAAGAAAATATGGATTTCTTACAATGTTGATGCTCCAAGTGTCTTGAGTAGGGTCAATTTTGACACTTGTTGTTAACGGTCCACTAGCTTTGACGGTACATTTTTTCTCCACTCTTGACCTTCCTTGAGAGCCAAGGTGATTGAACATGAGTAATCAATCACTATGATGTTGTCTTTCAAGAGAAGAGGCTGAATTTTGTGGTTTTCTTGATAGATATGGGTAATATGGAAGAGGAAAAATGAGACTAGGTGGTCAATTTTGGAATGGAAGTGTGTGTAGGAGACATGAGTTCACCATGGTTTCTCTTATTCTTCAAGGTTGAGAAGAAGGTGAGTAGGGTGCAGAGAGGAGTGGTGAGAGAGGTGGGGATGATCAGTGGAGAAGTGTGTGTGAAAGAGGAAAATGATAAAGTGGAAGAGGGAGTGTGGCTGCATAGCATGAGCAAACTGGGGTCCACCAATAAAATCATAGCTCACAGCTCGTAGATCAAAAAAATATGAAAAAATATGACGTAAACGTTTAGCGAACAAGATACAACTTTTGTTTGTATCACCTTTTCAAATTCGGAGAGCATGTGATCCTTAAAATTTCAGCAAAACCGACTATTTTTTCCACTGCACAAAGTCCTTGTGAGGTCCTTCTTTGGATGATTCTTTTGAATACCTCCAAGAGTGAGCCCCCCATAGTGCATGCATGCATGCCACATACCCTTGACGTTATTTGGTAGGTCTATAATTGAAGATATTTTTGAGATCATGATATAAGTGAATAGTACAACTAAGCAAATCAAATATTGAGGGGTCTAAAAAAATACGTTCATGTCAAATATAAATAATATAGGTGGAAAAAATATAAAGGGGTCAAAATAAATCTCTCTCATTCTAAGTCTACCATAAAAATATAAATATTTTTGGTGGTTTAATTTATGAGAGTAATAGAGAATAGATGAAGGAAGGAAAAAATCACAATGGTGAAAAAATATAGAACTAGTTTTTTTGGATTTTTGTTGGGATGGAGTTACACCAAAAATAAGAGAAGCTTGCATGAAATTATTTTTATATCGAATAAAGAGTATGGAAAATGGTAAGAAAAAATATGGTAATGGTGAGTCAATGTACATAGCATAAATAACACACCATAGGTAGAAATATTTAAATAAATACCAAAATAATTATGAAAAATCCTTTTATTTAGGCCCTATATACAATGAAATATTTACACACAAATGGGCCATAATATACTTATAATTTTTTATTTTTTTATTTTTTTGGCTCAACTAGCCCAGTGAGACTAGCTAATTGAGGGTTTTTAAGAAGATATGGAAAAAGTGCCCTAACTCACACACACCTATATATAGTGAAATGGTAGGGATATCCACAGTGTTTGGATGATTTTGGTAGGGTGGGTTAACTCACTATGGCAATTACGGAGAGCCGAAAAACGGCTATCACGATCCTAGCTAGTACTATGGGAATCATGGGGAAAACCAGCCATAAGATAAACTCTAATAAAATTGCAATTGGTTGATGGTGGAGACATCGAAAGACCCTTAGGACTGCTTGAAAAAGTGATAGTTAATTCCTATGGGATTGATTATCAACAGGCTTTTGCAATAGTGGACTTTGGAAAGAAGCTCAATTATGAAATCATCTTGGGAAGACCTTTCATGTGACAAGTACAACTCATTCAAGATTGGGGAAACAATTATCTGTACTTGGAGCAAGTGGGATCAATAACAAGGGTTAATCTAAAATATCACACATATAGAGATTTCATAAGAACACCCATACAAGAATTTGACACAGTCTCTTCGACTCAAACTAAGCTTCCATCTTGGTTGAACAAAGACGCATCTATTTGGATATGTAGAGCCTCAAAAATTGGGAGCTTGAAACGAGAAGAATGTATCTTAGAAAGGGATTGCACAAATGAAGCTTATGTACCTGAACTCTTTCCGGAGTATTTGTTTGAGCCATTTGAGTGGACTCAAATTTTAACAACAATGGATGTATGTGTAAATACGTTTATGCCTACTCAATTCTGCAATGAGGATGGCTATGAAATAATTCCCATACAAATGATCTCAACCCTTCACATTGAAGATGAAATTCAAGAACCCAAGGACTTAATGAAAGCTCATTAAGTCTTTTCAGGCCTCTACTATGATGCAACAGATGACTTAGAAGAACATTCACCTACCTCATATGATTTTGGGTTGCAAAAAAGAACACGTGAGAGCTAAACTACTCATGAAAGGAGGGGAGGAAAAGTTTTTTGACTTTCCAAACTAGAAACTGAGAAGACAAAAATGGTATAAAGGAAAAAGAGACATGAGAAACTTGAAATCTAGACCTATGCCATTAGTCTCTAGTAGAACACGGTTTCTGGTGCAAATAGATACACATGATTGTATCAAAGACAAAATCACCGTAGATATTTGGCCTGTTTGGCTTGATTTGCCAGGTATAAAACCTGTTAAGTTCCTTGGACAAGTTTCAACAAGTTTGGACAAAACCTGTTCGAGTTTATCAACTATTTTGTGTCCGCAGACTCTGATTTCAAGAATCTAGTTTAAGTCTCACTTTTGTGATCCAAATTTCACAAAAATTAATTCATGTGTTCTACTTGATATGCTTGACCTTGTGGTATTCTAAAATATTCAAGATTACTAAATTTTGAAGCAGATATAAATAATCGTGATTATTTACTCTGGCTAGTTTTTTGAAAGTTTTTGCCCCAATCTTGACACAGATCTGTTAAGCACTTCAACTTAAGGTCTCTAGCCAAGTTTCATCAAGTTTGGACTATTTTTGGTCAAATGGTCATTAGTTTTCTGTTCGAAAGAGACTGACTTTGCAAATTTGGTCACAAATTTCAATCCAATGATCCAAATCATACTAAATTTGGTTTGTGGGCTTATTAGAACATGGTAAAACCAGTGGTATGCTAACTTGGTCAAAAAAGTTGAAAAATAGCGTAGATGTAAATAATCGCGATTATTTACAATTGCCAATTTTTACATTTTTGGTTAACTCAGCATGTACACATTTCTATCACATCAATACAAGCCTATGAATGAAATTTCATCAAGTTTGGACTATTTTTTTCAAATTTACACCACTCAAGTTTCAAAAAGTCAGTATAAAATTTAGCTTTTACCCATTTTTTTGTCAGTTTGGTGATCCAAATCTTTGGTGCCTTTACAAAAGTTGTTTATACACATGCAATGAGTCACTTGTATCAACCTTGGTCAAATCTGATTATTTACTTTATGCCAAAAATGAATAATTTTTTGCACTTTTTTCATGGACAGTCTTTTCATGAGTTGTTTTAAGCCTATGAATCAAGTCAAAACTTAATTTTCCTAAAATGTTAAGAAAAGGTAAACAATCGGAGCTTTTGCAAACTCTTGAAAATTTTTCCTCAAAGTGTCCTTGAACTTACCCACTGGTGCATACAACTTTTAAGCATACTCTTCAGATTGAGTGGTTTGGAGTCTTTTCGTGCTATTTCTAGCCGTAGACCTGAAATTCTATAACTAATAATGATTCTTTTGGAGAGAGAAATGTTATGAAATCCACCTCTGATCCTACGTAACCGACTCCTAGGTTCTCATGCAATGGGGTTGTGGAAAGTGTCCACAAACACTAGTTTTCTTGTTTTTTATGGTTTTCTAAGCGTTGATCTTAAGATTTGTCTCCTATATCAACCATTCACAAAATCCTAATATAATTCTACAATCCTACAATCCTAAAGGCACTCGATAAGTACGATTACTTCTAAGCTACCTCTACACAGCAAAAGACGACAATCTTAAGCTATACGGTTTCTAAAAGAAAGTTTTTATTGTAGGAGATCCTAGAGGAAGTTAAAGGATAACTTCACAAGATGCTCGTGTTTTTCCCTAGTTTAGGTCTCTTCGATCCTCGACAGTAGTGCCAAATACGGAACGTCTGTCAAACCTCACTATTCTATCTTATTGTTGCAGTTTTAGCGAGAACCGTGATTAAATTGTCAATCCATGGGACGAAGCTGACTCGTCTAGTGCATAGAGGCTACAAAAGGTTGTCAATCTCTCAAAAAACAACTTACAACTCGTATCTAACTCAAGCTACACTCAAGTGACTGAAATCACCAAAAGCCAATCGCTCATCATCAGCAAACAAATCACATCCCTTGTGAGCGGGATGGAAACACATAGAACGCCTCTATAGCAACCCGACACACACTCTTGGGAAGATACACACACACTATCCGTTTACCCACTCCACACAGAGAGACACACACACACACACACACCCAAAAACTCAGCTCAAAAGAGGAGAATTTCTGAATTTTAGATACAATAGAGCTTGGGCCAACACCAATGGAGAAAATAGCTCACACAATATGGGTAAAATGTACCAGATACAATCACAAATTGGAGCAGAAGCTTCGCTCATAGGAGAAACTTACACAGCCAAAAAAACAAAAAAATAGTGAGGAATTTGGCAAAATGGATAGTGCTATCACATCTGGAACGGCCCAAAACCCCAGTATACAATGTCAAAGTGCTCAAATCCGACTTCAGATGAGCAGTTTACGGCCAAAATAGGCTCCAAAATAAGCAAAAACACAGTTGCGGCTGTTCCTCCTCTTCTCTCCCCTCTTTTTCTGGTCTTCTCTTAGTTTTTTCAGTTCCCACAGTTAACTTTATTACGGCACCCTTTGCCGTTTAGACAACCTCAAACGGACCCCGAACATGCCAAAAACTCGCCTCGTAGTGCATAGTTGTCACCCTGCTGCATCCATACGGGGATTTAACATTTGCGAGTTTTTCATTTCAAGTTTTTTTGACAATTTTAGCAATCTTTAGATTTTTTTAAACCAAATATGTGTCATAGCATAAAGTATCTATTTATTGTAATTTTCATTCGTCATAAGACTCCATATATGTGTGGTTGACGGAGAGAGAAAGTATAAATTCTAGAGAGATAGTATTTATGCGAGTTACCATTGGAAGAAGAGATCATAAATCCTTGAGCGAGAGAGAGAGAGAGTGACTTCTCTTCTAGAGAGAGAAAGTAAAATCATAGAGTTGTATATCACTACGCAGAGAGAGAGAGAGAGAGAGAGAGAGAGAGAGAGAGAGAGGGACCGAGAGGGCATAACGACGGAAAAAATGTAAACAAATAAAATCACCATTTCACAACTCATGCCATTAGAGTCAAATATGCTCGCAACGCATGTGATCAGAGTCAAATAATCCACAGCATATAAAGATGCGATAAAGTAAAAAATCATGCAGAATAGAGACAACACTAATTTCAGAGTTAAATATAATCCACAGCATATATAAATGTGATGAAGTCAAAAATATTTCCAGATAGAGACAATACTAATTTTCCCAAGCAATTTCTTTTTGAAACAACATAAGTTTGAGGATGTAAGTACATTCGCAAAACTACCACCGGATAAGATCAAAATTAGAGTACAAAAAAGGATAGTCGCCATAAATGTAATGGTCACTCTAAAAGGCAAGTAATTTGCTCCCAAATAGCTTGCAAGATGCTTCATATATTTTGCTTGAAATTTGAAATCCTTTGTTGCATAAACAATGTTTTTTCAAGATAAATAATCACAAGTATAATAAACCAAAATAAATACAGAAAAACACTTTCATATCATAGATCAATATTCTAGTTGAGTGAAAGAAGCATACCAAACCAGTTGTAATTAAATGGAGGGAGAAATCATCCTTGGTTGTCCAAGAATAAAAGCGATGTCCATTGGTGAGAGGGTTGGCTGATGAATAATCATGTGCTCCTTAGGTTCAAGTCCGAGCACTTTTGTGTACACATAGTACATATGTTTGCATGCCAAAAAGGATTTGTTGGTATTCTCTCGCTTCTGAAAATCCGGACATGTGCATGCTGGACTCTGTTTTATATGAATCTCATAACTATTTTTAGTGAGAACTCAGAAAATTACATGCTCTTGAGACCTTTTCACTTCATCCAAAAATATAATTGTCATACTATTACATGCTTCCAATTTCTTCATGGCCTCTTTAGAGATTCCATACCTCCACTTTTTCTTCCTCAAGCTGCCACCACCTTCTTTGCAGTCGCCAGCAAGAGGTTGTGGATTTACCATTGAATTCTCTGTCCGAAATCCACTATGATGCAGCGCGGCAAGTTCCTATGTGGAGATATCTGTCCCTCTTGCTACTGGCCAAACATTTGGAGCAGGAGGCAAATCTTTGACTTGTCTTTTGATAGATTGGGTATGCAAAATATCATGATTACAAAACCATAACCATTGCTCGATTGTTTCACCCTTGAAAATTCTTTCGAACCATATACATGGAGCAACAAGGCCAATTGAGCGACTGTGCAAGATATTGTCACAATTTTTTCTCCCTACTGTTCCAAAACATTTTCTTTGACTTTGAATGGGCATTCTCCTGAGGGCCCACTGAGTGCGTGGCACATCACTCTCAAATACATTGTTTGTTTTAGATGACAAAGGTGTGGTTGTTTCTTTTTGAGATCCAATATCATCATCACTGTCACTAATTTGCAGCGGAATGTTAGAAATACCTGGTCCTTGGGTATCAAACTTGATTTTTTTTGGTCGACCGCGATGGTTTCGTTGCTTAGATTCCATGACATATTCCGGCCTATGGGAGCTACTTGTTCCTGTTCTGCCCCTCTTTTTGCGTTGTACTGTTTCTTTGTCTCCATGCAAAATTGGCTGCGCATACATGGGAGTCCCTGCAACAGCCTCGTGTAATAGATGGGCCACGTTGGTTGGAGTTGGAGTTTGCTGAGATTCAACTCGAGAAAGCAAGGTCTCCATTGTGGGACCCGTTCCTATATAACGCCCAGTAGTATATCCCAAACGCTTTGCACATTGAATATATGAGTTTATAACATTTGTTACACATGCATCATACAAGGATATTTTTGCCCTTCCACCTTCACCTGCGACCAACTGGCATGTACACTTTCTGATAAATTAACATTGGGAATTTGTGCCCGCTCCCACGGACTTAGACCACCCTATGAAATGCAAAAAAACATGAATTAAAATTTATAAATTTCATGTATGAAAAGAAATTTTTCTAAAAATATAGATTGTCATAAAGGTACTTACATCTGTTCCAATTCCTCCCCAGTGTGAAATTCGTTGCTCCCACCATTTAAACCATCTGCTCACTCTTGTGATGCTCTCTGTAGATAGATGTTGTCTCCACCACTTTTGAATTGAAAGTGCCTTTTGAGATGCAAGCACAATGGTCTTACAAGCTCTCCAGTCCTCACACATATCAATGTGTTGATTTGTTAGATGTTGAGGTATCCACTTTTTAGCATATTTGTGGAGACTCTGCTCCCAATGAAATAGGCATGATCGTTCACGTCCCTCCATGATATTATCTGGCCCGCCATTGAAGACTGTTCGAATAGCATTCCAATTTGCGCCAGCTTCATCAGACATAAAACCTGCAAAGTCAGCTGCACCATGTCCGTACTTTTCCATTGTTGAATTAAGGCTCTCCCAAAAAATAACTTGAGTCTTTGCATCCTCCTCTTTAGTTTCACATATAGCAATTATTTGTAGTGATCGTATGCTGCAAGATATACAACATAAACATTTTCACACATATTCTTTTATTTAATGATAAAAAAATACGAGATATGTAAATACTTAAAGATTACCTTGGATCATAAACTGAGCATGACATTGTTGCCCATCCATCTATTCTATGGGTAAAATCAAAATGTACCCACGCATTTCTCAAGTCACCAGTTTCAGTTCTTTTCATCCGATTTACTAGATCAATCCCAGAACCTGGTCCTTTAGTGGACATTTTAAATAGGAAGCACTTGTCATCCTCTTCACCCTATCCAAGAAATCTACTCCCATGAAAAAAAGGAAACATGCACTTTTTTTGAAGCAATAAAATATTATCATATCCATCCCCAATAACAGCACCTTGACTCTCTCTCTCCTTTGAAACAATTGAAGAAAGCCTACACAATGCATCACAAGAAGGCTAAATTTATAATAGTTAAAAAATTAACAAATTCAAGGAACCAAATTGAGTTTTCTTACCCTTTGATTTGAACCAGTGGCATCATTTCTTTCAAAAAATCATTGAATTGTACATCGGATGTAGCTTCAGCTTCCTCACCAATCAAGGGTTGAAGAAAAAGTTGTTGAGCCACCAACATTTGAATTTTTCTTGGGCCACCCTTTTCTATTTTAGTACTGCACCTACCAGTTTTCGCACTCTTGAAATAGCAGCCCTAGAGGTTTCTCCCTTAACATTATGACAATGTTTACCAACATGTATTGCCAGTCGCGACATTGTACCATCTCTAGGCAAAAGATAATAGATTTTGCAGGGACAAGCAGCAACACAAGTAACAACCTTCTGACAATAATGACAAGTTATTGTTGTATTCTCTTCCATTGCAAGGTAGTCCTTTTTCACCTGTCTGTCCAAATATCCATGAAAATCTCTACTATTGAGTTCTTGTTCCTTAATATAATGAGGACACGTTGAATAATTACACTGCATGAATCCCAAACAGTGGCTTAGACGAATTGTGCATGCTATTGCCATGGTTGTCACAGATGGGCGAGTCCACAAGTGACCATCAAAGCGTTGTTCCATCCCTGTCATTCGTTTTGTTTTATCCTGAGTCGCAGGTAACTCAAAACACAAATTTCCATCATAATGTTGGGGAAGTTCAGCAACTTACAAAGGAGCTCCACATAATGTTAACAGATCATTTAACTTGTTGCCCCTGGATTTTGTTGAATCCAAATTACGATTGACTGAGTTTTGAGCTGTCCTATATCGTCACCACTACTTTCAAGATGCACAATGCTTAAAACATCTTCAGATATCTCTTTGTCATTTCCTTTCTCATTGTCAGATACCTTTATAAATGTGTCTGAATGAAGCATCTCAAAAAAGCTCCAAAAAGAACCATCTATTAAGAAATGCTGATGACCTTCTATATCCCACTGTGGTTGCAGCAAGACTTTTGTTAGGCCACAATCACTTTCAATAAGAGCAGATAGTGATTGAAAATGGCAAGATGGAGGCAGCAAACTCTGCAAATAGTAAGCACTAAGCAACAATGAGTTTCCCTTCAACTGAATGTCGCGATTGACTATCTGACCACCAACCTTCCAAGTTATTGTTACTTTCATGTTGGACATATTCTCTCAAGCAACAGATTACAGGGTGGAGATGCGAGAAAACTGTGGTGGATTAAGTGAAGGTGGTGAAGGTTAATGAAAGTTAAAGATAAAGTGAAGGTTAATGAAACTGGTGAAAGTTAATGAAAGATGTGAAGGTTAATGAAAGATGTGAAGGTTAATGAAAGTGAAAGATTGGTAGATAGACGAAAAGACAGTTGCATAAGATCTTGTGACGGCTCAAAGAATAATGAAAATCATATTTGAAGAAGTGCATTTAATATATGACGGTTCTGAATGTATGTGCAGTGGAATATGTCATCAAATTTGAGGGGCCATTTAATTTCTAAATGGTGGTTCAAGGACTGCATTTAATGCAGTCTAATAGTGTCTTCATCTTTTGTGCGTGTGTGTGTGTGTGTGTGTGTGTGTATATATATATATATATATATATATATATATATATATATATATATATATATATATATATATATGATTGTGTGAGTGTGTGTATAAAAAACGTAACATTCTATATGACTGAATTTGTATAAAAAACGTAGCAATTTTTTTAGTTAAGTTATATATATGATTCCATCTTGCCATTTTATATATATGTGTGTGTGTTTTTGGTAGTGTGTATATATAATTATTTTAGTTAAGTTATATACATTACTGTGCGTGTGTATAAATGATTTTGTGGGTGTGTGTAAACAACGTAGCATTTTATTAAGTTAAGATATTTAAGTTAAGTGTATGTGCACATAGTTTAAGTTAAGATATTTTTAAGTTGAGTGTATGTGTATTATTTTTAAGTTAAGATATTTAAGTTGAGTGTATGTGCACATAAGATATTTAACTGTGCACATAGTTTTTACATTTTGTGTGTGTGTGTGTGTGTGTGTGCATGACTTAACTTTAAGAATGCTACGTTTTTTATACACACAAACACATACAATCATTTTTTTAAATATATGGTTGTGTGTGTGTGTGTGTGTAAAAAACATAGTATTTTTTTAATAAAACTATATATATGAATCCATTTTGTGTATATACATATATATATATATAAATGAATGTGTGTGTGTGAGTGTTTATACCACAATATCATTTTTGTAATATATGGTGTGTGTGAAAAAAGTAGTAGTTGAGATGAAAGTGGAGTGAAATTTAAATGGAGTTTTAATTGAGATTGAAGTGGAGTGAAGTGAAAGTGAAGCTTTTCTGTGAAGAAGGAGATGAAAGTGGAGTGAAGAGAAAGTGGAGTTTTGCTGTGAAGAAGAAGGAGTAAGAGAAGACAAGGTATTGTGTGTGTGTGTGTGTGTGTGTGTGTGTGTGTGTGCTTACCTGCGCACGCTCGCCTGATCCACCGGAGGAGGTCCAATGGAGATCCTATTAGAGCTCCTCCATGCCTTGAATGGCATGGTGAGAGGGTAGCGTGCGCGCTGCTTTCTCACCATGCCTTTCAAGGCATGGAGGAGCTCCAATGGAGCTTCCATTGGACCTCCTCTGGTGGATCGGGCGAGCGTGTCCAGGTAAGCACACACACACACACAGTGATACACACACATCAAAACACATGCACACATAGCACAAACACACACACACAGTCATGTATACGCACACACATTACACTTGCATACACACACATACATACATACATACACACACATATATAAACACTTGCATTCACAACATCAACACACTTGCATACATACACACATACACATATAAACACTTGCATTCACAACATCAACACACTTGTATACATAGCACAAACACACACACAATCATGCATACAGACACACACATATTACACTTACATTCACACACACACACAATAATGCATACATCCACACACACACACACATAAACACTTGCATTCACACACATCAACACACTTGCATTCACACACATCAACACACTTGCATACACACATATTAAACACACTTAGAGTAACAATTACAATGATGTAAGAACAGGTCGTTGTAGAGAAGAGGTATACAAATGTCAAAGTGGATTTGTATTTTTCCTTGCCATGAGCAAGTTGAGAATGGTTTTTTTTGTAATTTGCATTTTACGCCTTTATGCTGCCGAAATTTAGAATTTTATATTTGTATTGTCAAGCATATACACACATACACATATATAAACACTTTTATTCACAACATCAACACACTTGCATACACACACATATTACACTTACATTCACACACACATAATCATGCACACATCTACTTGCATACACACACATACATACATACATACACCCACATATATAAACACTTGCATTCACAACATCAACACACTTGCAAACATACACACATACACATATATAAACACTTGCATTCACAACATCAACACACTTGCATACATAGCACAAACACATACACAATCATGCATAAAGACACACACATATTACACTTACATTCACACACACAATCATGCATACATCCACACACACACACACATAAACACTTGCATTCACACACTTGCATACACACTTACAGTAACAATTACAATGATGTAAGAACAGGTCGTTGTAGAGAAGAGGTATACAAATGTCAAAGTGGATTTGTATTTTTCCTTGCCATGAGCAAGTTGAGAATGGTTTTTTTTCTTAGTTTGCATTTTACGCCGTTATGCTGCCGAAATTTAGAATTTTATATTTGTATTGTCATTGCTAAGAAGATTTTTGTTTTTTGTGGTTAATAGATTATGGCTCGTACACCATCTAAACGTGGCAGGACAGGTATCTCTCAAAGTAAGTTCAAATACATTAAGCTATTTGTTTTCTTTTCTTTTGTCTCATCATACTCACTAAACTATTTGTGTTCTTATTGTTTTTTGCTTGTAGGAGTAGGATACACATTAAGGTCTGGCACTACAGGGCATAGGGCCAATGCACGATCTTTCATTGCTTCTTCCAATGTCCATCGAAAGGAGGATATTTTGGGTGATGTGCATGAAGAAGAGGATGTATTGAGTGATGTGCATGAAGAAGAGGTGTTCATAGATATTCATGCTACACAAGGTGAATTGGTGGCTCACAGCGTGTCTGAAGCAACAACAATTGTTGCTAAACCTCCCGATCATCCAACAATATTTGGAAAGGATGTTCATGGTCGAATATTAGAGGAGATTGTAGTTGTAAAGAGAGGTGGGGAACCTCCTCGAATTCCTCTTTGTAGATTGATGGAAAATGAAGCCATCAGAGCGGTGGGTCCAGGCACTGAGGGCTTGGTGAAAAGGTTTGAGATGTCTGGATACAGTGTGCTTGGAGCACCATTTCTTGTGTCATTTAAGAAGCCATGCCATGATCAACATTATGTTTCCGACTTAGACAAAGATGAATGGGGGCCTATTTGGCGAGAAATAAGCGATGATTTTGATAATTCCCTTCCCCTTGAGTGGGAAGACTTAAGGGGAAAAAAAATTATCATTTGGGATGGTAATCACTGTTTGAAAACTTGGATGCGTTTAATAAAAACACGTAAGTGATTTCTTTTTGTTTAATGTAAAGTTGACTTGTATTACTCTATGCTTTCTAATTTTCTTTTTTGTTGTTGTAGAATTTTCAATGATAAAGTGGAGACATTGTTCTGTGAAATGTCAATTTGTCTTTGTTGATAGAAGTACAGAGGGGGAGCTTATGCTAGCTTTGCGCTCTCAAAATGAGTAAGCACATTTGTTGTTTTGAACGTTATTGCTATTACTTTATCGATGTCATTCTACTGCCATTTAATTTATGAAGAATGTTTCGTTTTTTTCTATAAAAAAAAAATCAACCATCGTTGTGTACTATGCAAAATAGGGTATTAGGTGCCCCAAAACTCAAGTAAGATTAGCTTTATGTTACAATATGGGACATAGAAAATCAAAACTACATTTGGATATCATGAAAGCCACCAAAAAAATCATAGAAGAGCTAAAATTGGCTAAAAAACAGGATTTGACAATTTTTGTAATTTGGTCATAACTTACAACTTTAACATTTATTTCTCCCTAGAATCATCAGGACATGTTGAGGACTACTAAAGATAGTTCTCTAGCATTATAGACCTCACAAACATGAATTCTAGAGTGGTATAGTTGCAAAAAGTTGAAAAAAGCCAAAAACAAGACCCGTTTTTTCACACAGTTTAGGTTGTGAAATGTTGTGCAAGGACAAGGTTAAAGATGGAATTGATATTCCAAAAAAATGTCAAGTTTTTTTCAGCTCATGAGACAACTTTCTAGACAGATATCACCTCAAAATCCATTTTGAAACTCTTGACATAATTCAAGGAAAATGGTCACTTAACAGGACATAAAAGTGTCCCATTACCAACCTAGTGTTAAAGTACACTTTTTATGTAATTTCTAAAGCTTGACATTATTTTGTAAAATCTTAATTTTTTATTTCATTTGCTCTACAAAAGGAAGACTTTGACTTGTCTCTTATCAAAGAGATGCAAGAGATCAATGATCCCTCGATTTCACTGCCAGAAAAGGAAATGGTTGCTCGAGGAAGAGTAGAAAAAATATTCAAAGAAAGAGCTTATAAGGTAAACACTTTCTCTTCTCCCCATTTATGTTTGAATTTTTACAAAATTGTAAGTTGACATGTCATTTGAATTTGATATATTTGATTGAAAAATTGATTTGATTTGATCTCGTGCTAATGTAACATAGATGTTGGCCATTGCCAACCCCGCCAATGGCCAAGGGTTCTTCTCTTTATTATTTAACTTCAATTGGATAAGAGAAAAGGATCAAGTGGGCCCTACAAGAGACAAAGTCCACTCTTTGGCAACTTCTAAAATATCACCAGAGAGGTAATAATTTTTGGATAAAAAATACACATGAAATCATCAAATGAATCAATGCATTTATGGTTTTTTTATTGTTTGCTCTATAGGAAAAAGGAAATATTGCACTCTTTGATGCATTGCCGTGTAGATGATGTTACTTCTGAGCGTTATATTAGTGCAATGAAATTTAGAATGTACTTGCGTAAAGAGTGGTATTGGGGAAGTATCTTGAAGCAATGCTTGAGGATCAAAGGGAAAATGATTGAAGAATACCGGAGGGCTTTGAAGCACGGTTTCATCACCAATTGAGGGACCACATTGATAAAGCTTTTGTGGAGCTTTGGAGTAAGCTCAACACAAAAGAGTCGGATGAAAAAATTCCAGAGCTTATGGAATCTTCAAGGAGAGTATTATTCAGTTAATACAATTGATATCTTTATGGTTGTTATTCTATTTTTTACTTAGAGTTTGTATAATAAATAAGTCACTTAGGAAAGAAGCTCAAATAAAGTTAACTGCATTTTATGTAGATGGCTAATTCAGCTTTACGATCAAACTTTGTTGGAGAAGTTGCCAATTGTTGTTGAAAGTTGGAGGGACCTCTCTTGTGAGGAGTGTATGTATCCACTATGGATGAGAGATTATGGTTTGATTGCTTGGGAAATTGAGTATTGTCCTTGGTGGCTAGATTACACTCGAGGCACCTACCCACGTGATGAAGGGAACTTATATAAAGGTTATTTTTGGCATTTATAAAAACTACAAAATTGTTAAAGTGCTCATACTATTTAGATTATGTTTGTGAGAAATATATTTTTGTTTGCTTTAGAGCACGTTCTTGAAAGAAATGAAAATGGTATTGAGGAGATTGGCTCAGCTTCCAAGAAAGCCACCTCTTCGAAAAGAGTAAACAATAGTACAATCTCCTCTATAAAGAAACGATTGGATTTTGTTAGATCCAAGAAGCCCAAGAAGTCTCCCAAAAAGAACCAAAAAGGTGCTCAAGGCTCCACATGTAAACTTTCTTGTATAGATATCTAGCTGCCACTTTCTTTCTACTCAACAATTCTTGATGAAATATTTTATTTTCTAATTATGCATTGCCTTCCATAGATTGTGATGTGAACGTTATTGGGAACATGCTAGATGTTTACAAAATTTCTCTCGATGATGAGAAATGGTAAACACATGTGAAAAGAAAGACTAACTATGTGAGGTGTGTATTGTGAATGTTTGAAATACATTTATTTGATCGTATGCAGGATCTTGGATTTTCTTCATTCAGCCCATGTTGATGGGGAAAAGAGCAATGAAGTGGCCTCTCTTTTGTTTGTGGATTTTCCAACAAACTTTTGGAACAGAGAACGAGGTATGCATCCTTCAAAACCACAATGGATAGTCTATGATAGTTTTGAAACTTTAATTAAATTAACAATGCGTATTATGCAGGTCCCTCCATGGAATCAATTATCTTGAAAATTAAGTAAGAAAGTGGCCGTAATAGCTTCAAAGTATGTGGCAGACAATGGGTGGTACATCACCCTAAGCTCCATTGATCACTTTGGCATTGTGTCTAGCCATGCCATTGAGATGGGATTCAAAATGATGCACACCATCCTTATTTTGATCCCCGATGGTTATGTGCGAAAGACCATTGAGATTGAGAGAGTAAGTAAATTTATTTGTTGATTGAAAAGCATGCTTGTAGTTTTCTTCAATTAGATCACATTCTAGTTGTAATTTGTAGGTGGAAACACTATTGCTAGGATTGTTTTATCGTAAGGGTCAACGTCCTATCTACGATCGACGAGATGGAGAGAGCGTGGACAACAACTCTTTCGATGCCAAGTCTGGAATACTGGTGGAGCGCGTCGACGGAGAGTACATTGGAGGACACGCTCTTACAGGTGCCGCCGAGCGTAGCCTTGACTTCTTTCGGTAAGAATATATGCTTCCTACTATGCGTTATTGGACTATGTTACATAAAGTAAAAATACGCATATTTTTTGCTTTTTTTAGCTAGCTTGTGCGGACATTTACTGCGGAGCACACCTACATTGTTGATATGTTTTCTAGATGTGGTGGCTTGGGCAATGTTTGCGTTGAGTTGTCTAGACACTGTCTCTGCATAGATAGTGATCCATAGGTCTTCCATCAACATCTTTCACGCTTCAAGGCTCCATGTGTACATGCTATTTCAGCAGTTGATGCAGATAGCAACAATATGAGCTCGGATCACATTGCCCTTGATTGACCTCAACATTGGTATTATCTATCATTTTTTCTAGTTTGTGATTTTTATGGAACGACGTGTGACCATGGTGTTTGGGTGCCACTTTTTTGGTATTACTGAAGACATGTTGTTGGTGTTGATCGTCTTTATCAATTCAGCCATGATTTCATATTTATTATACTAGATAGAAGTTTGTTGAGAGATTTGGATTTACCAAAGTAATATACCAACATATGCTTTTTTGCTTATGTAATTTCTTCTTCCCGTGAGCATTCGCTGCTGCACGGAAGCAAGTATGGAATGGAATTTTTTTTAGTTTGAATTTTCATACCGTTATGCTACCGAAATTTTGATTGCTTATCAATATCATCATACTTTTTGTTCATGTTTGAAAACATAATCATGATTTCACGTATACAGAAAAGTTAGTCAAGCTTCACGGAAGCAAGTATGGAATGGAAAAATTTTTTGTTTGTATTTTCGTGCCGTTATGCTGTCAAAATTTTGATTGCTTATGAATATAATCATGCTTTTTGTTCATGTTTAGAAACATAATCATGGTTTCATGTATACACAAAGTTAGGCAAGCTTCACGGAAGCAAGTATAGAATAGGAAAGCTTAACAAAAGTTAGGCAAGCTTTCATAGAAGCAAGTATGGAATGGTTTTATTTTTATTTTTCACGTTGTTATGCTGTCAAAATTTCATTTGCTTGTCAGTATTTCTTTACACTGTCGGTCTAAGAATATATATAGTTTTATATATAATATTTATATTATATATATAATATAAATATTATATATAATCATGGTTTCATGTATACACAAAGTTAGGCAAGCTTCATGGAAGCAAGTATAGAATAGGAAAGCTTAACAAAAGTTAGGCAAGCTTTCATAGAAGCAAGTATGGAATGGTTTTATTTTTATTTTTCACGTTGTTATGCTGTCAAAATTTCATTTGCTTGTCAGTATTTCTTTACACTGTCGGTCTAAGAATATGTATATATAGTTTTATATATAATATATATATTATATATATAATATCTTTTTATTTATTTATTTATATGTGTGTGTTTATGTACGTAAGGAGATCTTCAACTCGGTAAAGTGTTTTTAAGTACTTGTTTATACAATATATATAGTTATTTATACGTGTGTGTTTATGTACGTATGCAGTTCTTCAACTCAGTAAAGTGTTCTTAATTACTATTTTATATGCAAGAGTCTATGCGTATTTCATTACTTTGAGGTCTTCGCCCAAACAAGTACAACCATCAATATTTTTTAGATTCGTAGTTTCAAATTGGCTTATTAGGCATTCATCCTTGTTTGCAACAACACCTACATGGACAGGAAAGTATATTCTACTAAAAGTAGGGTAAATACTAAAGACATGCTCATCTTTTTCTTGCATTATATAAAAAACTCACATAGATTTTCTTTACATTTTTGGCTTTCAAACAGCTTGTAGTTACATTTGACGGTTCAGTTTAGCTACAAGATATCAACAATACCCTAAATTATGACAGATTTTGAAGATGTGTTAGTAGACCAGACCGATTAAAAGTATCACAGCTACTTCAATAATAATAAGTCAGACAGAGACATATGAATTATTCTCGCCAAGGCACTGAAGAGTGGAACACCATCATATAGTTAAAATAAGCATCATATAATTAAAATAAGTTGTTTACATGATTATGTAGGGAATCAAACCTGCACACACACACACACACAAAGTACAACTTGCATCACACTAGTACAATTTATCATGTGCTAGTGCATATTTATTTAACTATATTATTTAGTGCATAATTATTTAAATCTTCCCTCAATCTTCTACCACATTAGAGCCAGAGATGTCGATCAGGTTGATTGTGCATTTGCAGACAAGCAAATGGTCAATCTCCGCCTGTAAAGCGGCCCTTCGAGAGCTATCTATGTACCCCCATGTCTCCCACTTGCCCAGAGCTTCTCGCATTGTCTCAAAGCCATCATTGAGTTCCTGGTCTCCGGTGTTGCGAGCGCGATTAAGGTGGTTGAACATCCGGATCGCCTTGTTTGTGTCACGCTCTCTTTGTGTAAACGTCTTCTTTTCTTCAAGGGGTGCGTTGGGGGGGAGTTTGTGAAGCTCTTCATGGATTTTTGCAACTACCTCATTACCAGTACTAGCATGTCCTATAGGCATTGTATAAGTACAGGGAAAATGAAAAAATCTCTCTTGATTAGCACCTCCGATTCACTTGTGCAGCATATGGTGCTTGCCTTGTAACATTTATATAGGCTAAAGCACCATGCTCTCAAAAAGCATTGATAGTGATGGAAGAGTGGCATGTGTTAGTGACATGAGGGGTCCCACATAGCATATGCTAACTGCTAAATTGGAACGTGCAATAATATATGCATGATTTGTCAATATGAATATTATAATCGTCTACTACTCCACCACTAACTTTTAAAGTGGGGTGTGCAATAAAATATGCATGATTTGTCCCTACGATTATTATTCCCCTATAAGATTTATAAGCATCTAAAAGTGCAATGAGTAGACAACACTAACTGCCTCTCTAAGGGCTCGGGAAACACTATCATTATTATTCTTCTATGAATACTATAGGCATATAATAGTACAATGAGTAACCACCACAAACTGCCTCTCTAAGGGCTCGGAAAACATTATTTGTGGACCCCGGCTTTGGAACCTTTTCACATGCATATGAAAAGGAAAACTCTCTCTCTCTCTCTCTCTCTCTCTCTCTATCTCTCTCTCTCACACACACACACACACACACACACACACACACACGTGAGTAGAAAACGTGCACACAACCTCCTTCTTCACAACAAAACTCCACTTTCATCTCAATTAAAATGTGGGATATTTATAAAATATATAAATTAAACCAACACATAAACAATTCTATACCAAGATACTAAATGAAATAATTTGAACCGGCTTGAGAACCTTCTTGCCCAAACTTGAGCCAGACTTTTTTCATTTTGAACCTATCTTTCCTCTCTCCCCCTCATCTCCCACTCTCTCTCTCTCTCTCTCTCTCTCTCTCTCTCTCTCTCTCTCTCTCAGACACACACACACACATGTGAGTAGAAAACGTGCACACAACCTCCTTCTTCACAACAAAACTCCACTTTTACTTAAATCTACTTTCATCTCAATTAAAATGTAGGATATTTATAAAATATATACATTAAACCAACACATAATCAATTCTATACCAAGTTACTAAATGAAATAATTTGAACCGGCTTGAGAACCTTCTTGCCCAAACTTTAGCCGGACTTTATTCATTTTGAACCTATCTTTCCTCTCTCCCCCTCATCTCCCACTCTTAGGCTCTCTCTCTCTCTCTCTCTCTCTCTCTCTCTCTCTCTCTCTCTCTCTCTCTCTCTCTCTCTCTCTCTCTCTCTCTCTCTCTCTCTCTCTCTCTCTCTCTCTCGTTGTCGGTACTCTCACACCCCGATCCTATCTCTATTTCACAAGTATGTTTTTCTCTCTCCGTCTAATCCTTCTTCTCTCTCCTTCCCTCGGTACTTATTTAACATACCACAACCGCCACCTTAGAGAGCATACATATGAGTGGAATCCATGCTTCTATAAACTCGAAAAAGCATCACATGTAGCAAAAAAATACGAATTGATTAACTCGCAAATAAAATTAACCCCATCCATACGCACACCTGGCACTCGACTTTTTTCAATAATTTATTCCGCCACCACGTAAAGTGGCCCCAAAAAGTGCTCCTCATGATGAACTTTCAGCATAATTATCACAAGAAAATACCCACGTTGTGTTCGTACTTATCCACGTGCAAGTATTGACCCCATTCGCCCTCCCGACGCCACTAGATTCCATGTGACGCTGATGGGGGCTTTTCACAAGCCAAGCTCCCATACCCCTCTTCTCTCGTCCCCACCCCATGAAAACCCCCTCTTAGGGAGGGAGTGATAAAAGGCATTAGAAAAAGTAAGAAAAAAAATAAATTATGATTATGTAAATATATAAGAAAGGTAAAATAGGCCACCTCATGCCTGTGGGGTAGCCCATCCCCACCTTGCCTCCTTTTTCTTCACTGTTGCCCCGCCAGGTGTCCCTTTTCCTCTCCTCCACTCAAAAGGTCAAGCCCCTCTCTCTTCCCTTTGTCCTTTCTCCTTTCTCTCCCCCTCAAGCTACCCCACCTCTCACCAATAATGCATTATAACCAACCAATAATGCACCCTAACTCACATGCAACTTACCCTATCTTCTGAAATAGTATACCCCACCCCCTCTTTCTCTCTCCTATCATATCCCATGACCCAAATACCCCCCTCTATCTCTAAAGGGCGCCATGTCTCTTGTCTTGTAGCTAAATAACCTCCCCCACACTCACACACACTCAGTTTCACTGAAAAAGGTGCCCAGAGACCCATCCCCACCCGGTGGTTACCTGATTTTTCTTGTGTTCACACACATCTACACACAGATTCACCTCTGAACACACTCCCCTCTCTCCCCTCTTGTAATTACTTTATTCTCCATGTCACCTCTCACTTTTTTTCATCAACCCATCTCTCTCTCTTAGTCTCTCTCTCATGAGACTGCTGTTCTGGCACATATACACACAGCCAGACAAGTGGGGCCCACAGTCACATGGCCTATGTAGATAATGATTTCTTCATTTCTAAATTCTAGAATTTCTCCCCCCTCCTCCCCTATATAAAGAGGGGTCACCATCACACTAAACACACACACACCATCACCAAAGAGTACACTATGCACTGTGTGTGCCTAGTGCACACACACACACCCACACGATCACCATCACCGCAATCACCATGCTCGTCTTAAGCATGACCTCTACACCCTTGGGCTATGGAAGATGAAGGGAAACTAAATGAAGGATGATGGTCGTAACCCTCGTGCGAGTCTTCGCCATCAATTCCCACCTATCCGCCATGTGCTCTACCACGCTCTCCCTTCTCATTCCCCTACCCTATGCTCCCCATTTCATCGCCTTATTCTCTAATTAAGCTTGAGGTTTTGTGAGTATGTTTTCTTGCAATGTTTTTCCCATGTGAGGTGTGCGGAATCGCCACCTAGTCTTGTGTTTGGAGTGAGCTTGTGTATGTGTGAAAGGTGTGCGGATTCGCCATCCTTTTGTGGTGCCTAAGTACTAAGCCACTATACCCCCTCCCTCACTCTCTCTCTCTCTCTCTCTCTCTCTCTCTCTCTCTCTCTCTCACTTGATCTCATTCCCTTTCCTCTTCATCATTGCTCCCAAGCATCCATCTCTCTTGGATGAAAACTTTGTTATGGTGGTGTGTTGTTTGCATCCTAGCCGCTGAAGCTAGGTGGTGCCCCCTGTTTGCTTTACCATGACAGGCTCGAGGCGCGCCATTCGGTCCCCGGTGTTTTAGAGGCCGTCGGGGTTCGGGGTTCGCTTTGCTCCTGTCAACGCATCTGCTTACCTCATTTCGTCGGCCCGCGGATAGCTTCCTCAAGAAGTTTTACGCGCTACCAACTCCTCATTATTATAGAAAAAACACACTAGTACTGGTATAGTGAAAATCGATGCACTATGTACATGTTGTCCTACCTGTATACATGTGGTCCCCACGTAACCACTTGGCTATGGAAAATGGAAAAATCTTTATTCGATGCACCATGCATGTGTATGTACATATGAACAATCCCTTGCTCCAAAAAACTCTTGACATAATTTTCCCATCCCCTAGCCTGCTAGATCATTCATGATCAGCAGCCCAGCAGCAAAAAGCGATATGAGACTCGTAGCGTCACAAGTCTCCTCATCCTTCACCAACACTGCTTGCTCCACAGATAGCTCATCTTGCTCGACCATCATTAACCTAGTATGATATAATTTAAGACGCAATCCATTTACCCTTGAATTATGTAGAATCCCATCCAGGTTAGCCAGCTGATATGTACCATTTGGAAAATACTCCACTACCTTGAAAAGGCCTTCCCACTTAACTTGAAACTTATTTTGGAAGGTGTTTTCCAGCTTACTATTGTAGCGCAAAACCAAGTCATGCTTCTTGATACCCTTACTTTTGAACTTTTCATTTATCTTTGCCAAAGCCTTATCCTGCATCTTCCCATAATGTTCCAATGCACTCATCCTATATAGATGAACCTCTTGTAACTGTAATAGCCACTCTTTGAATGCATCACTAGGCGGGCCAAGCAACTTCTAGCATCTTGACCTCAGGAAACTCTAATTCCACAGGAAATAGTGCTTCCTTTCCATATACCAAATGAAATGGAGTAAACCATGTACCTGTCTTCACTGAAGTACAGTAAGCCCATAATGCACTAGGAAATTCCAAATCCCAATTCTTTCCTTGGTGCTCTGTCACTTTCGAAAGAATTTGCACCAACTCAACATTGAACCTTTCATTTAAGCCATTACATTGTGGGTAATAAGGAGTGGTATGCTGGTGCCTAATCTTCATCTTCGTGCATAAAAAATCTAGCATTTTAGCTTTAAATCCTGGCCCCTTACCTGAAAGTAGCTCCAGTGGCACCCCAAACTTGCAACATATTTCATCATACACAAATTTTTCCACATCCTTTGCAATGATTTGTTTTTCTACTATAGCCTTTGCCCATCTAGAGAGATAGTCCACTGCATTCAAAATATAGCTTTTGCCCCTACTTGTGATAGGTAACGGTTCTATTGCATCAATCCCCCACTTTTCAAACACATCAAACGTCATAATGGTTTTTCGTAGCTCTGGCTTCAACACTCTCTTCCCAAATGCTTGACACCTATTGCAAGACCTACACCAATGGTGAACATCCTTGTGCAAACTAGGCCATACATACCGTTCTTGCAAGATCTTATGCAAGGTGATCTTTAGAGAAAAATGTCCGCCACATGCGCCTTCATGATTTTCTTCCAGCACTCTATAAAGCTCCTCCCGCCAAGGTACACGTCTCAACACGAGATCAGTCCCTTTCATGTATAAGATATCACCAATCAATTTGTACCTGTATGCTCTACGCACTTTCGAATCTCCTTTCGAATGATTCCTGTTAGCAAAAACTCCTCTTCTTGAGGCAAACATTCCCGGCCATGATAAAGAGGTAAACTGGTCCTCAACACAAATAGCTCCCCAATCATGCTTTGAGTTGCTTCATGTGCCTCTCCATTTAGAGAACGTTCAATGTGTCTGATGCTCCATCTTTCAAACTTTTTTAACAGCCCTTTAATTCTGAAACGCATTTCCTTCAATGAGGTGTTCTTGCTCTTCCACACACCCAACACTTGCTTCACAACTAACAAGGCATCACCTTTTATGTTCAGCCTTCTAACCCCATGCTTCAAACAAATGTGTAATCCGGCTTTCAAAGTAGCATATTCAGCCTCATTGTTACTATGATCATCCAATTTGAACCCTCTCTTTCATACTAGCTTTCCCTCTGGATAATAAAGTGCTATATCCCCTGAAGCCGCATCATGGCTCTTTCTGTATGAGCCATCAAAGAACAAAACATGTGCAATGATGATCTGTGACACTTCTTCAACTACCTTTCTCACCACCTCTTCCTTAACAAGAAGGGGATTCTCCTTGTACGTCAACAAATCAGCTAGGGTAGCCCTTGTACTCTCTTCCACTAGAAAAGAGAACTCAAACTCTTGCAGCTCAATTACCCATTTCTTGACCACAATTGACATGTTAGTGCCATTAATTAACGGTGGCAAAAAGGCGTAACTAGTCAAGAAAGCAAAAGGTCATGGTAGTGATAGCCGTTTTTCGGCTCTCCATAATTGCCATACTAAGTTACTCCACCCTACCAAATTCACCCAAACGCTATGGCTATCCCTACCATTTCACTGTACATAGGCGTGTGTGAGTTAGGGGGCTTTTCCCATATCTTCTTAAAAACCCTCACCTAGCTAATCACTGGGCTAGTTGAGCCAAAAAAAAAAAAAAAAAAAAAGTATATTATGGCCATGCGTATGTAAATATTTCTTTGTATATAGGGCCTAAATAAAAGATTTTTTCATAATTATTTTGGTATTTATTTAAATATTTCTACCTAGGTGTGTGTTATTTATGCTCTATACATTGCCTCACCATTACCACAATTTTTCTTACCATTTTTCATACTCTTTATTCCATATAGAAATATTTTCATGTAAGCTTCTCTTATATTTGGTGTAACTCCAACCCAACAAAAATCCAAAAAAACTAGTTTTATTTATGTGTATATTTTTCACTATTGTGATTTTTCCCTTCCTACATCTATTTTGTTTTTTTAAAAAAAAATTAGAACACCAAAAATATTTATCTTTTTATGGTAGCCTCATAATGAGAGAGATTTCTTTTGACCCCTTTATATTTTTTCCACTTATATTATTTATATTTCACATGTACATATTTTTTAGACCCCTCAATATTTGATTTTCTTAGTTGTACTATTCACTTATATCATGATCTCAACAATATCTTCAATTATAGACCTACCAAATAAGGTCAAGGGTAGGTGGCATGCATACATGCACTATGGAGGGCTCACTCTTGGAGGTATTCAAAAGAATCATCCAAAGAAGGACCCCACAAGGACCTTGTGCAGTGGAAAACAACGGTCGGTTTTGCTGAATTTTTAAAGTTCACTTGCTCTCCGAATTTGAGAAGGTGATACAAACAAAAGTTGTAGCTCGTGGGCTGAACTTTTGCCTTAAAGTTTTTCATATTTTTTTGAGCTACGAGCTGTGAGCTATGATTTTATTAGTGGAACCCAGTTTTCCCATGCTATGCAGCCACACTCTCTCTTCCACTTTATCATTTTCCTCTTTCACAAACACTTCTCCACTCATCATCCCCACCTCTCTCACCACTCCTCTCTGCACCCTACTCACCTTCTCCTCAACCTTGAAGAATAAGAAAAACCATGGTGAACTCATACCTCCCACACACAATTCCATTCCAAAATTGACCACCTAGTCTCATTTTTCCTCCTCCAAATTACCCATATCTATCATAAAACCACAAAATTCAGCCTCTTCTCTTAAAAGACAGCATCATGGTGGTTGATTACTCAGCTTCAATTACCTTGTCTCTCAAGGAAGGTCAAGAGTGGAGAAAAAATGTACCGTCAAAGCTAGTGGACCGTCAACAAGCGTCAAAATTGGCCCTACTCAAGACACTTGGAGCATCAACCTTGTAAGAAATCCACCTTTTCTTACCTCTTAAGAGTTTTTCTTCCTTATTTGTATCCTACATGGATACTCCCATTGTAAATATCCAATTCCATTTGTAAATTAATACTAACTCTACTAACACTAACCCACTATGAAAAGTCCTATCACCTATATTTCTCTCCTCTCTCTTTCCCCACCAACTTCTTGATAATTCCAAGCAAAAGAAATTAGGTAAATTGATGAAAATCTAACCCAACCATGGTTAGAGGAGTAACCCTAGCCTTCAAAATTGCTATAAAAGGAGGGTGTAGCTAGCACAAAAAGGGAAGAAGAAAGAGCACTATGCTATAGCTTGAGAAGCCAAGCTCAACCTCGTGAGAAGGAGCTCTTGAGTGGAATCTCATTGGCATTAGGCATATGTATGTGTTGTATTAGGGGTGATTAGCAAGGGAACTCTATGCCATTGTAAGAAAGAGTGATCATTAAATTGAGAGTAGGAAATCTATCATTTCTCCTACTAGAGTAAGCCCAACATTTGTTGAATCAAGGAGGGTGAATTTGGACTAAGCATGGATACCTTGTCTCCCTTCCAACGTGAAGTCATGGACAATAATGATGTGTAAGTGTCTTGGTGTTTTATTTAAGTTCTTGATAGCTTGTCTCCAAGTATTGTTATCAATTTAGCCATAAATCCCACATGCTGTAAGAGGGCGACAGGGTGGAGAGGACTCCCCTAGCCTTAAGACAGTGATTGGGGTGGCTTTTTTCTTGTGATGTGTTGTGGTGTTATTTACTCAGGCTATGTTGAACAAATACTAATCTCACTTTGATTGGTCATGACATATTTGTAAGAAGGCATTAGTGCAACAAGCACCCCCTTCCCCCTTCTCTCTCTTTCTTACATATATATATTTATGTTTGCTTGATCATTAACGATACACTTCAAAGCAGCCCGAGCACCATCTCTCTCTCCCTCTCTCTCTCTCTCTCTCTCTCTCTCTCTCTCTCTCTCTCTCTCTCTCTCGCTCTCTCTCTCTCTCGTGTTTTAGTGTGTGAGAGTGTTCCATTGATGTTAGGGTTAGTGTAAATTCCTTGCTTGTTTGTGGGTTCCTCTAACGATTCTCCTCGTTTGCGTCCTAGTTCGCTCTTAAACTAGGTGGTGCCCCTTGTGTAGTTGGGATTTGGCTGGGGGTTTGTTGTTTTGGTTTGTGTTGTGTTGTGCCCCAGCCCCATTGAGCATCACGTGAGCCTTGAAGGGTGTCTAGAGGTTGCTCTTCTTGTTGCCCGCCCCGGACCGCTTCAAATTGGTGCCCCCACTGAGGAAAACAACTCGTGTATGTTTTTGTGTAGGATCAACTTTTAGCATAGTCAAGTAGTTTGCATGAATCACGAGAGTTTGTATGATCCCTTCATTCCCATTGCAAAGCAAAAGGTACACATAATTGTTAGTACTAAGTTGCAATTTCAACGAGTAATTCGTAGAATTTTAGGTCCTCTTAGGTTGGCAGAGATAAACACATCAGTAAATCCTTTTATTTTGCCTCTCATTAGGTACGACCTTAGTTTGGACGTCTATATTTTTGTTTTGTTTTAAGAATTAGGTCATGCATAGACCATGGATAATGGCCCAGGAATACAAGTTTTTCCCTTTCATTTCACTCCACACATTAGAGTAAACATTGCAATTAGTAGAAAAATCCATTTTCAACAACGTATGGTATTCATGTTTGGTGCCCAAAGAGTAGGAGAAATTCTCGCATCACCAAACCCTGTCATTCTACCTCTTATTGATTATCATAGGTCATTTGATGTGAATACTTTTATTTTGTTGTAGAATAGATTGCAATTTAGAAAATATTATTGTGTAAATCTTTTAAAGAAAGAAAAAACATAAACGCGTCACTTTGAAATCAGTTCATTGGAGAGCCAACGCCAAATGTCTGGATATCCTCTTTTCTTTGGAGAGCCTGGAGAGGATGCAGAATTATTTCTAGCGAATTTCAAGATGTCTTGCAGTATCAAGAGGATAGTAACTGATCAAGAACATGTAGAAATGTTTGAGGTGATCCTTAGGAAAGATGCTAGCACTTGGTTTGACTCTTTGCCTGAGGAAGTTAAAGGGAATTACACAAAAGTTTTGAATCGCTTTAAGAGATAATTCTTTGATCCCCAAAACACTCAAAAACTATGGCAAGACATTGTTTCTCATAAGCAAAAAGACTTAGATGACTACTACTTGTACAAGCAAGAGTTTCTACGTCTTTGGGCTCTATGGATACGAAATGTTGCTAACCCTGGTGATGGTGCTGAATTTTTAAAGAAGGAGAGGTTCATGGCCGGGCGGACTCTTTCCTGACCTTAAGGTAAAAGTTGAGGTGGGTGCACCTGCTACCTTTGATGCAGCTGAAACTAGGGCTGCTGAGAAGTATAGGAAACTCAAGTGCGTAAGGGGAGAGGTTGCAATAGAAGGTCTTAGACCCAAAGGTAAGTCACAAGCATCAACATCTAGGGAGCTTCCTGAGGTAACGAATGAAGTGATTGAGAAGTTAAATGAATCTTTAAGCAGCCTGTCAATTCACCTTGCACAAGCTGTAGGTCCAAAGGGACAAGCAAAGAAGTCAGAAGAGAGAGAGCCACGAACTAGGAGAGTCTTGCAATGTTGGAATTGCGGAGAGTCTGGACATGGGATGTATAATTGTCCTTGGCCCCGTGGAGAGCCAGGGAGACCTAACTTGAATTACCCAGTGATGAATGCAGGAGAAGGAGCTGGTCAACAACCAAGGCTTCTACAAAGGCCAAATGGACCAAGACCACCTCCACAAGGGGTAGAAGGAGTTCCACCTTTGCCAGATCCAAATGAGCATGTGGTAGAGGTGACAAATTCAAATGAGGTTGACATGGAAGCCAATGACATTAAGCGTGGCCAAGGAAAAGGTAAAGAGAAAGAAGGAGTCACATCACAGAATGACCATGGACAAGAAAAGAAGGCAAAGGAGACCAAGGAGGCTAAGAGGACTCGACGTCGTATCAACCTCCAAGACTTCCCTCTTGGACATGGTATGGCTCCGTACAACTTGTTGGAAGACATGAGAGGTAAGGGTCCTGATATTTCATGGCCTCAATTTCTTGCATTATGTCCACAAGTTAGGAGGGATTTAACAAGGGCTGTTAGCACTAGGAGAAAGGTAAAAGAGAGTGTGCCTGTTGTAAAATTTTCACAAGCTGAAATGAATGAGGACATTACACCGGTGCTAGATTGTTACATCAAAGGAAGATTGGTTAGGAAAGGTCTAGTGGATGGGGGTGCACAAATTTGCATCATGACAGAGGGACTCATGCAGAGACTAGGCATGCACATCCATGAGACACCTAAAATTAAGGTCAAGATGGCAAACAATAGCAAGGCTAGGTGCGTAGGCATTTGTAAAAATGTTTTTGTGGAGGCCTTTGGCATTAAGAAGGCAATGGATTTCTATGTCATGTCTACCAAAGGAAATGGTTACCCATTTATCCTAGGAAGACCATGGCTAATGAAAATGCGAGCTTTGCAGGATTGGGAGAGTGGAAAGCTAATTTGCAGGAACGAAAATCATAAGAAGGTTGTCTTTGACATGAAGGAGCAACGCCAAGAGGAGCTCCATGAAGAATCATCTCAAAGTGAGACGGAAGAAGGTTGGACCGATAACACTTCAGAAGAAGAAAGTACCGGCAGCATTACTGAAGAGGAGTCTTCCATCGAAGTCATGGGGGTAAGGTTTAAGCCAAGCAACCAAGAGACCTCTTGTCAAGGCTTGGAGGAGGTAGGTCCTCAAGAGAACGAAGGTGTTCAAGATGAAGGAATGATGGAAGGTATGCTATCAACAACACTTACAAAGGATGAAAGAGAGGAGACGTTCAAATGTGTGCTAAGGAAGCTTCCTAGGCTTTTTGCTAAAGACTACACCGACGTGCGTGGGGTAGATGTTGTTCAACACAAAATTGAGTTGAAGCCAGAGGCCACACCTAAGGCTCAGAAGCTACGAAGGCTAGGAGTCATCAAGGAGCAGGCTTTACTCAAGGAGGTAAGAAAGCTTCTAGCAGCAGGTTTCATTTATCCAGTGGAGAATTCAGAGTGGGTCTCTCCCGTTGTTGTCACTCCTAAGAAAAACGGAAAGTGGAGGGTGTGTGTGGATTACCGTCCACTCAATGAGGCAACAAAAAGAGATCACTTTCCCCTCCCATCTCAGGATGAGATACTAAATGAGGTAGCTGGTCATGAGAAGTACACTGTGTGTGATGGCTACTCAGGCTACTTTCAAATAGGTATCGCATTGGAAGATCAATTGAAAACAACCTTTATCACTCCTTGGGGTTGTTATGCTTTTAGAGTCATGCCATTTGGTCTGACAAATGCTCCTACAACATTCCAACGTTTCATGAATATGGTGTTTCAAGCATTCTTTGGAAAGTCAATTGGGGTGTTCATTGATGATTTTTTTATTTATAGCTCAAAATCATTGCATCTACAAAGGGTAGAAGAAGGTTTAAAGAAGCTCTACGACATGGGAGGTCAACTCAATCCCGACAAGTGCCATATAGGTGAGGATGAAGTAATCTTGCTTGGTCATAAAGTTTCTTACAAAGGCATTGAAGTGGATCCTTCAAAGGCAAAGACTCTTATTGAGCTCCCATCACCGAAGAGTCTTAAGGAGGTCATCTCTTTCATTCAGAAGGTGAAGTATATGTCACGCTTCATTCACTTAGCCTCGGAGTTGCTTCATCCTTTGCAAAAGTTGACACAACAAGTAGAATTTGCATGGTCTGATGAGCTTGAAGAGTATTTTTGTAACATTAAAGTCATTTTGTCAGAGCTACCAACACTCATGCCTCCTTGTTGGGAGTACACATTCTTTGTTAGCTCTAGTGTTGGAAGGGAAACAATTGGTGCTGTGTTGCTACAACAAGATCCCCAGAGTACAAGGATGCGACCCATGTACTTTGCTAGTAGGGTCATGAATGCTTTGGAGAGAGACTATACAGAAGCAGAACTCATGATGCTTTCTCTCATGTTTGCGGTGAGAAAGTTTAGATCCTACCTGCTACCAAAACCTTTTGTAATTCTCATTGCAGAAAATTTGTTCCCTTGGGTGTCATCTCAAATGAATCTTAGTACTAGGATCTCAAAGTGGATTATGGAGTTGCAAGAGTTCCAATACTCTTTCAAGGTAGAAGATAGTGTGTGTGCACAATTGGCAGGGATTCTCACTTATAGGGTACATGAGAAGGAAATTAAGGTGCCTCAAGTAAAGACCCTACCATTGCCACCACCAAAAAGTATTCCCAATGCTTTTACCTTGTTCTTTGATGGAGCTTTTCGACGAGCCACAGGGAAAGCAGGGGGAGGGCTAGTGTTGCTCAACCCAAGTGGAGAGGTGGTCATGAAAGAGACGGTCAATCTACCAGGTTCAACTAGCAACAATGAAGCAGAATATGACACACTACTTCATGGTTTGAAGATGTGCATTGGCCAAGGGATAAAACGTCTCATGGTAAAGGGAGATGCACTTCTCATTGTTAAACAGATTTTAGGCATTTGGGCATGCAAGAATGAAATCTTAAGAACAAAAGTTCATGCCATTCGTAAGATGTTCAATCAGTTTGAAGAAGTGCAACTATATCATATTCCGAGGAAACAAAATGAAGATGCCGATTTACTTGCACAACAAGCAGTTACATGTGTTGAGAGAGAAGTGCAGGTCATCATGGTGGCAGCAGCTATCAAGCAACCGAGATACCAAGGATTGGAGTCATTGGCTCCCATTATTGGCTACATTTTGGAGGGTGAGTTTCCACAAGACTTCACGAAGGCTTAGAAGAGGAGACTCATGAAGAAGGAAAGTTTCTATCTCTTCCTAGAAGGCTCCCTCTATCAAAAAGGGAAGGATCAAGTGTGCAGAAGAGTACCAACTATCGAGGAAATTCCAGCCATTCTAAAAGGTTTGCATGAAGAGGCATGTGGTGGTCATTTTCCCCAAGAATCAACTGTGAAGAAGATTTTGCTTGCGGGGTATGTTTGGCCAAGCTTGCATGTGGACGTTCAACATTGGTGTAAAAGCTGTCACAATTGTCCGATAAATGGAAATAGAAGGTTGGTGCATGGCCTGAGGCAAATAGTTCTTGCAAATGGACCCTTTGAAAAGTGGGGCATTGATGCTATGGGTCCTCTGCCTAGGACAAAAAATGGTAAACTCTACATTCTAGTGGCTGTAGACTATATGACTAGGTGGGTGGAAGCTCAAAGTGTGGCAAGAGTGAATGAGAGGACAGTTAGCAAGTTTGTGTACAATCACATTTGTTGCAGATTTGGCACACCTTTGGAGATTGTTTCTGATAATGGTCTAGGGTTTAGGAAGGTCTTGCTCACAGAAGTTTGTGAAGAGCTTCACATTCTACATCGTCATAGCACACCATACTACCCACAGTCAAATGGTTTGGTGGAGAAGGCTAATGGTGTCATTGCACTAATCATTAGAAAGATGGTGCAAAACAAGACAAAATTATGGGATGACTTCTTGGATGGTGCCTTGTGGGCATATCAAACCACATATAGGGAAGCCACGGAGTTCACACCATTTCACTTGGTCTATGGTCAAGAGGCTTTGCAACCTATCGAGCTCAACATTCCAACAATGCGACTTCATGGCAAAGGAGCACAAGATGATCAAGAGGTATGGATGGATCGACTTCTTACGTTAGTGGAGCTTGAGTGGAAAAGAGAAGCAACATATGAGTGCTACAAGAGGAAAGCCACACAAGCGAAAGAAACGCACGACAAGAAACTGAAGGACAAAGGCATCAAGGAAGGAGAGCTTGTGCTAAGGTATGACAATCGACTTGACAATCGTTTTGATGCCAAGTTTGAAACTAGATAGCAAGGGCCATACATAGTCAAGAAGGCTTTCAATTCTAATTACTATCAGCTTATGGACTTGAATGGTAAAGAGCACTCCAGGAAGGTAAACGGGTATCGCTTGAAGCCCTATTTGAGTCGCCTTCTACCAAAGGATCTACCAAAGATTTGTCCAAAGGCCGCTGTCTCATGTAAGTATTGTTACATGAAGCGAGAATGTAACTCCAGCCAAAATTCTAAGGGGCCAAACAATGAAGATCTTGTCAAGGACTCTGAAGCACTCTCTTTGGAAAAGATGCTCTATGATGGTACATGAATATACCATCATCGTGGGGGGAGGGCTAATGATAGCCGTTTTTTGGCTCTCCATAATTGCCATACTAAGTTACTCCACCCTACCAAATTCACCCAAATGCTATGGCTATCCCTACCATTTCACTGTACATAGGCGTGTGTGAGTTAGGGGGCTTTTCCCATATCTTCTTAAAAACCCTCAGCTAGCTAGTCACTGGGCTAGTTGAGCCAAAAAAATAAAAGTATATTATGGCCCATGTGTATGTAAATATTTCTTTGTATATAGGGCCTAAATAAAAGATTTTTTCATAATTATTTTGGTATTTATTTAAATATTTCTACCTAGGTGTGTGTTATTTATGCTTTGTACATTGCCTCACCATTACCACAATTTTTCTTACCATTTTTCATACTCTTTATTCCATATAGAAATATTTTCATGTAAGCTTCTCTTATATTTGGTGTAACTCCACCCCAACAAAAATCCAAAAAAACTAGTTTTATTTATGTGTATATTTATCACTATTATGATTTTTCCCTTCCTACATCTATTTTGTTTTTTTTCTAAAAAATTAGAACACCAAAAATATTTATCTTTTTATGGTAGCCTCATATTGAGAGAGATTTCTTTTGACCCCTTTACATTTTTTCCACATATATTATTTATATTTGACATATACATATTTTTTAGACCCCTCAATATTTGATTTTCTTAGTTATACTATTCACATATATCATGATCTCAACAATATCTTCAATTATAGACCTACCAAATAAGGTCAAGGGTAGGTGGCATGCATACATGCACTATGGAGGGCTCACTCTTGGAGGTATTCAAAAGAATCATCCAAAGAAGGACCCCACAAGGACCTTGTGCAGTGGAAAAAAACGGTCGGTTTTGATGAATTTTTAAATTTCACTTGCTCTCCGAATTTGAAAAGGTGATACAAACAAAAGTTGTAGCTCGTGGGCTGAACTTTTGCCTCAAATTTTTTCATATTTTTTTTAACTACGAGCTGTGAGCTATGATTTTATTAGTGGACCCCAGTTTTCCCATGCTATATAGCCACACTCCCTCTTCCATTTTATCATTTTTCTCTTTCACACACACTTCTCCACTCATCATCCCCACCTCTCTCACCACTCCTCTCTGCACCCTACTCACCTTCTCCTCAACCTTGAAGAATAAGAGAAACCATGGTGAACTCATACCTCCCACACACAATTTCATTCCAAAATTGACCACCTAGTCTCATTTTTCCTCCTCCAAATTACCCATATCTATCAAAAAACCACAAAATTCAGCCTCTTCTCTTAAAAGACAGCATCATGGTGGTTGATTACTCAGCTTCAATTACCTTGTCTCTCAAGGAAGGTCATGAGTGGAGAAAAAATGTACCGTCAAAGCTAGTGGACCGTCAACAAGCTTCAAAATTGGCCCTACTCAAGACACTTGGAGCATCAACCTTGTAAGAAATCCACTTTTTCTTACCTCTTAAGAGTTTTTCTTCCTTATTTGTATCCTACATGGATACTCCCATTGTAAATATCCAATTCCATTTGTAAATTAATACTAACTCTACTAACACTAACCCACTATGAAAAGTCCTATCACCTCCATTTCTCTCCTCTCTCTTTCCCCACCAACTTCTTGATAATTCCAAGCAAAAGAAATTAGGTAAATTGATGAAAATCTAACCCAACCATGGTTAGAGGAGTAACCCTAGCCTTCAAAATTGCTATAAAAGGAGGGTGTAGCTAGCACAAAAAGGGGAGAAGAAAGAGCACTATGCTATAGCTTGAGAAGCCAAGCTCAACCTCTTGAGAAGGAGCTCTTGAGTGGAATATCATTGGCAATAGGCATATGTATGTGTTGTATTAGGGGTGATTAGCAAGGGAACTCCATGCCATTGTAAGAAAGAGTGATCATTAAATTGAGAGTAGGAAATCTATCATTTCTCCTACTAGAGTAAGCCCAACATTTGTTGAATCAAGGAGGGTGAATTTGGACTAAGCATGTTGTCTCCCTTCCAACGTGAAGTCATGGACAATAATGATGTGTAAGTGTCTTGGTGTTTTATTTAAGTTCTTGATAGCTTGTCTCCGAGTATTGTTATCAATTTAGCCATAAATCCCACATACTGTAAGAGGGCGACAGGGTGGAGAGGACTCCCCTGGCCTTAAGACAGTGATTGGGGTGGCTTTTTTCTTGTGATGTGTTGTGGTGTAATTTACTCAGGCTATGTTGAACAAATACTAATCTCACTTTGATTAGTCATGACAGATTTGTAAGAAGGCATTAGTGCAACAATCACCCCCTTCCCCCTTCTCTCTCTTTCTTACATATATATATTTATGTTTGCTTGATCATTAACGATACACTTCAAAGCAGCCCGAGCACCATCTCTCTCTCTCTCTCTCTCTCTCTCTCTCTCTCTCTCCTGTTTTAGTGTGTGAGAGTGTTCCATTGGTGTTAGGGTTAGTGTAAATTCCTTGCTTGTTTGTGGGTTGCTCTAACGATTCTCCTCTTTTGCGTCCTAGTTCGCTCTTAAACTAGGTGGTGCCCCTTGTGTAGTTGGGATTTGGCTGGGGGTTTGTTGTTTTGGTTTGTGTTGTGTTGTGCCCCAGCCCCATTGAGCATCATGGGAGCCTTGAAGGGTGTCTAGAGGTTGCTCTTCTTGTTGCCCGCCCCGGACCGCTTCAGTAGCAAGTAATGACGAAATCATCGACAAGCAAATATTACATTGGCCATCACTAGCTCTACTTCCGAGAACTTTATCTCTACTACCAACTTCACTCGGATTGCACAATACACTAGCCTCATATAATGGCTGCCCTTCCTCTTTTGCAATAGCATGTCCCTAATGGCATCATCCCCTACTCATGGATTTACATAAAATACTTGCTCCCAATCAGGAGCCTGCATGGCTGACAACCCCCCTAACACCTCTTTCACCTCTTGAAACACTTCTTCACAATTGTCATCCCATTGCAATGGATCATGCTTTGCCTCTTGTTGTAATGGATAAAGAATCTGAGAAGACAATGGAATAAACCGCGCCATGTACTTCACTTTGTGTATAAAAGTTGCCAATTACTTTGTACTCGTAGGTGATGGAAGAAGAACAATAGACTTCACCTTGTCTAGATCAGCTTCAATGCTATTTTCTGACACCATGTGGCCCAATAACTTCACCCTTGGCTGTGCTAAATGAAATTTCTTTGGATTTAGTTGTCCTCCACATTCATCATATCAAGCCAATACCATTTGCAGCTTCTCATGGTGCTCAGCCTTACTGCTGTAGACAGAGAAATCATCCATAAAAGCTTTAACACAACTACCAATGAATGGTTCCAACACCCCATTTTCTTTCTCTTGATAGAAAGATGGTCCATTTGACAACCCAAATGGCAATACCGTGTAGCAATAGCAGCCCCATGGCGTAAAAAGAGTTGTCTTTGTTTGGTCTTTAAGAGAAATCTTCAATTGAAAATAGACTGAAAAACCATCACACACATTGTACCTCTCATAACCTTCCACCACTGAATCCAAGATCTGATCGATGAATGGAAGAGGATATGGGTTCTCCCTAGTGGATGCATTTAAGGGCTGAAAATCTACACAAATCCTCCACTTCCCATCCTTCTTTGGACTCACCCGTTCTGTGGTCTCCACAGGGACTATGAACCCTACCTTCAATAACTTGTCCACCTCTTCCCTCAAGGCTTCCATCTGCTTGTGACCCATCCTTCTTAGCCTTTGTCACACTGGCTTAGCATCTTATTTCACCTCTATATGCATCTCTTCTCCCTTGAACCCTCTGATCTCTTCATATGAAGTAATGAACAAATCAGGAAAACTAGCCAGCATGTGCAAATATATCTCCTTCTCCATGGCTGAGAGGTCTCCACTGATCATTTATGTCATCAATTCCTGCTTCTTTGAGGATTCAACCTTGGTTTGCATCAGCCCTTCAATCACTTCATAAGGTCCTTCACTTTCATCTTCAACCTCATTTGCAAATGCAACTAAACCAGACTCCTGGGTTTCTTTGTCCATCAAAAAGAATGCAACATCAGCATCCTCATCACTGCTGGTAGTACTATCACTATCCTCATCAGCCACTGTGGAATAGTCTTCATCACTAGACTCATCTTCATCTTCATAAATCTCCTCCAGTCATTTCCTTGTGTCCATATTATATAGCTTCTTGGCACTTGTCTTTCCATAGAGGCTAATTGTACCACGTCACCAATCTTGAACAACTCCCACTGCACGTAACCATGTTCTGCCCAATATAATAGGATATGCTCCCAACCCCACTGGAATCACATAAAAATCAACCACTGCCTTTGCATCATACGCCTCCACTTCTAAGCTCTTTACAACACCCAAAAATTTTACTTTTTGATGATTTGCCAATCTGATCCGAAAGCCTGACACCCCAATCACTGTAAGGCCCATCTTCTCAACGCATGAGTGTGTTATGAAACATATTTGGGCTCCTCCATCAACATAGACCTATCCCAGATTTTTTCTTTTATGCCACACATCTACTATTGGGCAAATATCTGGTAGCTCATCCATCGCTAACACTTTCACTGAACCTCTCTCTGGCTCTTTCTCCATTGGATTAACCATCCTCTTCTACTGTTGCTTTAGCTTAGGTACCATCTCTATAAGCTACCCAAAAGTAACATCAGCTTTCGTGCTTGTCAGATCCTCCTTTAAGTCATAGCTTAATTGCCCATCCCCTAGTGGAAAATCTGAAACATAAAACTTGCGACGACGAGCCCTTCTTTTCCTCTTGGCCTTGACATCCTCATCTTCATTGCTCTTCCCTTCTTCTTGCTAGGACCTGGGGCACTTCTTCCTTCCTTTTACTCTGTGGTTCTCTTCCCAATAGACATCACTAATTTATCCTCTAGCTTTGATTCCTTCTCAAAGGTGACTACACTGATCACTTTTGTCTTTCCCTTTATCTCCTAGGTTAATCCACTGGTTCCTTCCTCTCCCTTAATTTCAATGCCATAATCATTTGACCTAGTTAGCACCTGTCTTGGCAATGGATACATGTCTCCCCCCATCCTAGGTGGCTTATCACATTGCGGTCTGATGTGGCCCAACTCTCCACAATTATAACATGTGGGCATCTGCCTCCAGAACCTACCATTGCTTTGTCCAACACCATTCTTAGGCCTTTCTTCACCTCCTAGCTGATTTGCAAACCTCCCTCGACCTCACTTATTTCCCACTTGACCTAGCATGTTTAGGCTGAGATTATTCATTAAATCTACCACTTGCCTCATGTCTTGCCTTAGGCCATCATCTTGCACTGCTGTATTGACCACTGTTGGCATAACCTGAGGAGTAACAGGAACCACTGGTTCATGATGAACCCCTGGCATACGACCTTGTGAAGAATCCACAGGCTGAAATTCATACCTCATGGGCAAAGACTCTACCCCTAACTGGCTCATTTTCCTCATCTTCCACTCTTTGTTCCTTGCTACCTCTAGTGCATCTTCATATGTCCTAGGCTTCTTTAGCTCCACTCTCCAACGTATATTCTCCAAAAGACCAGTCAAGAATCTGTCCTTATTCATCATGTCAGGTGGGGGTACTTGTGGTGCTATGGCCTTGGAAATCCTCTCCCATGCCAATGAAAACTTACATATATACGCATCTACTGGTTCACCTTCCTTTTGCACCAAACCCTGTACTTCTTCCCACACTTTGTCAGGATCTTCTATCCTCAGAAACTCCACTTCCAATCCATGCTTTAGATTGTCCCAACTCAATCTTATAGGTGGATCAACCCCACGCAACTCTTCTTCAAATGCTTTGGACCAAACTCGTGCACCACTCTTCAAACAAATTTGGAGAAGACGTAACATCTGCGCAGGGTCATGAATCTGGTTGCTCATGCAGGCAAACTCCATCTTTTCCAAAAAGTCTTCCACATCTTCATCACTTCTTCCATGAAACTCCGCATAAGAGAAAGCCATGGCTACCCAAGTTACGATGCTTTGAGAACCCCTTCGAACACACGTGCAAGAACCCAACTTTTGACAGACTCAATTCCTAGAAACTTCAATGGAGCTCAACTTTAACAAAACATGCACATCAAATAAGTTTTCATAGTTAGTCATCGGAATTACAACAGGTAAAGGACATTCCAGGATCTCTCTTAATCTTCTTGGCCCGAACATAAAGACTATGCGCTTCTGGAATAAAATCTTCTTGGTTAAATGAACATTTATCTGGATTCTCTGAGTTAAATGAAAAGGAGTGAATTGAGGGCCATTTTGATCATCCATAAAATCATCCAAGAAATTACACCTGTCTTATCCCATGATGTTTGTGGGTCGCCGTGACGGACGTCCATAGAATAGCTCTCAAGCATCAACATAAAATTATCGATACAGGGGAAGCGACTCGGATGAGGCATGGAAACTCACTAGGGTGTCAATCCTAATGAAGTGAACTCGAAGAGATGCAACTACTAACTCTACAAGAAAATCAAACGCACCAAAGCCAAGTAATCTGCCTATGACCTTCTACACAGCTCTACAGTCATCACGCCCGTTCACTATGCAAATCATATCGGAATCGCACGAAACTTGAAGGGAAGCTACAGGGGTCTATCATGAACATATCCTATCACTATCACAGCATTCTGGAGAGGTACAAAGATCGCAATCGTTCATCCCACATTACGCAAAAACAGTAAACGGATGATCCTAAAGGGTCGTTTTTGGGTCCCTAAAGCCTCTCCTAGGGTCAAAAAAATATAAAATATGCATATAAACACTCAAAACAGCGATTTAAGGCCTAAACAAATGCATTTGAAACCTTCACCGAATCTTGAATGCTTACACTTGAATGAAAGAGCAGAGTAAGAGGAACACAATGCAAGAAAAAAAACTGCATTTGGATTATCGTAGCCTCAGAAGCGATGATTACAAGTTGGAGCAAAGAGGTAGCTCTCTGTACGTAACGCACTAGTCCCTTATCTTCAAAAAATAATGTCCCTTTTCCCACTAACCTTAGTGTATTATGTACCTAGGGCTTTCTAAAGTGGCCGGCGGCCGACGGCCAACTTCTCATGGACCTTTACATACATCATTGGAAAAATTACATCTTTGACTTAGACTTGACTAGAGGAATCTCATTAGGCTTTTACAGGGTTTGATGTATTAAACATCGGAAAAATAATGTGACCACATCAAAAATTTGGCCGGCTGTCCCAATGGGGGCCTTGGCTAGGTGGGCACTTGTATGTTGTTATCACCTCCAAACAGTCCCCCCTTCCTAGCTCGTGTCGTCCCTTGACCCGACCATTTGTAGTCTGGTCTTCTTGTTGATGAGACTCCCCCCTTCCTTGCTTGAGTTATATCTAGCATGTTTTGCTTGTTCAAACGGGGTGCCCATTTGCCTTTGATTGATGAACATGTGTTCTTTGTGATTTGGATGTTGTGGACGAGACATTTGTGCATGTTGTTGCACATCCTGCTTTACCTTTCCATTTGTGCAGTTGGTCGATGATACCTGCTTCTTTGGATGCTTTGCCTCCTGGTACAGATGACTTCTTATTGGAGCTCCTATCTCAAAATGTTTGATACTTTGACGTGTGTACACTGGCATCTCCAATTTGATTTTCTTTGCCACTTTGTCAATAGAGCTTTGTCGGTATCTTTGAAGATAAGAGATGCTCTTGTCGCTCGAAGTGTAGTTGAGAACAATGTGGCCCCACTTTATCTCTTTGAAGATCGTGTAACAAATTCTTTATTGGTTTCATTTGATGGAAGGAATATATACAATAGAATAGTGATGGGTGTTTCTAAATTAGGGTCTAGAACCTGAATGACCAAAGGAAAAACCCAGTGGGAAAAAATGCCTTTGGTATACGCTCTTATTGGGGTTGAACACGTGAAAGTTGAGTACCTATTCATGCAAGGTGAGTGCTTGGGAGAAATAAAGTAAGAGTGCGTAATGCAAGTGCCAATTATGGGACACTCTATATGCACACAAGAGTTCTTTCAAGAAAATCATGCGGTGTGAAAAATGAGTTGTTATGTGCTTCAAGGAACAAATGTAGCACATGTGATATCCAAGGACATCTCAATAGCTTCCACATTTCCAAGAAGGGTTTTTGATGTTGAATCTTCTCCACTCATTACTCACTATGCATAGTGCGTGAGTGTCTTTTGGACGCTCTTCTTCACTTTACCAAACTTAAAATACATAGACTTTGACTCTTATGCTCACCTATACCAGCATGAGAGACACAACATAAATATGCTCAACTCCTCCACCTTGAGCAGGACCTAGAATAGCTAAGACTCTTAGACCACAGAGAATATTACTTGAAGCTATGGGACCAATGCCTTGCTCATTTAGTGGCTCAGCTGCCCGACTCTTGACTTTTATGCCATGTATTTTTCATGGCGACTTGGACTTACCTATTCATGGCCTGAAACCCAATTCCATAAGTTCTTGAGATTAAGGCCTTTATTGTTGTGTTGTTCTTTGGATGCCACCATTTTGTCGAGTAAGTTGGAATATTTTGGCTCCTCTTGACTTGCTTGTTGTATGTTGATACTTCTTTGTAAAACAAGTCCTTCAGCTCTGATAGGGCTTGATGTAGCCTTTGCATTAATTTCCATGAGAAGCGATTGTCGAGATGTGTGGGTTCTCCGTGATTGAGTTTCCACTAGCAATTTTGGAGCCCATATTGTTTTTGGTCCTTGTGTGACCATCTTTGGCATTTTATCTTCTTCTATACTCTGATGGACACTAGGCTTTGGTATCCAAACCTGATGATTTCCATTGTAAAAGCCTTGCTTCTTCTATACTTCTATACTTTGATGGACACTAGGCTTTGGTATCCAAACCTGATGATTTCCGTTGTAAAAGACTTGCTTTTGTAGTAGAAGACGAGGGATCCATTTTGAGGTTGTTTCTCCCTTGGTTGTGCTTAGTCCCCATTGGCTATTTGTTGTTGTTGATTGCCTTTGTGTGGGGTCCTTTGCTGCTTGGTTGGTCTTAGTGGCTCTAGGTTGAGCAACTACTTTGGGTAACCATATTTGGGTGTTACCTTCGTAGAATCCTTGTGCTTCAAGTAGCTTCACTGGAATCATCCACGCTGATTCACCTATTTGTGTTGGGTATCTTCGTTGAAGTCTGATTTCTGTACCCAAACTTTTCACGTTGCCCACTTGGAAGGTCTTTTTTTTTCCTTTTGTTGGTGTTCTTTCACTTGCCTGAGTATTTTGTATTCCGTTGATAGCGCATCTTGTTCCTTGTAGAACTCGTTGATTGAGGTGGGTAGGTCCAGGCTATTACTTTAGGCTTTTTGGCCCAAACATTAGTGTTTCCTTGGAAGTAGCCTTGAGCAGTGAGATTGACTCATTTGATGCTATCCACCTTGTCACCTTTTGTTGTTGTGGTTGAACCCGTGTTTCATGTATCCAAACTGGGTCTTTGACTTGGATGTGCTCTTTGGATACCAACACTTGGTTGACATTCTTCGACTTCTTCTGGATGCTTTTTTGTGATGGAAACTTTGGTTGATAGACTTTTTTCTTTGGTTTCCATTGCATTGTTGATGCTGTGGCTCTTGATGTAGAGGCTTCGTGGGAAATTTGATAGAATCTCGTTGAAGGTAAAGTCGTCTGGCGAGGCTGATATACTTCAATTTTTACCTTGGCGATTTCTTCTCTGCATGGATTTGAGAAGCTTCATGGAGTCTTACCGTTGTTGTTGTTGAAGCTTTTGATTGTTGTCAAAAGAAGATGTTCCTCCAGCTTTCTGTCAGGACCAGACTCTCTTTGATATGATGGGAGTTGATTATGTGGAAAGTACCTCGATACTCCCCGGTACTCAATTTGAGTACATCTTCTGCCACTCCAAAGCTAGGAATTGGTATTTTTGAACTTGTGTAAACTATTTCTTGTAGCTCATTGATTGGTGGCTTTCCCATCATGATGCACATTCCATAAGTCATTAGATTCTTAGTAGCATAAGGATCAATTGCAGCCGAACATGTAACCTTGAGCCCTGTTTGTCCGCATAAGGAAGCTTCATTTTCACTTTTTCTAGAGTCGGCTTCTTTCAAACAACTTTTGTTGTTTCTTCAGGTATGTCAGTAATGACATATTCTTGTGGTTTCTCTGCTTCCTTCGTTTTCAATTTTGCCTCATGCTCCAGGATGTAGCTATCTGTCTCACTTTTTCTGCTTTCACACTCACAAACTTCATTAGCTTCCTTCAACACTTTCAACATAAAACATGAAACTAGGTCGTAGCCTTCTTCATTACAAAACTTGGTTGGAGTTAGCTCATTTACACACACATCCAAGGTTGCAAATATTTGAGTCCATCCAAATGGCTCAAATAATTGCTCTGGAAAGGGTTCCGGTATGTAAGCTTCATTGTCCATTTATCTTTCTAGGATGCAATCCTCCGTCACTGAGCTTCCACACTTCAAAGCACCACACATCCAAAGTTCTTGTTTGGTTTGTAGCCACACAGGTATCTCTTTCCCATTGACTATAGTAGAGTCAATTTCTTCTAAAGAAGTTCTATTCACATCTCTATAGCTATGGTATTTTATGCTTATTTTTGTGGTGATCTTTTATATCTCAAGTAGATATAGTCATAGCCCCAATCTTGAACCATCTTAAGTTGACGCATGAAAGGTCTTCCTAAAATGATATCAAAATTGTTCCCTTTTCCAAAATCTACTATTGCAAATGTATGTTCATATTCAATCCCACAAGAAGTCACAATAATTTGCTCTAGGATACCCATAGGTTTTTCCTTGTATCCATCTGCAAGTTGCAGCTTCATTCCACTTTTCCTAAGCGCTGGTCTACCCCATTTTTCCCAAATGTCTTTTGTGGCTATGGATACTCCAGCCCCACTATCGAGTATAGCCAATGTTTTAACTCCTTTGTATTCCACAGGTAAGGTGGTGTTTCCTTCTTCTCCTTCACAATATTCCCCCACCTTGTTTATTGGCACAGGTTTAGCGTTTGCACTAAGGTTGAGTTTTGTTTGATTGTTCATTTGAGGGTAGATCTTGAAGAGGTACCTTTAATCCCATCTTCCCCAAATTGTTTCCTACTTCATCCCATACATGTAGTCTAATCTTAAGCAGTTGAGATAGAGTAATGGTGCACTTTTTTGTTGAGTTTTGTTTGATTGTTCATTTGAGGGTAGATCTTGAAGAGGTACCTTTAATCCCATCTTCCCCAAATTGTTTCCTACTTCATCCCATACATGTGCTCTAATCTTAAGTAGTTCCGATAGAGTAATGGTGCAATGTATTGGAGCTGAAATCAACTCTTGCATACTCTTTGTATCCATCATCCTAGATATGTCTTTCCTCTCACATGGCACCACTCTAGTCTCTGAGCCAACCTCATGTTCTCCTATGTATGAGGGTAAGGTCTTCAAGGACTTTGGTTTGCTTTCAATTGAAATTTTCATCCCTGCATCTCCATTTAGAGATTGAATGTCTCCCTAATAGACTTCATGCCCTGTATTGACCTCAGTTATGGGTGCAGATTGGAAAGTCGCACTTCCATCTTTTGCACTTCTAATTGCTTCCCACAATTCATTTGGCCATGGCTCATCTATCTCTAGGATAGGTTCCATAAATTGTGATCTTGACCTTGCATCATCAGTGGTGTTGGCCACTACTTGATCATCTAGTTGAATTTTTAGGTTGTTGGTTTCTTGTGTTGCGATCTTTGCTTGCACCTCCTTTTGTGATTCTAGCTCAATGTTTCTTTGAGTTAATGTTTCAACAACCTTTGCCTTAGGCATTTCAAATCCAACACTTTTTGGTTTTGTTTCTGGAGGTGGAATTGGTGCTTCAGGCTCCATCATTGCCTGTGCAGTTTTTACCAATTCCTTACACATTTTCAACCTCTCAGTCTCTACCTCAGCATAAGGATATTTCATCCCTCGTTGCTCTAGGGTTTGGTTGGGTTTCAATCTAGCCTCATATGATTCCAGTGTAGCATCTAATGGCTCTAGGACTTTGTCTACCAACACAGATCCTCCGGAAGACGCCTTCTTTGGTTTCTTATCGCTCACCATCGTTTTTTTTTCCCGTTCTTGTTTGAATTTCTCCTTTGTCTCTTGTAATTCTGTTTGTAGTGCAGTTTGATTTGTAATTGTTTTTGCTTTAATTCTGTCTCTTTTGGCTTTCCAAGATTTCCTCCCAGTCCTCACTGAGACACACTAGTGGTTTCCCCTTGTTTGGTTTGCTGATCTTTCTCCTCATTAGCTTGGTCCTCAGCATTTTCTTTTGCTTGGGCTCTCATCTCACTACCTTCACATGAATTTTGGGTTCTGCCTCTGATCCACTTGGGGAAGCTAACACTCCCACAACATTCATTGTTGTTTTCCCCTGTTTGTTTGGGTGTTTTGGACAATTTGGAACAACGTGTGTAATGGCACAATACAAACAATATCCAATTATCTCTACACGAGAACAATTCTTGGCCCACTGATTACCTCCACACTTGTAGCATGGTCCATCTTGTTGAGTCACTGGTGGCACAATTGATGGTTGTTCTCGCTTAGACAGAATGGTCTCTGGCCTATGCTCTTGATTGGCTATGAACATCAGAGTGTCCTCATTCAATGAACAGAGTTTTCTCATAGGTTCTTGCCCTAGCCTAGGTTGTGACACCTCATCTCTTTGTAAGGCCCTTGATACAACCCTATTTTGAAATAATGAATGATTTGGTAATGGAATTTGTTTTTCTATTTGATGTCCAAATAGTATCCCCCTCGTGTAGGTTTGATTATAGTAGCACTCACTCATCTCATGATTGGTCCAATTTTGCTCAATGGCACACCATTTTATTCATTGTGCTACTTGCGCTGCTAGCTCATCTAGGTTGGTCATTAATTGAGACATAATCACTTGCCTTGTGTTGGCTTCACGAGATGCTAAAGGAGAATTATCCATAGTGATCTTTGTATCACCAATTTCCTCGCCATATGCTTTACAATTGTCAACTAGGTATAATGCTTCTCTCGTGACTTGTTCAAAGGAAGTACATCCTTTTAAGTGTAAATCTTTCATGAGAGTTTCATTTTTCAAACCCTCTATGAAGAGAATCGATAATCTTTCATCCTGTGGTAACTCGCGTTCCGGACATCACTCTATATATTGTTTGAAGCGTAGTGATGCTTCCTTCACTCTCTCATCTTCTTTTTGCTTGAATGCATAGATTTGGGACACTGTGCTATGCTTGATTCCCCTTTTAGAGAACTCCACAACAAATTCTAGCAACAATTGTTCAACATTTGAGAAGGCATTTTTGTCCAACGGTTGGAACCAATTCAATGCTATCCCTTCCAAGGTTAAGCCAAATCCCTCATACTGTGTATGAAAATAAAATACTTGTTCAGCTCTTAACACTTTTTTGAACAAGGATGCATGTACGTATGGATCCCTTAATCCATCATACTTCTTCTCGACACATTTGGCCAATTGATATGGTATCATTGGTTCTGGTTCAACCATGTATCTTAGCGTGCTGGGGTCTCTCACAAAGACATCCCTTGTTCCTTCTTCTCGTCTTGGAGCAAATCTTGGTGGAATCTTCTTTGAGACATGTTGATGGATTTGTAAGTCTAGTTGGTGGTCTCCTGGTTCCACTCAATGAGGTAGGAGCTACACTCTCGTGAATATCTATTTTGGATGTTCGAGGTCCATTTGATTCCATAGTTTCAATGTTAGCTTCTTGAAAATCAGTCTCCAAAAACCTTGGTATGCTTACACTCGGCTGAAAGTAGTAAAGCGGAGATTGGAGTTCCCATGTATGTATATCTTTCTAGCTCAATTGGGCTGATAAGTTTGTACTCTCATCCATACTTATCTACCATTAGAACTTGCACTCCCTGGTCATCTGTGTATGTGAAGGCATAGAGGTTCTTGTAGTCTGTCAACTCTTCAATGATGGAATTTAAACATCTATAGAAGTTGTTTTGATCCCCAATAGGTAACCTATAAAGGCTATCATAAGTGTAATCTGTTAGAACTCTCGTGGCTTCATTGGTTTTGATGAACCTCACGTTGGGTTTGTTGATTAGAGGATGCTTCTCCTCTAAGTCTCCAGCAATTTCCACTTTTGCTCTTTCAAACTCCCGCATTTTAGTTGATTGGTTTGGCTTCCAGTGAGCTACATGTTCACTTGAAAAATATCCATGAGCCATGCCTTGAGGTTTGGCTTGATACGATTGATAAGCCTCATGGTCTTGTCTGAATCCTCTTGTTATAGGTGTTGCAGTATTTCTGGTTGTTTGTGTAGGTGGCATAGCTTTCAGTTGAGTGGAAAACCCTAATGATGGATGAGTTGTCATGTTTAAGCCTCAATACTCTCAAGATGGTCCTTGATAAGAACACTTGGCTTTGTGCACACAATCCCTTTTTGCCCCTGGTCAAGTCTCTAAAAAGTCAGGAATTTGTGAGTTTTTTGGTCTCTAGAAATTGGTTCTGGGTACCCTAAAAGTTTGGATTTAGAAAACCTAGTAAAATTCATCTCTAAAATTTTGGATTGTGCTATTGCCCGCAAGCTTTCTTCCTAGCTATACCTGACTCAATTTGGAGTTGTCTATCAAAAGTTAAAGCAATTTTAGTGAACTGCACTTGAAACAACACTCAAAACAGTCTCAAGACCAGAACACGGGAACTTTGGCTTGTATCTTGGCTTCCAGAGGGTATTTTTCACTCAAACTTGAGATTTGGGATGTACTCAAGTAGGTCTACAAACTTATGAAGTCAAATACCCCCACTATGTAGAGGTACACCGATCCCGATCATTGACCCCATGTCACAGATTTGGAAGATTTTTGCACATTAGCTAGCCCTTGATGTCTTGATACCAAGTGTCTTTGTATTTTTGAATTTGGAGATGTTTTGACCAATGAAAACCCAAATCCCAGGTGGTTTTGCGGGGTTATTGGCCTGATTGTGTAACTGGGACTTTTGACCACTATCTTTTGCATTTTTGACCTTGCTCCTTTTGGAAAATATATTGCACTAGATGTCAGCTATCTACTCATAAATTTTCGATCAAAAATGTCACTAGGGTACACCAATCGCGATCGTAGTTCTAGCTCTTTTTTGCATGAAATTTTAGGAGTTGATAGACATGGGTATGATTAGTCTATTCCCAAACCCACTTTGCATTTGGATCACAAAAACTTGAATTTTCTCAAAATTTTGGTCTAAAGGATCAATTATCAGTGTATGCCCTATTTGACATCTATCTTTTGGTTTTTTGACCCTGGTTCTTTTGAGAAAGTTGTTTGTCTAGTTATTAGCTACCTACTCACCAAGTCTCAACTCAAAATGTCAATATGGTACACCGATCGCGATCGTAGTTTTGAGCCCAAATTGGATGAAACTTGTGGATATTGTAGACAATGATGTATACAGTCTACTCCCCAAATCTTTTTGAATTTGGACAATGAGGAATTTGGAAAAATGGACAGTGCCATCGCGTCCGGAACGGCCCAAAACCTCAGTCTACACTGTCAAAGTGCTCAAATCCGACCTCGGATGAGCAGTTTACGGCCAAAACAGGCTCCAGAAACCCCAAAAACACACCTGCGGCTGTTCCTCCTCTCTTCTCCACGTTTTTTCTGGTCTTCTCTCTGTTTTTTCAGTTCCCACACTTAGATTTATTACTTGGGCACCCTCAGACTTTTAGATGACCTCAAATGGACCCCGAACATGCCAAAAACTGACCTCACAATGCATAGTTGTCACCCTGCTGCATCCATGCGCACACCTGGCACTCAACTTTTTTCAATAATGCGTCTCGCAACCAAGTGATGTGGCCCCAAAATATGGTCCTCATGATGACCTTTCTACATAATTATCACAAGAAAACATCCACGTTGTGTCCGTTCTCATCCACGTGCAAATATTGACCCCGTTCGACCTCCTGACATCACTAGATACCATCTGACGCACCTGCTTACCTCATGTTGTGGTCCCACGGATAGCTTCCTCAAGAATTTTTACGTGCTATCAACTCCTCTTTATTGTAAGAAAAACACACTGGTACTGGTGATAGTGAAAATTGATGCACTATGTACATGTTGTCCTACCTGTACACATGTGGGCCCCACGTAACCACCTGGCTCTGGAAAATGGGCAATTCTTTATTTGATGCACCATGCATGTGTATGTACATATGCGCAATCCTTTGCTCCCAAAAACTCATGACAACGCATCTGCTTACCTCATGTCGTCGGCACGCGTATAGCTTCCTCGAGAAGTTTTACGCATTACCAACTCCTCATTATTATAGAAAAAACACACTGGTACTAGTAATAGTGAAAATCTATGCACTATGTACATGTTGTCCTACCTGTACACATGTGGGCCCCACGTAACCACCTGGCTATGGAAAATGGGAAAACCTTTATTCGATGCACCATACATGTGTATGTACATATGAACAATCCCTTGCTCTAAAAAACTCCTGACACCGTTATAGCATCAAATGACATCCACAAAACTTCTAGGACAAGTTTATAAGACCTAAGCACACATGCTTATGGTCTCAAACCCCACTTTGAGTCAAGTACCAAAATCGCAATTATTAACAGCAGAGCGGTGGATTTTTGACCTAGTCATTTTTGACCCAGAATGCACCTAAATGCTTAGCAATGATTCCCCAATACCCCGCCTATGCTTAGTTTTCGATTTTGAAGTGTAAATTTCTACTTATGATGAAATAAAGGTCATGGGTTAGCGATGCCAAAAGCTATGAATTACGGTGATGTGTTTACGTCAATGCGTAGAGCTCTTACTTGCGGTTGGAATGCAACAAACGGGACTGCAATGTGACAATCGCGGAGGGAGTAGGAAGCGTGAGAAGGAGAGAAGTGAGTGTCATTAGCTCACACTGTGTATTTCATTATCCAAAACTTATAAATAACTTACAAAAATTGGCTTTTATACCTTAGCCAAGGTTTTTGGTGGTCAAAACTAATAATGTGGGAGCTCTAACTAAAGATAGGTAATGACAGGTTGATACAATCTGGAAGCTTGTAGCTCTGGCTCATCAATTACAAGGTTTATCCAAAAATAAGAGTTACAATATTCCCGATTTATCAAAATAATAAGTGTTTTACAATGAGAGCTCCGAAAAATGGTATTTGTGGTATCCGTGTTAGCTTGCTACTAACAATGTTCACTCATTTGTAAAAAAATTCCTCAATGCCAGAAAGAAGCACCCATACCTCATCTGACATTGTTCGAAGTATCACTCGTTCCTAAGTGGAATAACTATCTAGTTACTTACTTATCAAGACGAACATTTCCTGAGGATATGAGTAAATGCCGCCAAAGAGCAATTGAAACTAAAGAAAGAGGCTATGCTCTTCTTGGGAGCCAATTGTATCAAATAGGAAAGTATCAACATCTTCGACTTTGTGCAAATGAGGACAAATATATTCCCATTATAGAACATGAAGCACATGCTAGATTAGCTGGAGGTCACTTTTCTAGTGAAACCACTGCAAGAGCAATCTTAATGGTAGGCATATGGTGGCCAATACTTTTTGCAGATGCCAAAGAATATGTTTGAAGGTGTGATGCATGTGAATGAGTTAAAATGCCAACCCGTGTAGATAGAATGCCTTTAAGACCAATGATGGGGGCTAGAGCTTTTGCAAAATGGGGTATAGACTTTGTTGGGCCAATACAACTACCTACTTATAGAACCCAAGCTCAATATATAAAGCAATCGAAAAAAATTATACCAAAACCACAACCGCATTCTTGTATGAGAGTGTGTTCACAAGATATGGACTGCCAATAGAAATTGTCAATGATAGGGGAACTCATTTCCTAAATGAGGTAATTGAGTCTCTGCTTAATGAATTTATGGTCATCCATAACAAATTGGCTCCCTTTAGCAGCAAGCTAACTCGGGTAACATTTTTTGGAGCTTTTATTGTAATTTAAACACTTATTATTTTGATAAATTGGCAATGTTGTCACTTCTATTTTCTAGATAAACAGTGTAATTGATGAGCCGGGGCTACAAGCTTCTAGATTGTATCAACCTATCTTTAGTTAAAGCTCCCAGATTATTAGTTTTGACCACAAAAACCTTGGCTAAGGTATAAGGAGCTCTACGCATTGACGTAAGCATTTCATGGTAATCCATAGCTTTTGATATGGCCAACCCGTAGCCTAATTTTATCATAAGTAGGAATTTAAGCTTTAAAATCATAAAATAGGTATAGGCAGGTATTGGGACATGATTGCTAAGCATTTAGATGCATTCTCGGCTGAAAATGACTAGGTCAAAAACTCATTGCTATTAATAATTGTGAGTTTTGCACTTGACCTAAAATGAGATTTGATACCATAAGCATGTGTGCTTAGGTCTTATAAACATGTCCTAGACGTTTTGTAACATTTGGATGTCGTTTGTTGCTATAATGTTTATGATTTGTTTGCCTATTAGCGACTAGCTTTTGATGATTTCTTTCATTTGAGTGTAGCTTGAGTTAGATGCACGTTGTTTGCTGTTTTACAAGAGATTGACAACCTCTTCTAGCCTCTATGCACTAGTCGAGTCAGCTTCGTCTCATGGATTGACAATTATATTTGTGGTTCTTGCTATGTCTACAATAAGATAGGAGTGAGGCTAGACACCCGTCCCACAACAAGCAAGCTAATGCGTGCATTAGTAGATAATTGAAAGATTTAGCATTGAGTTTCCTCATCCTATCATCCCCAATACAATGGTCTAGTAGAAAGTGCTAATGGGAAAATCATCAAAAAATGCTGACAAAATACGTATATAAGCAAGAGACTGAGTGGGAAACAAATCTAGAGAATTGTTTGTGGGCGTGAAGGACGTCCTACAAACTGGCTACAAATTTCACTCCACTTGATCTAGTCTATGGTAAGGAGGTTGTATTGTTAGTGCATGCACAATTAGGAGCTTTGAAAGGTATGTGGCGCATTAATGCCATGGTTTTACAGGATTGAATTGTCAATCTAAAATCATTGCAGATGGACAGAAAGGAAAAAAAAAACTACTATGTGAAGCAAAGAGAGAAGCATATTGCCAAATTCAATCAGAACTTGTAAGACAAGAAGATAGAGGAAGAAGACTTGGTGATGAAGCACAAAAGCTACCTCAATTTCACCTTCTAGAGAAAGTTCAAGAAGAAGTGGATGATTCCATACAAGGTGCACAAGGCCTTTCCAAATGGGACCTATCAGTTATTCGTAAGAGTAAATGGTAAGATTTTAAGGCACAAGGTGAATGGTGTGCCGCTCAAGCTGTATTTTGAAAGAAATCTAGTGCTACTGATGCATCAAATTTTGGTGAGAGGGGTGGGAAACCCACCTAAAGTATCGGGTGTGCAAAGGAGATAAATCTTTTGTACATAGCATGTACATAGGGTTGTGGTTTGTGAGTGATTTTGGTCATAAATGTGGTGTGCCTATTTCTAACATTCTATAAGTATGCTTTTGGCCGAACATGAGTGTTTGACAAGGGGCCTAGGCAATAATGGTACAGACAAAGATGGTGGAGGCTAGAAGGGGTGTTAAGGAGTTAACGAGGTGTGCACAAGTGCATGGCAAAGGGTTTGAACACATATCAAAGTCCTAGGCAGACAAAAGCTAGGGGAGATGTATGCTTAAGGAGACTTTTTGGGTCAGAAGGCTCTAGGATAAGCTCGAGGGGTGCACTATGTAATCATGTTAGTTTGAAGGGAGGGGTTTTAAAATGCAAAAAATTTAGGCAATTTAACAGAGATACATTAAAATAAGGGGTTTTTACATTCAATTCTAGAAAACAAAATCCTTAAAGAAGGGGTCATCTTATTTATTAAGACATGTTAAATAAAGAGTATTTTTAATACCCCACGAATGCACGTTATATAGGAGGGTACCGAGCGGTAAACCCCCAAGAGGATAAGCCAATTGGAGTGGTAGTTCCAAGTGCCCAAAGTGCTATGTTTGTGCCCTAGAATGTAGGGTTTGAGATGCTCTTGAAGGCGGTCTAGACGGCTCCTCAAACGGAGCTATGGGGAGAAAGTTAGGCCAATTCAAAGTTAGAAGGTTTTGCAGATCCTCGATGGATAGGGCAGCTGGGGGCAGATGGAAAAAGGCACTATGGGTGGATATAGGTGAAGAGATCAAATCGTGAAGCATGTCTATATTTTTGAATTGCGAATCGGAGCTTTAGATTGCAAGTTATGTCCATAAAAGGATTTGTTAGGGGTCAATTATGAGCCGAGTTGATTGCATAGGGAAATGTATCACTTGGAATTTGTTTTAGCCATGCCAAAATTCTAGAAGACATTACACTGCATGTGATAGCACCTTAATTGGAGCCCAAAGCAATGTAATACCAAAGTCTGAAGTTGGAAAGAAATTGTGGGAAAGCAAGTGCCGATGGTTTTTTACCAAGTTTGGGCTCTCAGTTTGAGGTTGCAGAGGATCCAGAATGCGGCAAGAGTTAGCGGGTTTGGAGATGCAAAGAAGGGCTTCCAACCAGTTTTCACAATTTGGCCATTGGACTCGTGAGCACCAGTTAGTTGCGTAGTGAAGTTGGGGACAAGGCTAGTTTGTTTGAAGTTTTTAGGGAAACTTTTTGTGAAGTTTGGGAGTCCAAAGGGCCAGCCCTCTCAGTGCTGTCGTGTGGCCTCCAAAAAACCCACATTTATAGATGAAGGAAAGCTTTCTAGGGTATGTATCCAGGGCCGTGGACCATTTGGGGATATCAAAGAGAGAGAGAGATTGCTCTCTTGTGTGGCTATGGCCTCTGTTCTGACGCGTTGTGATCTCGTGCTCGTCCGATGGGTGGTGTCACTGTTTTGGCGTGATGCAGTGGTGTAGTGATGGAGACAAATGTTGAGAGTCCAGAAAGGGGAGTAGTCAGCAAAGCACGGATGCTGATTTTTCAAGCCCAATACCAGCAGGTTCTCGTAGCCCAGTGGGGTCCCAACCTTTTGGATCAAAGGTGAATGCAAGGAGGGGTGCACTAGCACCATCCCACCGAGTGCTTGTAGAGAGGAGATTAGCTAAAGAGAGAGCACTCCATCAACCATAAAAAAGGCTCACTCCAAGGGCTCCAATTCCAAGGCACGAGGAGAGATAATGTACGGATGGGTAGGAGAGACAAATAGGTAGATCCAAGAGCTGGAGTGGGCGATTATGGGCCATTCAAAGGCAAGTGGAGGTGGTCAAAGGGAACCATCCTAAAGTGACAATATGAGGCAATAAAAGGCAAGAGGAAGGTGTAAAGGATAGTGAAAAAAGGAATATTAATAAAAAATTTAAAAAAAGCCAAGGGCACTAGCGACATCGCTAGTGCACCCCTCTCTGAAGCTAGTAGCGTCCCTTCTAGTACAAAGAAAAAAGCAGTTTGAAAGAAGGGTAGCCACCTCCCAAAGATGCAAAATTGAGATGCTAGGTGGACCAATTAAAAATCAATTTCCAAAGTGGAAGACCCCCCCACATGAAAGTCAAATTTTAATCAAATACGGGGCTTTTATGTGTCATTTGTTGAAGTGTGCTGAGAGTGGAGTTTTTGGATAAAGGAGTGTGCCTACTATGAACCCCCTTTGTATCTTTTCTTGAAAATGGCCATTTTGATGGCATTGCAATATTTGTACATGCATTCCAAAGTGTAATCAAGACACTGTTTCTCAGTTTTGTTGTTGTTTCCCCTTCCCCCCTTCGCTTTCTCGTGCTCTTGTATTTCCCCGCAGTGTCAGCAGTGTGCATGTGTATGCCCCCTCAGACCGGCGGTGCTTTATGTGAAAGACTGAGATTGAGCAGTGTGTGTAAGTGCAAGGTTGGAGATGGACTATGGTAGTGGGTGTGCATTGTGTGGTGGTCTTCTGAAGTGTGTAAGCATTCGGGAGTGAGGAGACAGTGGTTTTCTAGTCCAAAGTTTGTTCTTTGAAGGTGTTTTTGAGAGAATAGGGATGCTCGGGATACCCTGAGCTATAGAGAGGCCTTTGTTTGTGTGCCGGGTGTGTTCCCCCATTCCCCTTCTCCAACATGCTCCTAGACACACGAGTTGTCTGGAGACAAAAATACCTATGTTTTGAAATGCCAAAGAAGGAGATTGAGCACCACAAAGGGAATGCGAGGTAAATTGACCATCGACAAGGGTGAGAGGGATCTCCATGGTTTCTCAATGAGTCACGTTGCTCCACTAAGACTCAAATACCATATCAAAGTCAATAGTGTGGTAGCATGGAGACCAAGGAGAGAAACTCGGGGGGTCACTATGTATAAATTATTTATAAAAACCCTTACTTGCAAATTTTTGACAGATAAAATCCACCCTTTTCCTATTCAATGTGTAATTTTGTTTTCCAATTTTCTTTTACAATATCCTCCTATAAAATTGTGAGAAAACAAATGAAATTTGATAACCCCTCCTACTACACTCACCTGATAGTCACATAATTATTTGGTCAGCCCCCAAGGGGAGAAAGCACGAGAGAGAGAGAGAGAGAGAGAGAGAGAGAGAGGGGGGGGGGAGAGAATCCCTCCTAAACCAATCAATCTTGGCAGAAACAATGCATAATGGGGGCAAGGGATCACATATATACCGACCTCAATAAATTTCCCTACCCGTACTTTGACAAATAAGTTGAATAAATACCTAAAAGCCAAAATAAATATGGGATCACTTTGGGAAGCTCACTTGAGATGCCTAAGCTCTAACAGAGGCCTGGTAACAAGGAAGCTCACATTTTTGTGTGGTTGCTAGGGATGAGGTGACTTAGACTAGGGAAAAACCTTAGTGCCTAGTAATATTAACCAAAACTTCTTGTTGGTTCACCTATAGTCAAAAACCAACTTTTGGAAATCTCACAACTGAGGTGTGTTTACTTCAAATGTGTAGTGGTATCTTGGGAGTATTTGCACTCATGAAGGATCTTTAGGCTTATATTAGGTTGTTTTTGAGTGGCTGATGACATAGTCTATGTCAAAATCTTGAGAGTTGATACTCATTTGAAAAAAGAAAAACAAGAAAAATGAGTGCTAGTGGACTCTTTCCACTACCATTTTCCCATTTGACTAGGACTAGGGTAAGTAGACATTGAGGATGATTTTGGACATATCTGACCCCTTGAATTCTCATCAGTGAAGTGTTTTATGAAATTTCACAGTTTTCAAGTACAAGACTCATGAGTTGAGCTTGAAAGACCAAAAAAAATCATTTTTCTTCATCATTGATTTTGGAAAATCTACAGTAACTTGCTTTTACATAAAAAATTAGCTTTCAAGAAAAATTTCAAGGTTTGGGTTAAAAGGGGTTATACAAACTAGCGAGCGAGAATTTTCGAGCAACAAAATAATCAAGCAAGTTCCTTCATCAACTAGCCTATCCATATCACATGTCTTCCCATGTTCAAGTGTTCAATGTGATTACCAATTGCTAGCTATTTGGGAACTCTGAAGAATTTCTAAGCCAGAAACACTACTGTCACTCTACTTATCTCAACAAAATCATCAAGGAGCCACACACTAAAACTGCTGAAACATTGAAGCAGTCTATAGATTCTAAAGAGTGGGAGACAAAAAACGAATTCATCCTACAAGTAAATGAATGTGCCAAGCAGATGCAGGTGATGACCAAAAAAATGCGAAGAGTAGCACTAGTCGCAGTGTAAGGCTAAAGGGCTGGAAATGGTCATCGATGCTCTACAATGAGAGTTGGATGACAGGATGAATGTCGTCTTAGATCTACAAAGACAAGTCTAAGATCTGAAAGATGAAGCCGAACAACACCAACTAGCTAAAGAGAAACATGAGAAAGAAATGGAGGAGCTAGGAGAACTTCTAACAAAGTTATTTGATGCATGCAAGACCAAAGATCAACATCTAACACCATTTTAGATAATTTGGGAAAATCCCGTTTCCCAAATTCTAAATGTGTATGCTAGGATTGTGTTATTTAATGATTTTTAAGCTCTAGTTGCCTTTAATTTAGATAAATTATCATGATTGTATGAGTCTATTTTAATTTCTCTACTATAAAATTTAAGAATAAACCTCCAATATAGTTTTTGGAAAGAGGATTTGTATGACATTAGTGCTTTTCAAAATTCAACAAATGCTTCTAGAAGTAGCTTCTCAAAAAATGAGGTGTCAAAAAAACCAATATATTGATATGATTTTAAAGCAGCATATAGATTGATTACAGCAATTAAAAAAGATAATATGTAAAGGCAAATACTATTAAACACTCACTCTTGTCATAATTTGGTGACCTTAATCCATGTATAACAAAATACTTGGTCATGGTTTTGTAGCATGCTATCAAGTTTTAAATACACGATACTTTAAACAACATTCAACTAATATTTCACACTTAAAAAGTCAAAACAATACTATATAGTATCCTATGGCTATAAGACCATGAGATGCCATCTATTGCACCTATGGCCTTAAGGCCATATGGTGCTGTTTGTAGACATGTCTATGACTTTAATATGTCTCTTTATGACCTCAAGGCCATAGGGTTAGGATTGTTAGCTGGTCCCAACGTATAAAGAGATCTAGTCCTTCAAAGCCATATGGGACTTTATTTTTGTGCCACCCTATGTCCCTAAGGCTGTAGGTTGTCTTAGGGCCACAAGATGTTGTTTATGCCAATAAGAAACCCTTCTATGCTCTATGTTGGCACTCTATGTCCCAAGGAGCACAAGGTGTGCCTCGTATGCTAGTTAGAAACCCTTTATTCTATATGTTGTCACCATATGGACTTAGACCATAGGGTGCCCTCTGTGCTAGTAAGAACTCCTCTATACTCTGTGTTTGCACCCTATGGACCTAGGGCCACAAGGTACCCTCTATGCTAGTAAGAAATCCTCTACGCTCAATATTGAGACCATGTGGCCCCAAAGCCATAGGATATCCTCTATGGTAGTGAGAAAAACCCTCTATGATCTATGTTCACAAACAATTAAAAAATCTAAAAAATAATATAGAGTATCCTATGGCCCTAAGACCATAAGATGTCATCTATTGCACCTATAATTCCATTTGGTATTTTATTTAACTATACAAAGTTAGATGAGGCTCTTACTCAGATAAACTATCATAATTCTAACTTTCAAATTATTTCTTAACATAAAACTACAATATAAAAACTCCTAATATAAGTTTGTACCAAAGAATCAATGTTAAGATGAAGATTTTGTACATCAAGTACATGCTTTAAAACTTCACTCAAAGGTTTTAGAGATGGTGTCTCAAAAAAAGGAGGTGTTTAAAAACACCATTTGATGTGAATAATACGAATTGTATACATTGATTATGTCAAAATAGTACAAAGTATAAACATAAAGATTACCACCAACTTGACAGTTTCATAAAAATGATGGTCTTTATCGCATGTACAATAAAGTACTAACTAGAAAGAGTATGATATCTCCAAGATTGAGGGTGTTCAAAAAACACCGTTTTGTAACACTACCAAATGTCAAGAACATTCTGATTGTTTGGATCACTTAATAAAGACAATTAATAAGAAGAAAAAGTTAACAATACCATAGAAGCATCAAACAATGAAACCAAAGAACTTGAATGAGAGAAGTCTCCTGACAATAGGATGCACTTCATTAAAAAAACAGTTTAAAGATGTTTCAAGATATCCCACAACATTCCATCAAGTTTAAAATTTTGAAAAGTACACATTGCCAAATACTTGGTAGATGGTATTTAGAATACTTAACTAGTACACTTAAAATGGCCTCCTTCTCTTGAGATTTTGAGTCCTTTGAGACATATAACATTGCATTACATAGTGAGTCTCAGGATCAGGATGGAACATTACAAAATTTCTTATGGTATATACTCTCTTGTCTTTAGCATACAACCATCCACATAACCATGGAACAATTTCATCTTTTAAAAAACTTTGAAGCAATTGAGTAGGTTGGTTCCAAAACTTTGGAAAAATCATATAAGCTCCTTGCATATTCCACATCACTCGATATGGACTATCATCAAATATTATAGTGTTGCCCCCATCTAAATAATCAAATAGCTTCCATATGGTCGAAAGATTTTTGTGATAGGCTCTTTTGTAACCGATCATGAAAGTTGACTTTGGCAACACCGGTTATCTATAATCATCTTGAATTTGTGACTTTGTGTAGGAAAACAGGTCTTGATTATGTGTTGAGAGTTTTGTAAATGATGACAGCTCCAAATCCAAACCTCAAAGAACTCAAAGAAAAATCTTAAGAAATACTCTGCATCTGGACGCACCGCATACACCTCATTGTTATCTTCTACAATGCACATGTACTTGGTCCAAGTTGGCCTTGATTGAAGTTCAAATGTTGCACACCCTCTAAATCCAAGATAAGCGTTCTTTTGTCCTGTTTGAAAGATGTTGGTAGATAATGAAACCATTGCTCTTGGTTTGAATGTGATATTTGATGTAATATGAAAGGGAGCTCCTCTATTTTGTGATAATCCAATAGCAAAACATTTTTTCTTAGAAGCTCTGAAATGATTAAAAGAGAAAAGTTAATATAGAGATCTTAAGTGTGTTGAAGACCTTAGGGACATAGGGTGCTAATTTGTGGTTACACTTAGTAAGTCCTATGCAAGAACACATGCCAAACTATGACCCTATGGCCTTAGATTCATAGGGTGTTAAGACCATAAAGTGAAATTCCCCCAAGGTTATAGAGCAAGATTTGACCTTATGAGCATGTATATTGTCCTTGATGGCACAATGAACTCAAATTTCAAATCAAACAACATAAAAGCTTTTTAAAAAACTAGCATTTGGCACATGAAACTCAGAAGTTACTTATAGTATTGAAAGACAATTTAAAAAACTATTCATCATTTACATATTCATATATCTTGAAACCCTAAGCACTCTAACAAAGTCTCTGAGTACATAAAGATCTTTGTAAATGACAAAATGTTACAAAACATTGCTCCATCATTTCTTGATATAGGGCTATTTGAGATCATACTAAATTTTTAGATGCTTTATATAATTCCTGGCTTCATGTACTTTGATCACAGGCTCCTTGTATCCCAATTTTTGGGCAAGCATGATTGCTTCTGTACCTTTCAAGGCTGATAATGATTTGATATTCTTTAAGACCCTTACTTTTTCTCGATCACATGCTGAAAGTTTCTTGTCTTGACTTCGAGTGGACATTCCACTAGTGCTAGATGTTGTAACTTTCTCATCGTGAAGAGGACGAGAAACTTCTGGTAGCCTTCCCGTGGAGTAGGTTTTTCCTAGAAAAATTAGATTTCTCTCCTCCCACTCTGCAACAACCTTGTGTATACGGTTATAAAGCTCATGACCTTGAGCAATGGGTGCTTGTCCATATAAATGAGACCCTGTAACTGTGTGAATGTCATTAACATGATTGAGAGCTTTGATATATGGTAGCAGCTCCCCAAGGAGAATATTATCGTCCTCATCATCCACATTAAATGATGGTGGAAAAATACAATTCACTGCAGGATTTACACATCCCTTTAATGGTTCATCATCTACAAGAAGCAATCTTCTTGCATCAAGCCCAAATTTTGATGATGCAATAGCCAACGGTTTGAAAAGTGCTTCTACTCCTAGATTATCTAAGCGAGTGATCCTTGATTCTACGCATGGTTGACATTGGCTTTTCCCCCAGATCATAAAGAATGGAAATTTTTCTTTCGCTTCTTTTTCTAAAATCTTGATGATGTCCATAACATGCATGTCATTAGCACCTGACATATCCCTACATTGAAATTGCTAAATAGAGCCTTTAAAAACTCAATGCATCCTGGACGAAGAACAATATGCTCATGTCCAAACTTTAAGCTCTTTATTTTCTTGGACTTTTGCCAGCATCTTCTCAGGAACAATCCACACAAGCTCACTATTATAGTCAGCATTGGTTTGTTGGTGGATGAAAGGTCTGACTCACCATGCACTTCGATTTCCAAATCCTGGGGTGCTAAAATATTTGTGTTGGATTCTCCTTCTGGCGTTGCACATGTTCTAGAACTTCCATTGCCTTCTACTTCCATTGTGATGTCATGCAATCCAATTCCCAACTCTTGGGCTACTAGAATATTTTCATTGAATTCTTCTTCTTCCCTTGCACATGTTCTGGAACTTTCACTGTCTTCGTCCATTGGATTACTCTTTAAATTTATCTCCAGTCGTTGTAGCAGTCGACCTTCAAAGACTTGTAGATTCTTGTCATCTTCATCAGAAACTATTTGGTTGACATGGAGATTGATAGAATCTTACTCAGTAGGGTCAATGGCATTAGCATCCTCTATACCAACAATCTTGAGTAAAACTTTGTCAGCTGCAATATCTTGTTGAAGGACTGCAAGTTTAAAGAACACCTAATTTTAGATTCTAAAGTATCTACATTTTGATAACTCTTTTTTGTCACACTCTTAGAAAAAACTAATCGCAAATAGAAAATTTACTAACTGACAACACATCTACAATGAATTTATTTTTATGTTCCTTATTGTCTAGAGATTTCTAATCTTTATCTAGCTACATTAGTTCTTTGTCCATGATGGTGGCGCCTAGAAGTATACTTGGAGAAACATTTATGCCTTTAAGTTCTAGAGCAGAAGTCTCATTTTCTATTGCCATGATCTTCTTGCATTGGATGATCTACTTGACTAAGTTTCTTATGGCCTTCAGGCCATACTGTTCTCTTTGTAGATATCTCTATGACTTTAAGATAATCCAAAATATGTCTCTTTATGGCCTCAAGGCCATATGGTTAGGATTGTTGGGAGGTCTCAACATATAAATAGATATATGCATTCAAAGCCATATGGTACTTTATTTATGTGTCACCCTATGGCCCTAAGGCCATGGGTTGTCATAGGGCCACAAGATGCCCTCTATGAGCACTAGTAAGAAACCATATATGCTTTATGTTGGCACCCTATGACCCGAGGGCCACAAGGTCTGCCTCGTATGCTAGTAAGAAACCCTTTATGCTACATGTTATCACTCTATGGCGTTTGGGCCATAGGGTGCCCTATGTGCTAGTAACAAATGATCCTCTATGGTCTATGTTTTCACCCTATGGACCTAGGGCCACAAGGTACCCTCTATGATAGTAAGAAATCCTCTATTCTCTATGTTTGCACCCTATGGACCTAGGGCCACAAGGTAGCCTCTTTGCTAGTAAGAAATCCTCTATGCTCAATATTGAAACCCTATGGCCCCAAGGCCATAGGATGTCCTCTATGCTAGCAAGAAAAACCCTCTACTCTCTATGTTGGCACCCTATGGAGACTTGAGGGCCACAAGGTACCCTTTATAATGCTACTAAGAAACTTTGTATGCTCTAGGGGAGCACCAAATAGCCCCTAGGCCACAAGGTTCCCTCTATGCTAGAAAGAAAACCTCTACGGTCTACATTGGCAACCTACGGCCCTCGGGCCATAGGGTGCATCAAATGGCTCCTAGGCCACATGGTGCCCTCTATGCTAGAAAGGAAACCTCTGCACTCTACATTGTCACTCTATGGCCCCAAGGCCATAGGGTGCCCTTTACGCCTAGTATGAAACCATTGAAACTCTATATTAGCATCTCAAGACCGTAGGCCACAAGGTGAGCTCTATGTTAGTAAGAAACCATCTAAACTCTATGTTGGTAGCCAAAGGCCATAGGATAGCCAAGGGACCCTTTAGGAGCATTCCCCACAAATACCACCTTATGGTCCCATGGTGATTTAGTGGCCTAGGTGCCCTTCTTAAGACTCTTTTATTTTTGTATCATATGGCCCCAGGGAAATAAGCTATCCTCTATGCTATCAAAAAACCGTTTATGCTCTTTGTTGGAATCATATGGCCCCAAGTCCATAGGGTGCTCTCTATGGTATCAAGAATCCCTCCATGCTATATGCTTGCACCCTATTGCACCAAGGACACAGGGTGTCCTCCATGATAGTAAGAAACCCTCTATGCTCTAAGTTTACACCCCATTTGACTATGTTGACACCCTATGGCCCTGGGGCCATAGGGTTCTCCCTAGCACCAAAAGGTGCCCTTCAATCTAGGAAGAGACCCTTTATGCTCTAAATTGGTACTGTTTGGCCTCAGGGTCATAGGGTGCCCTCTATGCTAGTAGGATACATTATATGGTCCAGGTTTCCACTCTATTGCGTAGGGCTAAAAGGTTTTCTCTATGAAGAAACCATGTATACTATATGTTGGCAGTGTATGGCCCTAGGGATAGAAGGAAACCCTAGGGCTATAGGGTGTCCTCTATGCTACTATCATATGGTCCAAGGGCCAGATAGTGACCAAGGTATCATGTGTGTCCTAAGGGTAACAAGGTGCTAATAAAAAGCTCTCTATGCTCTATGTTGGCACCCTATGGCCCCAAGGCCATAGGGCGATCTTTATGCTAGTAAAATTCCCTCTATTCACTATGTTTACGTGTATACTTATAAGAAGCCATTTATGCACTATGTTGGCGTCTTATGACCTTAGATCCATAAGATGTCCTCTATGGTAAAAGCGAAATTTTACATGGGATATGATGGCATGCTATGGTCCAAGGGCCATAGGGTGTCCTCTATGCTAGCAAAATGTGTAAGTTAATACTTTGAAATTGAAAGAGCTTTTCAGAAAAAAAAAGAAAAAAACAAACCTTCTACTTCCATTGTGGTGTCATGCAATCCAATTCCCAACTCTTGGGCTACTAGAATATTTTCATTAGATTCTTCTTCTTCCCTTGCACATGTTCTGGAACTTTCACTGTCTTCTTCCATTGGATTCCTCTTTAAATTTATCTCCAATCGTTGTAGCAGTTGACCTTCAAGGACTTGAAAATTCTTGTCATCTTCGTCAGAAACTCTTTCGTTGACATGGAGATTGATAGAATCTTTCTCAGTAGGGTCAATGGCATTAGCATCCTCTATACCAACAATCTCGAGTAAAACTTTGTCAGCCGCAATATCTTGTTGAAGGACTGCGAGTTTAAAGAACACCTAATTTTAGATTCCAAAGTATCTACATTTTGATAACTCTTTTTTGTCACACGCTTAGAAAAACTAATCGCAAATAGCAAGTTTACTAACTGACAACACATCTACAATGAATTTATTTTTATGCTCCTTATTGTCTAGAGATTCCTAATCTTTTTCTAGCTACATTAGTTCTTTGTCCATGATGGTGGCCCTAGAAGTATACTTGGAGAAACATTTATGCCTTTAAGCTCTAGAGCAGAAGTCTCATTTTCTATTTCCATGATCTTCTTGCATTGGATGATTTCCTTGACTAAGTTTCTTATGGCCTTCAGGCCATACTGTTCTCTTTTTAGATATCTCTATGACTTTAAGATAATCCAAAATATGTCTCGTTATGGCCTCAAGGCCATAGGGTTAGGATTGTTGGGAGGTCTCAACATATAAATAGATATATGCATTCAAAGCCATATGGTACTTTATTTATGTTTCACCCTACGGCTCTAAGGCCATGGGTTGTCATAGGGCCACAAGATGCCCTCTATGAGCACTAGTAAGAAACCATATATGCTTTATGTTGGCACCCTATGACCCGAGTGCCACAAGGTCTGCCTCTTATGCTAGTAAGAAACCCTTTATGCTACATGTTGTCACTCTACGGCCTTTGGGCCATAGGGTGCCCTCTGTGCTAGTAACAAATCCTCTATGCTCTATGTTTGCACCCTATGGACCTAGGGGCACAAGCTACCCTGTATGATAGTAAGAAATCCTCTATTCTCTATGTTTGCACCCTATGGACCTAGGGCCACAAGGTAGCCTCTATGCTAGTATGAAATCCTCTATGCTCAATATTGAAACCCAATGGCCCCAAGGCCATAGGATGTCCTCTATGCTAGCAAGAAAAACCCTCTACGCTCTATGTTGGCACCCTATGGAGACTTGAGGGCCACAAGGTACCCTTTATAATGCTACTAAGAAACCTTTTCTACATTGTCAACCTACAACTCTCGGGCCATAGGGTGTATCAAATGGCTCCTAGGCCACATGGTGCCCTCTATGTTAGAAAGGAAACCTCTATGCTCTACATTGACACTCTATGACCCCAAGGCCATAGGGTGCCCCTTACGCCTAGTATGAAACCATTGGAACTCTATATTAGAATCTAAAGACCGTAGGCCACAAGGTGAGCTCTATGTTAGTAAGAAACCATCTAAACTCTATGTTGGTAGCCAAAGGCCATAGGATAGCCAAGGAATCCTTTAGGAGCATTCCCCATAAAGACCACCTTATGGCCCCATGGTGATTTAGTGGCCTAGGTTCCCTTCTTAAGAATCTTTTATTTTTGTATCATATGGCCCCAGGGAAATAAGCTATCCTCTATGCTATCAAAAAACCGTTTATGCTCTTTGTTGGAATCATATGGCCCCAAGGCCATAGGGTGCTCTCTATGCTAGCAAGAAACCCTCCATGCTATATGTTTGCACCCTATGGCACCAAGGACATAGGGTGTCCTCCATGATAGTAAGAAACCCTCTATGCTCTAAGTTTACACCCCATTTGACTATGTTGACACCCTATGGCCCTGGGGCCATAGGGTGCTGCCTAGGCCCACAAGGTGCCCTTCAACTTAGGAAAAGACCCTTTATGCCCTAAATTGGTACTCTTTGGCCTCAGGGTCATAGGGTGCCTTCTATGCTAGTATGATACATTATAGGTCTAGGTTTACACTCTATAGTGTAGGGCTAAAAGGTTTGCTCTATGAAGAAACCATGTATACTATATGTTGGCAGTGTATGGCGCTAGGGATAGAAGGAAATTCTAGGGCTATAGGGTGTTCTCTATGCTACTATCATATGGTCCAAGGGCTAGATAGTGACCAAGGTATCATGTGTGTGAGAATTCTCTACTACATATACAAAAACCACTTTATGGCACTATGGTGTCCCAAGGGCAACAAGGTTCTAATAAAAAGCCCTCTATGCTCTATGTTGGCACCCTATCGTCCCAAGGCCATAGGGCGGTCTTTATGCTAGTAAAATTCCCTCTATGCACTATGTTTACGTGTATACTTATAAGAAGCCATTTATGCACTATGTTGGCGTCTTATGACCCTAGATCCATAAGATGTCCTCTATGGTAAAAGAGAAATTGTACATGGGATATGATGGCATTCTATGGTCCTAGGGCCATAGGGTGTCCTCTATGCTAGCAAAATGTGTAAGTTAATACTGCGATAAATATGCAACACGATATACAAAATTGAATCATTATCATACATCATACATTTGTTGCTTTGCCACACAGTTGAAGGGGTCTTTGCCTTCAAATATCATCATAACATTCAAACATTTAAATCAAATTTTCAAGTATTGTAATTCACAAATGCATTGATCTATTGGTGGATGGAAGGTCTGGCTCACCATGCACTTTGATTTACAAATCCTGAGGGGCAAAAGTATTTGTGTTGGATTCTCCTTATGGAATTGCACATGTTTTGGAACTTGCATTGCCTTCTACTTCTAATTCACGAACTTAAACAATGGTTATACATTATACAATCATTTCTTTGCAATAAACCTTGATACAATGTTCCGATTGCTACATGACAAGCTAAAAAATTCTACTAGTCCTAGCTTCCCTCTATTGAATAAAATTCTAGATATAAATTCCAATTCTCTGCATCATCTAGAAGAGAAACAAAATCATAGTTTGGAACAAAATACTCGCACTTTATATCTTTGAATAAAATCTTGTTACAATCAAAGAAATAAATCTTCACATAATCCAAAGGAAAAATTCTTCAATAACCATTTATACTCGATGTTTACTATCTAAGCAATCAATTGGCATTTACAAAAAATATTGAATATACGTTTAATCTAGTTAGTTTCAATACAAAGATAATTATTTCAAAGCGAATATGTTTAATCTAGTTAGTTGCAATACAAAGATGATTATTTCAAACGCTTACACCATCAATTCACAATAGAAGGACTTACACCCAACAAAAAATGATCATACATCAATTGTTCAAACTCTCATTTTGGAATTTTGAGGACTAAATACTTTTTAGTTTTTTCTAGCTTATTTCATTCTCAATAGACACCTAGATATGGACACAAGATATAAGGCCAACAAAAAATGTTCTTGAAACACTTAAAGAGTCTTTAGGTGACCTAGAATAACCAACCTATGGTCTAAAGGTTATAGGGTGTCATGTGATGTTTTATAAGATTTGTCCATAAGAGCTAGGTGATTTGTATCCATGGGGTGATTTAAGTGCCCTTGTGGAGATTCTATGTCACCACCCTATGGCCCTAAGGCCTTAGGGTATCCCAAATTCTCTTGGATAACTTATGTTTCCTTCTAGAATATCCCAAATACTCATGTGCCCGTTTGGAGACTTTATGTGATCTCTCTATATACATAAGATTGTAGGATAGCTGTGTTGACACCCTATGGCCTTAAGGCTGTAGACTAACCCAAATGCTTATGTACCCTTTTAAAGACTCTATATAATCACTCTATATCCGTAAGATTGTAGGGTAGCCAAATTCTTTTGGGGGATTCTATATTGACACCCTATGGGCCTAAGGCTATAGAGTAACCCAGATGCTTATGTGCCCTTTTAGAGACTCAGTGTAATCACCCTACATCTGTAAGGTTTTAGGGTATCCCATTTTCTTTTGGGGGATTCTATGGCCCTAGGGCCATAGGGTGTCTTGTCTACAAAGAACTCTATGATCCTCAAGTCTACAAAGAACTCTATGATCCTCAAGTCATAGTGTATTCTTCCCAAACCTCATATGATCAATTAACTTTAAAGTATTACATAATATATATCTTATGACCATATATAAATGTAGAATTCTATTTACCAAAAAATGTCCATATAATATCATACACTTAAGTCTAATTCATTTATTGTGAAAAAACTCAAACACACAAGTTCACATTTTTTCAAAGAAAATAAATTGAGAAAAATAACGAGCCAAACATCAATGTTTTTAACATCATGGGTAGATTTGAGATGGTACAAATAAAATAGAATGACAACAATAATAATCTAAATATCAGTAATCTAATATCATGGGTAGCTAGCTTAACCTGTTTCCTGTAGAACTTCTAGAATGGCCTGAGCACTTGCATCCAATGGTTCTTCAATTTCTTCTTCCTCTGAATCCTTGGCATTGACTTTCTCTGTGTTATCCACACCTGCCCACCTTCTAAGATCAAGGTCTTCTTCCACTATGGAATGGCAAAGAGATTCCAATTGCGTCATTTGATCACTACTACATGCAACTGATGTCACCTTTCTCTGTTGTTGTAGTGCCTCTTTAGTCCCATAGCCTAATGAGAAGATGTCTATCACTTGATCATCTTCTTTGAGACAGATGCATTTGATTGCACGACGTACAAAAAAGGATTTGGCCGTGGTCACAGCATCATACTCGTCGTCATTGATGCAGAGAGTATGCATTGGCTCCAACAATGACTCTTTAACACTAGAGTAGTTGGTGTACTGCTCTCCTTGACTGAAAAATGCCCAAACCCCGAAAATTACTTCGCGAAGAGCACATGTTTGGATGGTCTCTGATCCCATTAAGGAGCTCAAAGGTAGAACGTGCATTTCATACCATTTAGCTTTTTCAGAAATTGCCTTCTCTAGGGAAGCAGCATGCTGATACTTGACTAAGCCGGAAATTAAAAACTCTGATGGTTGATGTGCTACCCCACATACTCCATCAATTACTTTACCAAATTGGGCAGCACTCCAACCACTAGATGTAAGACTTTTGTGTGTTGTGTCTATGATGCAAACACCAACACGAATTTTAGAGCTATTCTCACTGTAGAGAAACTCAATGCCTTCCAGATTCTTTCCAACACACTTGATTGTCCATGGTAAAATGAATTCCAAACTAGAAGTCCCATTCTTTTGTGCAATGATCCACTACACATATCCCCTAGTGATCTCAGGAATTGGCTCTTTCTCCTTTCCTTTTTGTAGTAGGAGATTTAGCCATTGCGTACAACTCGTGAAGAGAGATTTGTAAATCTCATCTGTAATGTTATAATGAGACTTACATTGATCCCATGAAGTAACTTCTATTGCTGATGGATCTATCTCTTTAAATGCCATCAACATTTGAGGCTCAAAAACCCTGGTCTTCTTTAAGACCGTTGCACGTGCAGTGAGGTCGAGCATGCCCGCTTGACCTGGTTGCTTCACTAAGCAGATCTTCTCATCTGCCAGCTCTTGTTGTAGTAGCTTGACATCATTATCTTCTAAACCATTTAGACATCTAAAGGTTGTTATGCTTGGTTGTCGCACATGAGCAGTTGATGTCTGATGCTTCTCCAAGATGTGTATCCACTGATCATAGATTTCATCATCGTACATGACCATGTGTGCTTATTTGTTGGCAAATGATTTATGGTTGAACACGATGTTCGCCACATTTACAAAGGCCTTCAAAATAAAGAAAAGAAAATTAACTTTATTTCAAGACATATTTGTAACAAAAACAAGCATAGGGAAGTGGAACTTACATCCCAACCTGCTCGACTCGGATGACCGACAGGAACACCTGCCTTGGGTTTTGTTGGTTTAGAATATGCAAGCCATTGACTACGGCCATGCTTCAAGACCTCCACATATTGGGAGCCTGTGGCCTTCAGGCCATAGAGTCCCTTGTATTCTAGTAAGAACCTCTCTATGCTCTACACATCTTATGACCCTAAGGACACAAGGTGCCCTGTATGTTTTAAAGAAACCTATGGACCCAAGTCCATAGGGTGCTCTCTATGCCATTAAAAAATACTATTTTCTTTATATTGAGGAGACCTTGTCGGCTGAAGGCCATAGGGTCCCCTTTGTGCTAGCAAGTACCTCTGTTATCTCTATATTGACACCCTGTGGCCTGAAGGCCATAGGGTTCCCTCTATGGTAGTAAGAATCTCTCTATGCTCTTTGCTCTATGCTCTACATAGAGATCCTATGGCCCGAAGGCCACAAGGTGCCCTCATTGTTTCAAATGAAAAGTAGGGCACCTTGTGACCCTAGGGAACATAGGGAATCCTATGGCCCTTGAGATTGTAGATTGTCACCCTATGGCCCTTGGACCACAAGGTCTTTAGATGAGAGAGAGGGCATCCAAGGGCCCAAGAGTGGCCTACGTACATAGGGTACACCATGGTGCATATTAACGGGCACCATGGAAGCCCCATGCACCTAGGGCTCTAGGGCCATAGGATCTCCAAAAGGAACATAGGGAATCATATGGCCCTTTTGATTGTACATTGCCACCCTATGGCACTTGGGCCATACGGTCTCTAGGGAACATAGGGAATCCTATGGCCCTTCAGATTGTAGATTGTCACCCTATGGCCCTTGGGCCACAAGGTCTCTAGATGGGACATAGGGCACCCTGTGATCCTATGGATATAGGGCCATAGGATCTCCAAAAAAAACATATGGAACCCTATGGCCCTTGAGATTGTACAAATACACCCTATGCCCCTTGGGCCGCAAGGTCTCAATATGGAACATAGGGCACCTTTTGATCTTATGGCCATAGGTTCTTTATGTTCCTTTTGGAGATTCTATGGTGCTAGGGCCATAGGATATTCAAAAGGAACATATGGAACCATATGGCTCTTGAGATTGTACATTGCCATTCTATGGCCCTTGGGCCACTGTGTCTCTTGATGGGATCCTATGTTGGTAGGGCCATATGTTCATTTTGGAGATCCTATGGCCCGAGGACCATAGGATCTCCAAAAGGAACATAGGGCACCCTGTGATCCTATGTCCGTAGGGCCATATGTTCATTTTGGAGATCCTATGGCCCGAGGACCATAGGATCTCCAAAAGGAACATAGGGAACCCTGTGATCCTATGTCCGTAGGGCCATATGTTCTTTTTGGAGATCCTATGGCCCGAGGACCATAGGATCTCCAAAAGGAACATAAGGAAGCCTGTGATCCTACGTCCATAGGGCCATATGTTCATTTTGGAGATCCTATGGCCCGAGGACCATAGGATCTCCAAAAGGAACATAGGGAACCCTGTGATCCTATGTCCGTAGGGCCATATGTTCATTTTGGAGATCCTATGGCCCGAGGACCATAGGATCTCCAAAAGGAACATAGGGAAGCCTATGGCCCTTGAGATTGTACATTCCCACACTATAGCCCTTGGGCCACAAGGTCTCCAATAGGTCACCCTTTGATCCTATGGCCCAGGGTTCTTTATGTTGCTTTTGGAGATTCTATGGCCCTAGTGCCACCCTATGTCCAAAAGAAACATAGAGAACCCTATGGCCCTTGAGATTGTACATTGCCACCCTAAGGCCCTTGGGCCACAAGGTCTTTAGATTGGACATAGAGAACCATGTGATCCTATGGCCATAGTGCCATATATACGTTTTGGAGATCCTATGGCCCTATGGCCATAGGATCTTCAATAGGAACATAGGGAACCCTATGACCCTTGAGATTGTACATTGGCACCCTATGGCCAGATGGGACATTGGTCACCCTGTAGTACGATGTGAGACCACCCTATGGCCTTATGGTCATTGGGTGCCTTAGGGCCATATGTTACTCTTTAGTATGAGGTGAAACCCTATGTAGGCACACCCTGTCTACCCTTCTAAAGATTTGATGTCTAGTTTTATTTTAGTGACTACAAATGAATTTAAAGAAACTATATTACACCATATCTTACAAACACATATAGTGTAAACTTTCTTTCCCACCTTTTTGCCTCTTTTTTTTTCCCATCCTCTTGCAATTGAACCCTTATCCATCCTCATACAACAGCGCGCTCTACTCGTCCTCTTACAACGTGTGCCCAACTCCCCACAACCCAATTACAGGTATCCATAGTTTCAACATTTTGTGTAGTTATTGTCTTTTGTATTTGCAGGTTTATAATTGTTTTTGTAATTAGAGATTTTTGCAGTTAGAGTTTTACAATTTTACAGTATTAGGTCACTTATGAGGAGTTTTCTGTTTTATAGATTTAAGTCCCTAATAAGAGTTTTTCGTTTTACAAATTTAGGTCCCTAAATAGTGTCTTCTGTTTTATATTTTTAGGTCTCTAATTAGAGTATTCTGTATTACAGTTTTAGATCTCTAATTAGAGATTTTTCTGTTTTATAGTTCTACAGTCTATAGTTTTACAGTTTTAGAGAGAGGTAATTAATGATTTTTGTTTATTGTTTTAGAGAGAGGTGATTCACAACTTAGCTAAAACGTAATTAGATTAAGAACAGTTAAAACCGAATTAAGAAAAAAGATTAGGGTTTCTACATGTTACCTCTGAGTAAATCTGTGTTTGATGAAAACCGGCTGCAGCAGTAGCAAGCAGTCACTTAGGTGTGTTGAGGCCGCGACGATGATGGTAACAAATGTGTGTTTGAGAGATCGCGACAACAGTCCTTCTGTTGAAGGTTGTGGCAATGGCTTCGCGTAGATCTGTGTGCGCATCGCAACGATGGCGTAGAACTGTATGCATAGGGAGAGAGGGAGAGAGAGACAGAGAAAGACAAGCTCTGTGCAAGTTTCTTTGTAGGTTTTGAGCAAGAAACGAGAGAGAGAAAGAGAAGGACAGTGCGAACAAATTTGCGATAGAGAGAGAAAGAGAGAGATAAGGTTAGTTAGGTTAGGTTAGAAATTCAAAATTCAAATTTTGAATGTAGGGGCTGTTCTCACGGGTTTGCAGTCGAGATTACTAGAGTTCTAGGCTTTGTTCAAAAATGAGACATAGCTCGTCGGCTCCGAAATTGAAAGAGCTTTATATATATATAAAAAAAAAGAGTATGGAAAAAAAAAAAGTTGGTGCTAGGCTTTGTCAATGTCCATATCTTTGTAGTACGAGTGGAACGACACCCATGAAGCAAAATTTGACTCCGGAATCAAAATCTGCATAGTAAAAAATACACTAAAAATAGCTAAATTTTAAAAAAATTATCCCGAAAATTGTGCGCTATTTTTTTGTCCGATATCAATAAGTGTATTTGAAAAACCATTATGACAAAGTTTGTCGTAGCGTAATTTTTTTTAAAATTATTTTTTAAATTTATGCCACTTGCGGATATCCCTTGAATGGCCGAAATTATTATGAAGACACCTCAGCCACCCCTAGGCTCACACCATAGGACAACAATGTTAGAGGTCAAGGATCAAAGCGTGAAAATACTATGTCCTAGGGTTTTCTTCTTCTATCTTGTGAGATCCTTGTGGCCCTACAGTGGCAATGTGAAAGCTTGTGGACCTAGGGCCATAGGGTGGCAATGTATAAGCTCAAGAGCCATAAGTTGCCCTATATTCCATTTGGAAATCCTATGGCCCTAGGGTTTAGGGGCAACAATGGATAAGCTCCAATACATAGCCTTATGTTCCAGTTGGAGATCCTATGGCCCTAGGTCCACGACAATGTATAAGCTCAAGAGCCATACGTTGCCCTACTTTCTAGCCGGAGATCCTATGGCCCTAGGGTCATGGGGTGGCAATATGTAAGCTCAAGGGCCATAGCGTGCCACATGTCCCATATGGAGATCCTACGGCCCTAGGGCCATGGGGTGGCAATGTATAAGCTCAATGGCCATACATTGCCTATGTTCCATTCGGAAATCCTATGGCCCTTGGGTAATGGGGTGGCAATGTATAAGCTCAAGGGCCATACATTACCCATGTTCCATTTGGAAATCCTATGGCCCTAGGGTAATGGGGTGGCAATGTATAAGCTCAAGGTCCATAGGGTGCCACATGTCCCATATAGAGATCCTATGGCCCTAGGGCCATGGGGCTGCATTGATATCTTGGCCACCCTTACACCCGCACCCTTGAGCTTGGGGACCTTAGGTTCTCTTATTGTATGCTGTGAGATCTTGTGGCCCTAGGTCCATAGGGTGGCAATGTATAAGCTCAAGGCCGCATGTTCCATATAGAGATCCTATGGCCCTAGGGCCATGGGGTTGCATTGATATCTTGGCCACCTTTGACGTCTTGGCCATAGGTTGTCTTTTTGTATGTTTTGAAGTCTTGTGGCCCTAGGGCCATAGCGTGTCAATGCTCACACCCTTGGCCTTAGGGCCACAGGTTGTCTTCTTGTATGTTTTGAAGTCTTGTGGCCCTAGGGCCATAGGGTGTCAATGTATAAGCTCAAGGGTCATACGTTGCCTTATGTTCCATTGGAAATCCTATAGCCCTAGGGTCATGGGGTTGCAATGTATAAGCTCAAGGGCCATACATTGCCGTATGTTTCATATGCCAATCCTATGGCCCTAGGGTCATGGGGTTGCAATGTATAAGCTCAAGGGCCATAGATTGCCGTATGTTCCGTTTGGAGATCTTATGGCCCTAGGGTCATGGGGTGCCATAGGATGTATATATACTTGACATGAAACTCCGTGAGGTGATCTTGAGGACAACCCTATGGCCTTCAGGCCTTAGGGAGCTAATATAGAGCAAATATGCTTTATACCGGCATAGAGAGCTATGGCCCTGGGGCCATAGCAAAACAATGAGGGTTTTTTGGAAATAATGAGGGCTCCTTGTGGTCTAGGGGCCATAGGAAGTCAATATAGATCATAGAGCATAGACGATAGAGCATAGAGCATAGAGCACAAAGAGATTCTTAGTAGCATAGAGGGAACCCTATGACCTTAAGGCCACAGGGTGCTTGTCATGAAACACCCACATACATACTTGTTATGCTTTATGCTACGTAAATCAATATACTCTACAAGCGGTTTGTTTAACAATTATTCTTGAAAATCTTCTTGCAGGTATGGCTAATTTCAATCATGGTGATAGAGTGTGCATGTTTGTAGCGACACAAAAGGTTGCCATTGGGACTGTATTTGAAATAAATCCAAGTGCATATTGTTCTGGCATGCTTATTGGGGAACGCAATGTATCGGTGTCAGTTGATTTGTGTTTTGAAAAGAAAGCACTCATCCCTTTTCCAACAATGGATGCATTGATAGTGGGAGATGCTTTTCATAGTATTGTGAAATGGAGTAGTGGGTTGTTGCAACATATAAATGAGATGCAGTACAAAGGGGCTTCTATGCATGAGGCTAACAAAACAGAAGGAGCATTGGATGCACAATGTAATGGAATGAGCTACAGAGAGGTTTGGAAAGATAAGAGGGTTCAACTTTGGGATGAAAGCAAAACACATGTAGTAGCCGAAGGGGTTGTCATGTATGTGTGTCCGTTTGACTCTGTAAACTTTGGTGAGCTAGGTGAAGATAACATTGGTATTGGTATCGAAACATCCTATGCAGATGAGGCTACTATTTCTGCAGAAGCTAGTGTATGCAGCATTAATCTAGTTTGTTGGCCTATCAAGAGAGTGACAACTATGGATGGAAAAGAATTGTTATTCTATGAGGATCTACATGCTATGCATGCGTTACAAGACACATGCATTGAATTAGCTTATTTGGTAGAGCCTATTTCAAAAAAGCGGAAATATTGCTTTGTAAATAGGAAGCCAAAAATGTCAGTGAAAGCTTCTAAGAGATCCAATCAAGCATCTCTAGCATCTGTTCAGCTTGTTTCAACCATAGATTGTTGTTCCAAAAGGTGTTGTCAATATGCCAATCGAGATAAGGTCATGGCTATGCGCAATGAATTTTGGGGACAGAGTTTGCAAAATAGAACAAACTATGTGTATGATACAATGTTGACTGCATGGCGTGAGAACAAAACAACTACAAAGACATGCTATGTGTTTTCTTTTAATGGCACTGAGGTTTGTAGTAGAGCTTGGTACGAAATTCATGGCATTCCAAAAACTTCATTTTATCGTTACCGTGAACATTTTGAGAATGGGGTTAGACTCTCAGTGCATGGTAATGATGGTGTCATGAGAAAAGGAAGAGACCATACAGAAATGGGAAGGGCATTGATGCGCTCTTTTGTTGATGAAAACTCGGAGAGAATGCCACATAAGAGTAGAACCATGGAAGATGGTACTAGGGAGACTTTGCTTGCAATACCAAACACGTACAAGCAAGTAGACATTTTACATGATGTCAATAAAACACTTGACAGTATGAGTCTCAAGCCAATGTGTAGCACGACATTCAATAGGATTTGGAATACAGAGTTTGCTAATGTGACATTGTCAAAAACAAGTGAGTTCTCCAAATGTGTTGTGTGTAGTCGGATAAAGTCTCAACTAGAGTCAACAAAGGATGACGAGATGATTGCACGTTTGAAGGATGAACATCGAATTCACATGTTGCAACAACAAAGTTGTAGGAATGTGTACTACACCTGGCGTAAGTTCTCCCAATTGTAAAAGGATAAGTAGTTATGCATTATACATGATAAAATGGATCAAAAAAAGATAGCAATACCTAGGTTGCGTGTGAACTCAAAAGATTATGCAAATGCATATCAATTGCAAGTATCATTAACCGGTATGATAACACATGGACATGGTCATGGAATGTATGGTCACTTCTCACTTAATGGTCTATGGCCTTCAGATTGCAATGCTACAATTGGTTCCCTTGCATTATGCTTACAGAATCTGGAAAGAACAGAAAACCATGGACTAGGAGATTTACGCCATGACGGTATGCCACGCAGCAACGTTATTCAATGCATTGAACTCAAGGAGAGCTCTAGACCTCCAAAACAAAATGAATCAAGAGCGTGAGAGGAATGCATCAACAATGACACCACTGTTGTCCATCCAAGAAAGCAATGAAGAGATTGTACACATACAATCAACTTCCTCTCAATGTGTTGTGGATACCATATCCACTCCTGTATTTCAAAAATTGCCTGAGAATCTTTTGCTACAGCTAGATAATTGTGCAGGAGAGAATAAAAATCGATATTTGTTTGCATACTTATCCTTGTTAGTAGCAAAAGGAGTTTTCAAAACCGTGCATTTGGGATTCTTAATGGTGGGTCATACACATGAGGACATAGATGCAATGTTTAGTAGGTTCTCAGAAAGATTGCGAACAGGAATGACATTCACTTTTCCACATCTGATGGAACATTTTCAAAAATGTGAAAGCTCAGCTCCAGCACCATTTTTGATGACACAAGTTCCCGACTTTAAATCCTTTGTGCAAGGGTACATGTGTGACGGACAAGATGCTCTAGTCGGACACTCTAAGCCACTTCAATTTCGTTTCTATATGCAAGGTGAAGTCCCAGTAATGCAGTACAAAATTCATCCCAAATCACCCGATTGGATGCCAAAGGAGTCAGGAATTGAGTTGTGGAAAAAAGATGACCAGGGAAAACCAAAATTACCAACAGGCTGTCTAGATGTGGTGCCTATAGCAGACTATGTGAGAGATAGTCCGCTTGTTATTCAAGGGATTAAATCATATCTTGACTTTTGGAAAAGATATTCTCTATTAAAGGGAAAGGACCATGACTCCACAAAATATATGGAGCCTGTTATCACTTATTGGAAAAACATAATCAATGAGCTTGAACAACCAACCAATAAACACATTGGTGAATATACAACATTTTGGCCAAAGACTATAGGGAGTCATCGAATGCAAGAGATAGAGGAAGACAAAGATGAGTTTCAAGGATATGAAGAATTGAATGATCACTATGTTGGTCCTCAAAGTGCAAGGCCACAAGAGGCCTTTAGGCCTCAAATTGATCTAAGAAAAGAGGATCTTGTTCTTGTGAGACCCGCAGATCCTGAATATCCGATATGGCAGGAGTGGCAGAGTCAAACGTTGATGTAGGCAAATCATCTCCTAACTACAAGAAAGTTCTGATTCAGTATTGGGCACCAAAACATCGAAAACGAAATCCCACGATCCAAGAACAGTATGAGGATTGTTGGAAAAAGAGTTGGTGCTGCAATCTTGCTGACCCAAAGCGCTGGGAGTGTGTTGATACAATTGTATGGTCATCGACTCCAAGGGGTGGAAGAATTGCGGAAACAATCAAGATCCCATCAAATGTCATGGAGAAGGCACAGGCTAGCTTAATGGGAGAAATTGAATAGCATTTCAATATATTGCTCATTGTTTTATTTCCCCAGCTTATGTATGATTTTATGAAGTCTTTTTAAACACCCACATAAAAATAAAAATTCTAAAAGGTGTTTCTCAACACCACCATTTTCTTGGGAATCTATCTCTTTTAAGAAGTGTTTTGAAACACCCACATAAAAATAAAAATTTTAAACGGTGTTTCTCAACACCACCATTTTCTTGAGAATCTATCTCTTTTATGAAGTGTTTTGAAACACCCACATAAAAATAAAAATTTTAAAAGGTGTTTCTCAACACCATCATTTTCTTGAGAATCTATCTCTTTGTCACATTCCCAAATTAAATGAAATTTTTCCAAATTTAATGGGAAATAGGAATCCATAGGCGTTGAAATTAGTCCCAAAGTTGTGGGATTTTCCCATTTCATCTAAAATGGTGTTTCTAAATGTCTGGAAAATAAAACTCCCTCTTGCAAAAACCAAGGAAAGGAGTTTTATATGTTTCGGAAAATGATTTTCCCGAACATTGCCTACATCGGATGCAGCTCTAAGTTTAATGACTTCTTAAGCTAACATATCATTTTAACGCTTTTTTTTATAAAGAAACTACCCTAGCTGCAAACGCTGCATATGGTGCCGCATGGTACAATATATCCTTGGTCTAATACTGCAACCAGTCCGCGATGGCGTGGACTAGTTGGAGTAGTAGACCAGGGAGCTATAGAGAAAGGGGCACAGGCGATAGTTTGCGACAGGGACAGGGACGAGGGAGATACCTTAGCATGCCAATAGGAAAATTTCTTGCCTTGTTTGATGCGAATCGCCTTTTGTAGAGTGACAATAGTGTTTCACTTTTTCTCATTGCAACAGAAAATTTTAGAACGTTGATATGGGGCACCAGTGCATGGCAAGCGGTAGAAAGATGTAGCGCCGCCCAAGCCGAGCAGCTCTGGTTTTGTGATGCAGCAGCCCGAGGCAATCGCAGCTTATGGAAATTGTGTTAATAAGATGGCCCTACAGGGATAATGAGGGATGGGGAATGGCCAAACATCGAAGATGCTAGTACACGGTGATGTGGTTCGAGAGTCAGCTACAGTCGAATTCAATGCCATGATCAGTGCCAGGTCTTCTGGCATGGTGTCCGCTTTGTTCTACTCGTCAGTTCCATCTCTCACCCGCTGTACATGAAGAGCTCATCATCATCTCTCTGACGAGAGCTATTGTGTTCACTTCTGGTATCATGTCCACCATCACCACTGCTTCAGTGTTGCCCAACCCAAACTCAGCCTCGTGCCATATGCAGAAACTATCGGTGCCATATGGAGCGTTTGCAGCTAGGTATGCTACAATATTAAGAAACTATCGGCGCCATATATTGCAGCGTTTGCAGCTAGCTGGCATGCTATAATATATCCTTGGTCTATTGTTACAACTAGTCCACGCCGCCGCGGACTTGTTGGAGCAGTAGACTAGGGAGCTATAGAGAAAGGGGCCCAGGCGACAGATTGCGGCAGGGACGATGGAGATAGCTTAGCATTTCATTATTGTCATCCTCCTCTTGCCTCATAGTTGTAAAAAACACAAAGCTGATCGACGATGACGATGTCGAGCCTGCACCAGCGGTGGGTGGCCAAATGATGGCGACGAAGTTTGAGAAACATGCCGGAAGCGGAGAAATCGCAAGCAAAGGTGAACAAGCTCACTGTGTTAGCAGGAGGTGGAAACAAAAGGCTTTAAGCCTTGTAGCGTGGTAGCCATTGATGCGGTAGCAATATTGGGAGGCTCTTGAGGCGGGTGGAAGAAATACTTACCTGCTACAAGCTCACACGGCCTCATCATTGTCTCCTCCTTTGGAATGCAGAAAACCCTTCCCTCAACTCCTTCCTGCCTTGTTTGATGCGAATCATTATTTGTGTGTGTTTGTGTGTGTGTGTGTGTGTGTGTGTGTGTGTGTGTGTGTGTGTGTGTGTGTGTGTGTGTGTGTGTGTGTGTGAGAGAGAGAGAGAGAGAGAGAGAGAGAGAGAGAGAGAGAGAGAGAGAGAGAGAGAGAGAGAGAGAGAGAGAGAGAGAGAGAGAGAGAGAGAGAGAGAGGAGGATTGGACATTGCAACCTCAACACAGACAGTTGAATTGAAAGTGGCAATGAGTCACCAAGGTTGTGTTGGTGGAGTTACCAGGGTGCTCGGGAAGATGGAAGGGTGGATACATATTGTGAAATGGAACTTCAAGCTAGAGGATGTTCTTTCTACTGTTTCCAAAATTGGAAAATCTACATCATTTTGGTCGAGCGAAGGAAGTACATCATCGTAGTTTAATTTGTAAATTGATTTTTGGCTATTGTGACAAGAGCTACGCTAAGGAAGTGGCTATTGATTTAAAAAAGGAGCTCTTGCATACTAGATGACATTCATGTCTGATCTTATTCCATCTTGCCAGCTTGTGCACCATGGTAGGATTAATAATATCACTATCCTATATGGCACTAATTTGTGGCCTTTTACGTTTCAATCGTTTTTCACATCACGTTGTGGTCATGCATCTTGTATGGTTATTTGAATCATCTTACCTGCTATCCCCTCAAACCACCTGAAACCAGTGAAGAATTAGATTTTTGGATAGGCAAAAAAAAAAGGAGAGAGAGAGAGAGAGAGGGAGAGGGAGGGAGGGAGTTTTCTCCAACAAAAACCCTCATAGAGAGTGAGAGCCTCAGAGAGAAAGAGAGAGAGAGAGAGAGAGAGAGAGAGAGAGAGAGCTTGAGCTTGGAAGTACAAGTAAATTTGCACCTCTTTAGTCTTTGAGAGCAACCACAGAGATCGGGCATGGTTTGGAAGCTGTAAATCTCCGTTATGTGAGTTAGGACTAAAATATTCTTTAATATTGGCTTGGATCTCTTGGAATAAGAGGATTCTCTAGTTGTTTCATGACCTTAGATGTTTTCTGTAGTGAGAGCACTCACAATATAGGAGCATTTACAAAATTGTTGCTTCATGACTTTATATCTGCATGCAGTAGCCAAATACACATGAGACTTGGGCCTTTCCTATTCAGAAGAACTTTCATTTGGCTATGGGTTGTATCATTTCTATTTACTAATCACAATAGACTCCTTAGGCAAGAAATTTTCACTTCCAAGCTTCCATTAAAGAACGTCGCTATCTGTACATCAACTTTTTATGCAACTTAGCAAAGCAACCGCTAAACATCTACCTGTTTCACATGAGCAAGTGAAAAATTATACCCCAAGAATCTCGTTGAGATGGTGATTAGGCAGTTGGACATGCTTGAGCTCATCATGCATTGGACACATCACTTTATCATCACCACTGCATACGGCATCGATGTAGTTGTAGTGGGGGTGCACACAGCTTGCTGCTCTCATTTCCTTCACCATTTCAATGCTGAGCTAGCAAGGGGAAATGGAGGGAAACTCAAGGGTGTTGCACTGCAAAGCTGAGAGGAGAGAGATTGTGTGCTTGTTTCTACTTGCTTTAAGCACTTGTTTTTGCTTGCTTACAAAAGTGGAGTTGTTTCAAGCTCTAGGAAGTTCTCAGATAGCATCTAGGATTACGAGGTTGTGTGTTGATTTGTTTGCAAAACCTAGGTGCCAAAATTTTGATGGACTACATTTGAGAGGAGATATTCCACATGGAATTAAACTATACATGTTTCGAGTATGAGATTGCTTGTGTGTCGAGTATTTAATTTTCATAATGGTTCTTTTTTTCTCGATTGAGTGTAAGATTTGTGGTAGTGAAAGTAATGTGCATGCCATATTTTTTTTCTTTCACCATTTTTTCTCTTGTATCAATTTGCTCAGATTTGTCTTCGCTCGTTTTTTTTTGCTCGATGATTAGAAACCCCTGGTTAAAAGGGGATTATTATCTCCTCTATGTTAATATGCATGCAAATGTGAACTCTTTTGGCCAATATATAATAAGCGCTTTTTTAAAGGTCTGAAAATGAAGTTTTTTCACAAGTAAATCTTGCTGAGGTGAAGTGTGAAGCTTTGAAAGGTTTTAATCTCATTTGAGTGTAAGAATCAAGCTATAACAACTTCCACCTTTGAGTGTTATAATCAAGCCAAAACAACTTCTACCTTTGGCAACTAGTAACTAAAGGTAAGAACACACAAAATAGAATAGAGATTGTTGAGACCTCTTGACAGGTCTTAAAATGCCTTGTTTAATGTATGACAGTTGAAAAAGTGGAAAAAGATTACAAGTTTGGGCACCTAGATAATAAGCTTTCTTATCATCCTAGGACTTGGAAATACAAAATTTTACCATTTGACAACACCATAGGCTAGAACATAGTATAATAAGACCCCTGACTCAAGTTTGGTGTCATTTGCCTGTTGTCAGTACCTAGGCCTAGATTTCACTAAGATCCAACTACAGACACAAATTTGGCCTAGAAACTTGGAAACTAAACCAAATTCCATGAACCTTGATTTGTGACTTGTTTATAGCGTGAACATCTAGTACAAGTAAATAAAGTGGAAAAAACTCAATCTGATCCGAGAGATATTAATCATGATTATTCTCTCTTGCCCTGAAAATTCAACTTTTTGCATTTTTCTCAAAGGGGATTGGATCTAGGGAGGTAATAGAGTAACTATGTAAAGTTTCAATTAATTTGGAAAACTTTGGATCTATATAGCCACTTGAATTGCTTCTCAAACTACCAAACTCAGCAATTATTGGGAGATGAATTAAAAAACCCCACTTAGAGCTTATTGAATAGACAATTTTACCAGAGGAGGTTAAAAAAAGTGAGAAATAGTGGCTGGCAAGAGAGCTCATTTTTTAAATATTTTGGTTGTAGAAATATCATATAGATAGCCTGACAAATTTGAAGTCATTTAGACATTAATCGGTACTAGAAAGTGAGTTTTATGGAATTGAAGGTTGTAGATTGTTCCTTTGGCCATTTTGGTAGGATGAAGTTGAAAATTTTAACAAAGAGTCCTTTTATATATTCGAGGCCAATATTCTTATTTGTATACTTTTCATTATACAAGAGTGATCAAGATCAAGCTTGAGAAATCGCGAGTTTGGAATTTTGACAATTGAAATGTGTTGGTATTGGTGTTTAAGGTCAGGTATTCTATTTCATTGAGCATCTTGGGTCTTTATGTACCTTAGATAAACCCGATGTCATAGAAAATTGGGGTTATGATTGAGAAATTGATAGTACAATGTCTATTGAGAAGAGTTTAAACCAAGATGTCCCATTAGAAACCATAGTGCAAAAATTACCTAGCACTTAAATTTATATCTAGTTCAAATATGTCTTCCTTTTCTACTCATTCAAAGACTAGAACCTCTCTCAAGTTCAAAAACATATTGACCTACAAGAACAACATGCATGCATCATAGATTTACCTAGATCCTAATGAGGAGTATGTTGTTAGAGTCAATGACCACACTATTGAATTCAAAGATGAGGTTGGAGCTAAAAAACAAGAAATCTTCTACATGGATCAAAATAGAGTGTAGTATCTATAAATAGGAATGTGTAACATTATGGACAAATCGGGTTTGAAAGTTGATAAATTGATTACAAACATAAGTACTAAAGGATCACCACCATTAAATCTACAAGGGTATGACTAAGTAGACGTCAAATCTCTAAAACACATACCAATTGATAACCCACGACTCAAAGTTTATTGTTGGGAGGACAATAATGTAATAAATTTGTTGTGGATATCACATGCTAAACCAAGAAAGTTAACATCCTTGAAAATCATGTAAATTTTCAAGGTCTCGGAAGAAGGGTTCAACAAACCTTCTTATACATCTCTTTAAGAACTATTGTCATAGTAATTTTGTTATGATGCCAAAACAGCTTAATTAGACCAAATATTAGGGCTACTTGATCAAGGATATGAGCATGGATAAGGGGCCTAAAGTAAAATAGAATTTTGGACCAGTATAATGATCTTTTGGTAGAAAGGCCATTCAACAAGGCACTTTAGCCCAAGGAAGCCAACCAATGATGAGAATTGGGTGAGAGGTGTGTAAACCACCGCAAACCAAGGAAGATCGGGTGACACCGGCCAAGACTAAAACAGAGCCAAACAAGACACCACCATTACCACAAAACAATTTTGAAGGTCTAGACATAGAACCATAACCGAGAAGAGTCAATGCTGAGCATAACCATAGATCCAAACCACCTCATTTACAAATCTATGTCAAAAAATACATTGGATCCGGGGATCCATATGACCACCTAGCAAGCTTGAGGCAAATACTGAGAATAGAAACAATATCAAACTTCCATACTTAGTTTGAGGGATATAGAATGACCCTGGAGTGTAAGGTCTTAACATGGTTTCAAACCATACCTCTTGGATATATTATAGATTTGTCAACATTGGCTAGAAGATTTGTTTCTGCCTATTCAAACATGGGACTCAAACACAATACCGCAGCACAAATCTATAGCTTCAAATAGAAACAAGGGGAGTTTTTCATGAAAGACTATGTAAGTCAAAATGAGGCAATAAATTGACAAATGTCCTAAGTTGGGAGTTCCTGTAAGGTCTCTACTTTCAAATTGCACACAAGTTCTATTACGCATTTGTATTTTTTTGAACCATCACTCCTTATTTAAGATATTCGAGTTCAAATTAGGAATCGTAGGTTGAGAAAACCTAGAAATTAAAATTTACGCTACAAAATTCTGACATGTTTAGCTATATGAATCACTAACTAAGTTATTGCAAGACTTATTTACTGATTGTAGAATTTTCTTTTACTACTGTAAAGTTAATATAAGATTGTAAAGTTTAACTTAAAAATGTAAAGTAAATTATCATTAAGGAAATAAATAAAATAATTCTAAAGACAAAAGAATACACATGGATGACAAATGAAGGCACATGGACTCACATAGGAGGGGACAAAGTGGGACACACTGTCACATGAAAAGGAGAGGCTACTCTTGACTAATCTTAATGAGGAGGGGGCCTGTGTGTCCTTATCTTTTGATAATAATGACAAAGTGGTCAAGCTTATGGGTACCACAAGGGTACCAAAAACGCGGATATGATTTTTGGGGAAAAAAAATATATATATATATAATAATAATAATAAATATATATATTTTTTAAATAATTATTTTTTTGGGAAAAAAAAGTTGGACATTTTCTTTTCTGCTATAAAAAGAGCATCCATCCTCACACTTTAGACATAGAGATTGCCTCTATAGCGCTCACGAAGTGCTGTCACTTCTCTTGGAGAGAAGGCGTCCACAAACCACTAAGAGAGCAAAAACTCTAGTGGACTAATAAGGTGTTTATTAATTGAGCATTCAATTAGTTTTAAGACGGATATGTGTGTATGTGTGCTATCTCCTACTCTAATCCCTCTAATAGATTAGTAAGATTCAATTAGATAAGTGTGTGTGTGTGCTATCTATTACTCTAATCTCTAATGGATTAGTAAGATTCAATTAGCTTTAAGAAGGTTATGTGTGTGTGTGTGTGTGTGCTACTCTTACTCTAATCTCTCTAATAGATTAGTAAGATTAAATTAGTTATGTGTGTGTGTGTGCTATCTATTACTCTAATCTTCTAATAGATTAGTAAGATTCAATTAGCTTTAAGAAGGATATGTGTGTGTGTGTGTGTGTTATCTTTTGCTATAATCTCTCTAATAGATTAGTAAGATTCAATTAGCTATGTGTGTGTGTGCTATCTTTTACTCTAATCTTCTAATAGATTAGTAAGATTCAATTAGCTTTAAGAAGGATATGTGTGTGTGTGTGCTATCTTTTACTCTAATCTTTCTAATGGATAGTAAGATTCAATCAACTTTAGAAAAGATGTGTGTGTATGTTTTCTCTTACTCTAATCTCTCTAAGTATACCTACTCTCTCTAGTTAGTACATCTTCACTATTAACTTATATATTGTTAATTGAAAGTTAATACATAAGAGAACTCATCATATTCTTATTATACATTATGAAATTCTCATTCACCAATGTTATTGTCAATTAGGTTAAATAGAATTTTAAATAATACTAAAAATTGATTTAGTTGAAGTATAGAATTGTAGAAATGTCATGCATAAAAGTAATGCATTCCTAAACTTTCACTCCTAATTTACACACTTAATTTTTGATTAATTAAGTTTAGCAAATATTTGATGTATAGAAATTAGATGTAGAAAAACAACACTAAGTGTGAATCCGAGTTGGCGAGGGTTCAAATTATAGACTCTCTTTGAAAACAAGGAGATTACTAGGAAATTTGACCAATTTAAAGTTCTAAGTGTATAACATAAGTATAGTACAAAAAAATGGCTCCAAAGCGTGCTCGAACCCAAGGCGCTAATGATCATGAAGCTGGTACAAGTAACGGTGGAATCCCTGCAAAAAATGCTATGTCTCCACCAATCGGACCAATCGGACCTATGGTACAGGTTAGTATTGCAGTTTCAAGTTATGGATCATTGCATATGCGAGACCATAGGAATATATTATTTACCTTATGAAAAGAAAACACGGACCAAAACCACGGGGCTTAACCCCAAGAAACTCGTCATATGTTTGACAAGTAGGAAAGATTGTCTGGTTAAACTGGTTGCCATAGGAAAGAATGTTTGTCCAAAACCTTCGGTATGGTTTCTCTCAAGTCTCTCTACTTATTAGCACTAGCATTATGTGGCAGTTTTGGAGTCGTGAGATGACGCCCAGGATGGCATCGTTGATGCTGTGGTGGGAGTACACCCAAGTTAGCCCAGCTGGATACTGTAGTTTTGTTTTGTCGTGGAGTGAGGATGACGCCCAGATTGGCAATGTTGTTGTTGTGGCGGGAGTACATCCAGATTAGCACAGCGAGTACTTGCCGAGCGGTATGGGACGCTCATGAGGACAAGGGTTTTTATAAATAATGTATATACCGATCGGACATAATAGCGCCAGTAGAGATTCTTGAGTGAACTTAATCCAAGGGTTGTTGGTTTAAAATTGGACGACTTGTTGTGTGACTATTGTTTGTAATACTGTTTGAAGGGTTGTTTTAACAAACCAGTATCATAAATAAAATAAAGGAACATGTATGTTTTAATAGTGTGGTAGTAATTAGATAACAAAAGAAGGGTGAGTGTGGTGTGGAAAGTGGGAGAATGATACCCCAACGGTATCATTCTATGGACGGGTGGACCCAATGAGTCGGCTAACTTTCCAACCCTAGAATTTTTTTTTATTAGTCATAAATCTTAAAAGAGACAAACCTTGGCGGATGTGCTTCTGAAACATGGGGAAAAAAGAGCACAGGTTGGTCACTCTAAGATTTATACTTTTAGGTATAATTGATTATAGATAGTTTTTAGATAGGGTTATGGTGGTCACGCTCCGCCATAGCGAGATAGGACCAATCCTTCACTAGCGGTTCATGCCAGTGGCTATGTAGTAGATAAGGCAATGTCCGTTAGTTTTTCTTTCTCAGGATTGGAGACCTATCAAAGGTACTCCGCTCCTCTCAAAAAGGGGCAGGGACCTCACACTGGTATAAGAGCCTAGGTTAAAGCTTGGGGAGATTTTTAGATTGATGTTTGGATGTTGAAGGATGCGAATGTTTGAAATAATAGAAGAACCTAAAAAAATTGTTTTGAGTTTTTATATCGTATTGAAGACTGAACTTTCCTGTTACAAGAAAATGTTCATTTAGCCTACCAAAAATTTCAGGTGTTCACCATCATGTTTGAAAATGCATGCCAATCACCAAATTATCAGTTTCGAAAAAGGGTGATGATGATTTTGGATAGGGTGTTTGCACCACCGATTTCAAGGGTGCATAGAGGATGGGGCATCAACTGGAGTCCATCTGGAGGAATCTATACCATCGATGCTGACAAGATATGGTGCATGGATACCAACCTCAAGAAACTTCGATGGGTAGAGGAGTTAAAAGTCATTGAAGTTTATATTTTCATTGGTACTAAGAATCCGGATGCTACCATTACCTTGGGAGGAGAAAAGATATCTCAGACTCAATGGGTCTATAACCAAGTTACAAACGTTATCCATGGTGGTAGGATTCGACCCATATGTGTATCTCGTAGCTTTCAAGGGTCAAAAGAAACTTATTATTTTGATTCTTTAGCCTATCCTTTTGTAGTCACTAAACTCAAAATATAGAGACATTACAATCCTTGTACGTAAAGACTACCAACCTTGGTAGCAAATAATATGTGTATAAATAAAGTTTGGATTAATGTTATCTTTTGTTTGTATTATTGTATAATCAAGTCTTGTCTGAAAGTGGATTAAAGTTAGAGTATCCAATAAAGTTTCACTTAATCTATATTGCACAGAGTGCGGTGTACACATCTCTTCAAGAGAAAACGCTACTTCTCAATCAAGTTAAAATTCCCTCTTTCAAAGGGGAAGGAGCCCTAGTTGAGCGTGATGCAGAAGTGTGGCTCGAAGAGATGGAGGATTATTTTGCTGCTACTGGTACTACTCCCGATAACCAGGCAATGTTGGCTATGTTTCGTCTCATGGGGGATGCCAAGCTTTGGTGGAAACAACACTGCAAAGATAATGAAATAGCTCAAAACACTCAAACTTGGGAAGACATTAAGTATGCTGTCAAAGGACGTTATCTTCCACCTGCACACGAATCCCTTAAGATGAATGAATTCTTCAACTTACGTCAGTTTCATCTTACAGTGGAAGAATACTACTCCAAATTTGTAACTCTTAGGCGCTATGCTCTGCCAATGACCGCAGATCAACAAGTAGCCCGTTTCTGCCAAGGGCTAAATTCTCCTTTAAATAATCGTCTAGAAGCCATGAGGCCTGTAAATTTTCAAGATGCTCTTTTAAGAGCTAAACCCTTAGCTAAAGAGATGGCAAACTCTCAAAGGGTATGAAATGGAAATTTAAGGAATGCTGGAAGGAGAGGACGGTCTATGATGTGGAACCAAAGGCAAGTTCACCCAGTTCACCAAACTCATCCAATAGTTGCAGCTTCAGCAAATGGAGCTCAAAATGCAGATCTTAGATGCTATGAATGCAACGAGCTAGGACATTTCAGGAATGTATGTCCTAGGCGAGTCTCCGCAACAAATACACCTACTCGAGCTAGAGGACGAGGACAAATAATAAATTGTGGAGGAAGAAATGGAGGACGAGGTCGAGGGTGCGGAATGGCTGCCAGATTCAATGCTATCATAGGAGAACCAACATAGGGAGAAGAACAAGAGGAAAGAGCAACTCTACATGTTGCAATTGATAACCCAAGAGCAAGACAACAATATGCTGTCATTCAAACACCTGCAAATCACCAAGGTGAAAAATTTGAGCTTCTTATTGATTGTGGTAGTACTCATTCTTTCTTGTCACCTAAATGTTTAAGGAGGTTAGGACTTAATCAACACCCTGCAAGAAAGATGAGAGTTGAATTAGCCAATGGAAAGGAGGTGTTATCTCAGTACACTGTGGGAAAAATAGATTTCAAGTTGGGAGAATACTCTACTTCTTCTACTTTTCGAACCTTACCCATAGGAATCTATGATGGAATTCTTGGAATTGATTGGTTAGGCAGTCATAATGCCAATATCCATTGTGCCCAAGGAAGTGTTACTTTTGTGGACAACCAAGGTCAAGAAGTCACTATTTAAGGCCAGAATGGACGATCAAAAGCTTACTTGGTCAAAGCTAATCGTCTTTTGAAAGGGTTACGCAAGGGTCGACAAATTTTTGTAGTCAAGCTAAACAAAGTAGAAAAATCTTCTTCCAACCCTGAACCAATGTGGCTAGAAGATTTTTTGGATGTTTTCCCCGCTGAACTTTCTGAACTACCACCACCTAGGGAGGTAGACCATGAAATCAAAATTTTTCCAGGTAGTGAACCAGTCTCAAGAACGCCGTACAAGATGTCACTTCCAGAGGCTATAGAACTCAAGGAGCAGCTCAAGCAGTTGATTGAGCAAGGGTTTATCCGACCTAGTACATCTCCATGGGGTGCACCTGTTCTCTTCCAAAAGAAAAAGGATGGCTCTCTTCGACTTTGCATAGATTATAGGGGCTTAAATCAGGTTACCATCAAGAATAAATATATAATTCCTCGTATTGATGAGATGCTGGACAGATTACATGGAGCCAAAATATTCACGAAGATTGATCTTCGATCTGGCTATCATCAAATTCGAATCCAGGAGGCTGATATCTCCAAAACACCTTTCAACACTCGTTATGGTCATTACGAATTTACAGTGATGGCTTTCGGACTTACAAATGCTCCTACAACTTTCAATCGTCTGATGCACGATATCTTTAGAGAATTCTTGGACGATTTTGTCCTAGTATTCTTTGACGATATCTTAATTTATTCCAAATCAGAGGAAGAGCATGAAGGACATGTTAGGAAAGTGTTAGAGCTTTTACGCCAAAATAAGTTGTATGCAAAGAAGAGCAAATGTACCTTCTTTACCCCTAAGGTCTGTTACTTAGGGTTTATCATTTCACCTGAAGGAGTCTCTGTTGACCCTGACAAAGTCAAAGATATTGTGGAATGGCCTCAACCCACTTCACAAACCGAGGTTAGAGGGTTCTTAGGTATCACAGGGTGGTACAGGATCTTTGTAAAGGACTATGCTCTTAAAGCTGCACCACTAACTGACTTGCTAAAGAAAGGAGCTACGATACTTTGGGAAGAAAAACATGAATCTTGCTTCAAACAGCAGAAGGAGTATCTTGCTTCAGAACCTCTCTTAAAACTTCCAGATTTCACCCAAGAATTCAAGATGATCACAGATGCTAGTAACCTTGCATTAGGAGGAGTCCTTACTCAAGAAGGAAGGCATGTAGCTTATACTTCTCGGAAGCTTAGGATTCATGAAGTGAATTATGCTACACATGATTTAGAATTGCTAGCAGTTATTCATGCTCTCAAGCTATGGAGACATTATCTATTGGGATGCAAATTCTAGTTGGTAACAGATCACAAGAGCCTTAAGTGGATTTTTACCCAACCTAACCTTAACATGAGACAAAGGAGATGGATAGAGCTCATGCACGAATATGATTTTGATATTAAATTTAGACCAGGTAAGGATAATGTTGTGGCAGATGCCCTAAGCCGTAAAGCTTTTCTGGGGGCAATTTCCATGGCTAACAACCCTATTTTAGAAAAGGTCTTGGATGCTGCTGTCAGAGATGCAGATTACCAGATGCTTGCTAGTATCCTACGTGAAGAGAGGGTATCATCAAATTAGCCTAAACCTCTACATTACTCCTTAGAAGATGGGAAAATTTACTATAGGAATCGACTATGCATACCTAAGGATTCTAACCTAAGGAATGCTATCCTATATGAAGCACATGATGGCCGAACTTCAGGACATCCAGGTTATGCCAAAACTCTCAATGAAATTCGCAGAAGTTACTATTGGCAAGGTATGAAGGGTGATGTCCTTCTCTATGTCAAGCAGTGTTTGTCTTGTCAAACGATTAAGGCAGAAAGACTAAAGATGCCAGGTAAATTACATCCTTTATATATTCCCCAAATGAAATGGGAATGTATTAGCATGGACTTTATCACCGGGTTTCCTTCTGTCCAAGCTGGCTATTTCAATCATGGTCATAGTCGACTTGCTTACCAAAGTGGCTCACTTAATCCCAGTCAAGACAACCTTTACAGCTTCAGATATTGCTCGTTTGTTTGTGAAGGAGGTTTTCAGAAGCCATGGTTTACCCAAGAGGATTGTCAGTGATCGTGATGCCAAGTTTACTTCAAAGTTTTGGGTATCATTGTTTCAAGCTATTGGAACCCAATTATGTTTTAGTACTGCTTATCATCCTCAAACTCATGGCCAAACTGAAAGAGTTAATCAAGTAATTGAAGACATCCTTAGAGCCTACTGCAATAGAGAACCTCGCAAGTGGATTCAATACCTACCCTTGGTAGAGTATGCATACAATTCCTCTACTCATAGAAGTATTTGAATGACACCTTTTAATGCTCTTTATGGTCAAGAATGTTTATCACCCTTAACTTTTCTGACCCCACCTTGACCATGTCCTTGATGATGAGCAAACCATTTTACTTGCTCAAGATGTTCTACAACTCCAACCTGATACTATCCTAGAAACTCGGGAGAGAAAGCATAGGAATAGATCCATCAAAGAATATATTATCTTATGGAAGGATTTCCCTATAGAAGATGCTACCTGGGAAGATGAGACATCCCTTCTTAAGGATTACCCTTCACTTTTCTTGAGATGGGGACATCTCAAATTCTAAATTGGGGAGATTGTAAGGTCTCTACTTTCAAATTGCACACAAGTTCTATTACGCATTTGTATTTTTTTGAACCATCACTCCTTATTTAAGATATTCGAGTTCAAATTAGGAATCGTAGGTTGAGAAAACCTAGAAATTAAAATTTATGCTACAAAATTCTGACATGTTTAGCTATATGAATCACTAACTAACTTATTGCAAGACTTATTTACTGATTGTAGAATTTTCTTTTACTACTGTAAAGTTAATATAAGACTGTAAAGTTTAACTTAAAAATGTAAAGTAAATTATCATTAAGGAAATAAATAAAATAATTATAAAGACAAAAGAATACACAGGGATGACAAATGAAGGCACATGGACTCACATAGGAGGGGACAAAGGGGGACACACTGTCACATGAAAAGGAGAGGCTACTCTTGACTAATCTTAATGAGGGGGGGGGGGCATGTGTGGCCTTATCTTTTGACGATAATGACAAAGTGGTCAAGCTCACGGGTACCACAAGGGTACCAAAAATGCGAAAATGATTTTTGGGGGAAAAAAAAATTTAAAAAAAATTTAAAAAATAAAATAAAAAATATATATATATATAATAAAAAATATTAAAAAAAGTTTTTTTTTTTTTGGAAAAAAGAAAAGTTCAACATTTCTTTTCTGCTATAAATAGAGAATCCATGCTCACACTTTAAACATAGAGATTGCCTCTATAGCGCTCACAAAGTGCTGCCAGTTCTCTTAGAGAGAAGGCATCCACAAACCACTAAGAGAGCAAAAACTCTAGTGGACTAATAAGGTGTGTATTAATTGAGCATTCAATTAGTTTTAAGAAGGATATGTGTGTATGTGTGCTATCTCCTACTCTAATCTCTCTAATAGATTAGTAAGATTCAATTAGATAAGTGTGTGTGTGTGTGCTATCTATTACTCTAATCTCTAATGGATTAGTAAGATTCAATTAGCTTTAAGAAGGTTATGTGTGTGTGTGTGTGCTATCTCTTACTCTAATCTCTCTAATAGATTAGTAAGATTCAATTAGTTTTAAGAAGGATATGTGTGTATGTGTGCTATCTCTTACTCTAATCTTTCTAATAGATTAATAAGATTCAATTAGTTATGTGTGTGTGTGTGCTATCTATTACTCTAATCTTCTAATAGATTAGTAAGATTCAGTTACCTTAAAGAATGATATGTGTGTGTGTGTGTGTTATCTTCTTCTCTAATCTCTCTAATAGATTAGTAAGATTTAATTAGCTATGTGTGTGTGTGTGTGCTATCTTTTACTCTAATCTTATAATAGATTAGTAAAATTCAATTAGATTTAAGAAGGATATGTGTGTGTGTGTGTGCTATCTTTTACTCTAATCTTTCTAATGGATAGTAAGATTCAATTAACTTTAGAAAAGATGTGTGTGTATGTTTTCTCTTACTCTAATCTCTCTAAGTATACCTACTCTCTCTAGTTAGTACATCTTCACTATTAACTTATATATTGTTAATTGAAAGTTAATACATAAGAGAACTCATCATATTCTTATTATACATTATGAAATTCTCATTCACCAATGTTATTGTCAATTAGGTTAAATAGAATTTTGAATAATACTAAAAATTGATTTAGTTGAAGTATAGAATTGTAGAAATGTCATGCATAAAAGTAATGCATTCCTAAACTTTCACTCGTAATTTACACACTTAATTTTTGATTAATTAAGATTAGCAAATATTTGATGTATAGAAATTAGATGTAGAACAACAACACTAAGTGTGAATCCAAGTTGGTGAGGGTTCAAATTACAGACTCTCTTTGAAAACAAGGAGATTACTACGGAAATTGACCAATTTAAAGTTCTAAGTGTATAACATAAGTGTAGTACAAAAAAAAGGCTTCAAAGCGTGCTCGAACCCAAGGCGCTAATGATCATGAAGCTGGTACAAGTAACGGTGGAATCCCTGCAGAAAATGCTATGTCTCCACCAATAGGACCAATCGGAGCTATGGTACAGGTTAGTATTGTAGTTTCAAGTTATGCATCATTGCATATGCGAGACCATAGGAATATATTATTTACCTTATGAAAAGAAAACACGGATCGAAACCACGGGGCTTAACCCCAAGAAACTCATCATATGTTTGACAAGTAGGAAAGATTGTCTAGTTAAACTGGTTGCTATAGGAAAGAATGTTTGTCCAAAACCTTCGGTATGGTTTCTCTCAAGTCTCTCTACTTATTAGCGCTGGCATTATGTGGCAGTTTTCGAGGCGTGAGATGACGCCCAGGATGGCATCGTTGATGCTGTGGTGGGAGTACACCCAGATTAGCCGAGCTGGATACTGCAGTTTTGTTTTGCCATGGCGTGAGGATGACGCCCAGATTGGCACCGTTGTTGCTGTGGCGGGAGTACGTCCAGATTAGCACAGCGAGTACTTGTCGAGCAGTATGGGACGCTCATGAGGACAAGGGTTTTTATAAATAATGTATATATGTATATGCATCCTGAAGGATAAGTGGAAGAGCATGCTATATTATCAATCTCACCCAATAATGAGGCTAGTTCATCAACTATGGTAACAAAGAAAGAGTGGTATACTCAACTAAAAAATACCATGGTAGGGATAGTCTATCAGGTACCTCCAAAGGTAGCTTCAATTTACTTCATTGCAAACCAGGGAGCTCGGCCACTCATGTGAAAAAAATGCCAGAATCAAGAGTGGAAATTTTCCATAAATGTCAATTTGATGGTCATTGAAAAAGTGATTATTGAGATCCTCATACTTGATTTTCCAAGAATAGAAGCTATCCCAAGATCGCCTTCTGTTGATGGGACAATAGACCGGGTCAATTTGAAGATGTTGTGGAGCATATCCATAATAGGTTTCATCTATTGGACGTTGCTGAACCATTTCCCTTGCCAGGTTGGTTGATTCACAATGATCATTTGTACCTCTATATAGTAGTTATACGAACATCCCTAGAATCACCTTTATGGTTGGGCTCGATGGTAGGCATCACTTTTCTTTTCTATAAGATAGCCTCCTACCCCATCAATGGAAGCACGATCATTTCATGCCCTAGATTCTTTACCATTTTGTCCAGTGTGATCATGGAAGGAAAGCTAACTCCAACACCTTGAGTTCATATTGCACATACTCCTTATGTAAAGGATCCCCGACTTATGATATTTATCACTGAATTTCATCTTTTTCAGTGTCAAAGATTGATATAGTGGATGGATCTTAAAAATCATGCATTGTTGTTTCTGTGCTCGTACTTGGAATATCTACATGGTGAGTCTCCAATGTGAGTTATCCCTATCATTCTATTTGAGTGACTTCTACAGGGGCTAGTTGGGCTTGCTTTGGCTGCATTTCACTCTAAGCAACCAAGTTTTCCTTTGCCCTGTCTAGTTGTAGCTTTCCAATTTCTTCATCCTTAGCTTTTTGTAAATCTCTATGTCCTGGTGTTAGGATTTACATGTCGTATTGTTCTTGAGAAAGGGTAGTCTTTAGATCTTGTACCTCTTTTGTGAGTGAGGTTGGTTTAGCTGACATACTTGTTGATCCTAGAATCTTTTGCAAGGCTCTGAGCTGTGTAAGAGTCTTTCTCATCACTACATAGGACTCTTCAAGATTTTCATTCATATGCCTCTCTTTGGTTAACTCTTCCTCCAGTCGCTACTGCTCTACCTGCAGAGTTGTGTTTGATTTATTAAATGCTTGAAATTCCTCGTAGTAATACGCAACACTCTCTTGTTCTCTCTGTAACTTTGAATGGAGTTGTAATTGAGCTTTTTGTAACTCCTCATTCTTGTTTTGTAGTTCTAGATTGTATTTGGCCGCTTTGGCTACCTCCTTCTTGGTGTCTTCCAGCTCTAATTATTGTAGGTTGTAGAATGCTCTTTGGTATTCAAATTGGAGCTTGATCTAGCCCAAATATGCAACAATGTCAAAAGATCTGATCAATTGTGTCCCTTAATCTACCACCTCCTGCAAATGAGGCAACCTTGGCTTTTCCTGATCTTTTTGACCTTGATCAGAAGTTGGAGCCTCAATAGTTGTTGTTTCTTCTATTATATGTGATCCATGATCGGCTGGAGTTGTGATGTATTTTGGTATTGTTGTCTCATCTTCTTTAACTATTTGCTTCGGTGACAACACTTTGTCTGTTGTTTGTTCAAGAAGTTCCATGGTGCATTCTTTTATGTCATGGCAACTCTATTTTGGAGTAGATCAGATCCTGATAGGTCAATTTGTGTCCCCGCTGCTTCAAATGACTTGTCATTATTTATTGCTTTGGTTTTCTACAATAGATTGTGTGTTCGATGATGCAGATGAAGAGTTTTATTTTGATTATTTTTGTAGTGATTTTTACCTTGATTGTAGCTCCGTCCTTGTTAGCTAGAGTTGCTTCCCCATTGTATTGAATGGAGCTAATAAGTTTATGGGCTCTTCTGAAATCTTTGTCCAATGGTGGTAGTCTTAAGAAGCTATCCAACTATAGACATCTCGCCCCTTCTAGCACTTTGGATCTTTGGCATAATGTCCATAGTTCCTTTGGAAATAGGGGACCTTCACTATCACTCCATTTGCTGCCTAGAATTTCTCGATGAACGTGTACAATTTCCAGTTCCTATTCCTTGATGCGATATTTTTTGTTTGAGGAGATATCAATGATCTCATAAGGAGCCACCTCCCACTCCTTTTGTGCTTTCCTGTGGGGCATCCTGAGACCAGTTTCAAGTTGAAATTAGGGTTAAGCAACGACCCAAAAAGTTGTTGGGAAGCTGAAAAAAGGCAAACTTTGATCATAAAATGAAAAATGAGCATAACTTTGTCAAAAGTACCTATGAGCCTTGGTTCAAATATTTTGAGATTTGGATCACTGGTTAAGAGCTTAGGCCAATTCCTGTAAATTTTCTTTAGACATAGAGAATTTGGACCTTTTGGTTGGTCTTCCTAGCACACTGGTGAAATGTTTTCAAGTTTAGAATTGTTTTTCCTGTGTTTACTCAATCTTCCAGTTTATGTTCATGTTTGTCCCGTCTTGACCATATCTGTTTTTTGGATCCAATTTGAGTACTTCTCTTGAGACTGATATCTGATAGTTGATTGACTCCTAATGATTTATGCCTGAGAACCACTGTGTTCTCTAATTCCCCACTAAATTTCATCATTTTTTAGATTCAACTGAAATGGAAGATTGATGCAAGCAATTTTCACAACTTTATAGGTATCCCTTTGCTTTGTTTTACCCCTATTTAGACCTTTAGTGTTGCTTCTCTTGATCTTTGGGTTTTATGCACTCTCAGATTCCATTTTGCTTGGAGCTTCTTTTAAATGAAGCCACTAGAAGTTCCAAATTGTGCTCTAGTTAGTGGGCTAGCTTCATGCTCCCTTCCCATCCCTATTCCATAGTGCTTTTTGGAAGAAAGAACATTTTAGACTTGATTAGATAAAAAATGACCCTTTGCAGAGTGAAAGTAGCAAATCACTTGGTTTTAATGATTTTACAATCCATCTTGTGCCTAACTTGCATTGTCAGTTATCTCTTTGCCTCCTCCAGCTAGTGGTCTACTTCTGCCCTGTTTTTGTCATCAAGGTACATGGATAACGATCCATGTTGAAACATGTTTTGAAATTCCAATTAGTAGAGTTTGCTCTTGGGCTTATAAGAAGTTCACTACCCAAATTTTATTGGTCTTAGGGTTTTGGGAACATGGATCCATTTTCTAACTATTTTGCATGGGATACCAGGGTTCTACTAATAAGAGGGTTTTGGTTTTTGGCAAGTTTTGGACTCCACATTTGGCTCTCACAATTTGTAGAATTTTTGTCTTGATTTTGATCTAATATGTTGTTTTGGTGTCGCTGGTGCAGTGTGGAGTATATACAAATGTTCTTGTAGGGTTAATGGTCATACCTATCAAATCTGGTGGAGTAAGGGCTATTGTAGTGGTTGCAGTAGGTGAAAACACGGAACAATTCTCTAACCTTCTTTGGATCTCTCTCTCTCTCTCTCTCTCTCGCTCTCTCTCTCTCTCTCTCTCTCTCTCTCTCTCTCTCTCTCTCTCTCTCTTAGTGAATGCAAATGAGATTAACTTGCCCTATTTTGACTATATGTTCCCTACCTACTCGGAATGACCCATTCATACTTACCTCCATTGCTTATATCTTCCTGTTCCTATAACTTGCGATTCAGACCGTTCCTCATTCAGGTATTCAATCGACCAATGGCCTTTAATATGTAGTTTTGATACTTTAGGAATTGGCTCAAAATTTGTCTTATGCCAAATCTTTTCATATTTGCCATGTTTGAAGCCCTTGCGTTGAAGATTCGGCATTTTCTCTTAAAAGTCAATTTTGACTTTTCTTGCTCAACTTATAAGTTTTTGTTGACTATTCACCTTTTTAGCTTTTTAGCGTTTAAAAATAAAAGAAAGCTACCCACAATTATTATTAATTGGCCAAAATTTTACAAAAATTATTGTAATCACTCATATAAACATATTCTCAACCTGGCATCTTATTTTTCATGAATGGTGTGAATAGGACTCATTATTACGCCTGCTAAGAGCTAAAAAACTATTAAAAATAAAAGAAAACAAGAAAATAATATATATAGAATGATGATTATCTTACTGCTAGTTTCCCCCCTTCCCATAATGAGTCATCCTTGACAAACATGTGTCAAAGTGCAAGGGTAGGAAGTAAGTGTCTAGGCATAGCCATATACTATGGCTCTAGGATGCGAATGGAAGATATGCATGGGGTAAGAAAATGCGGTTCAAGATGTGGGTTTTGAACCATATGTTGTGGAACTATTGATGATGAGGTTAGTTTGAAGCTTTGTGGTCCAAACAAAAGAGGTTGAAGAGGACAAACTCTGTCTGTGACAATGAAACCTCGTAGTTTTGACACTGCATCGTCTTTAGAATGATGGCTCTTTTTTGGATGCCACTGAAATTTCTTTGATGTGGATTTTGACTTTGAGTCATTCTGTTTGCAAGTTGGTTTCGGTCTCCATTTCCAAATGACTTCTTTTAACACCATACTGAATTTGGGAATTTCCCAATTCCCACTTTCAAAATGAGCTTAAAATTTGACCAGACGTCAAAATGCTAGCCAAAGTTTTGAGAGCATGGCTCGAAAGACCTTTTCAAGTACTACCTGTAGAAGTCTTATGTCTTAAAAAATAGTTTGAGTTTTCTTCATATGGTCAAAATCTCCAAGACATTGGTGGTTCCCAAATTGTCTCTAAAGTTTCAAACTCTCTAATATTGTGTTTTTTGGTTGTTGATGGTTTGATTGTATTGGCTTTGTTGTCTTGACAAAAATTGTAGCTTTTTTTGTCTGGGTTTGGTATCAGTTGGTGTGGTGTAGGTTGAATTTCAATACATCGTTGCTTGGGTATCCATAATTTATTTGGATGGGTTTACATAATGGATTTTTAAACCTATATTTTCTTGATCGCCTTTGTAGAACATTGTGGTATTGGATCATGGGTTGGTAGAAGAGATTCCCATAGGTAATATAATTGTGCGAATGGTGTGGAAAAGATGTGTCCACTAACATGAGTTGTAAGGTATCATTCTGCCAATTTGGTGTGGCTTTATAAGTGCACATCCATGGCACTCCCATAATTATTGCCTAATTAAGGTTTATATCCGCAACTACATGAATTTGATGAGGATAAGCATTTCCATCAATAGCTATTGATAAATTGACATGTCTTATCCATTGCTTGGCCACCTTGAACCCGATAGTATTTGGTGTTAGAGACTTGTCAATTTTAAAAATATTGAGTAGTTGACGACTTTTTCTTGTGCCCCAGTGTCCACTACTGCACGCTCAATGGAACCATCATGAAGTTGGAGTAAAATTTGTAGATCTATGCCACCTAACCATGTAGGTTGCGTTTGAATTGATGCTATTGGAGGAGGATTGATGCCTCTATTCTACCTCCAATTTTCTTGAAGGTTCGCTTGCTCTTTCCACTTTAATGATTTGATCATGGTTTCTTCTTTATCCTGTTCCTGAATAGCATGGGCTCGATTTCTCTGCTAGTCTGCTCCATGAATTTTTTGGAGCTGTTCTGGACTGTCAATGAGAGAATTTAATTTTTTTACTTGCACCCACTTATTCATTAGGCATCTCCTCACATGCCAATGTTGCAAGCTTGATGGTGCCACTTTGTGATATATTATGTATTACAAAATCCCCCATCCCTTGATTTTTGAGTTTTTTGGAGTGTTGCTTTAGGGTATACACCAAAACGTAATCCCCTTTTTGAAACTCATTGCTGATTACATGTTGATCATGGAAAGATTTCATTTTGTCGTTTTTGAGCATATATTCTTGCTAATGCCCTCATTCTAGTTTTCTCTAGGTACTCAAAGATGTCTAGTCTTTTATATAGTTTGTGTCATGTCCATCCTAGCTATGTTGCGCATCGAAGCGTGTTAATTAAGAATTCCATGGGTAGACTCTCATTAATCCCGAACACAAGGTTAAATGGGATGGTTCCTATGGAAGTTTTAAATACTACCCTGTAAGCCCATAACGCTGAGTGTAGCTTTTGGTCCCAATAAGTTCTTGATTCACTCACTAGTTTGGTGAGCATCATGCATAAGATTTTATTGGTACTCTCAGATTGTCCGTTAGCTTGGGGGTGGTAGGGTGCTGATTTGCAATGAATTAATGAATTTGTCAAGTATGCTTTCAATGATGTTGTTTACAAAGTGTATTCCTCTATCGCTCATGATTTCGATGGGTAGACCGTATGTGGTAAATATATTTTTGAACAGGAACTGTGTCATAGTCCATGCATCGTTTTTATGTGTTGCTTTTGCTTCCACCCATTGGGTCAAATGATTTGTGGCTACTATGATATATTGTGCGTGTGTTCGGTATGAAGGAGGTATGATGGGGCCTATAAAATATATGTCCCATTTGGAAAAGGTCCGTACTCCCATCATCGGTTGTAATGGCATTTCATCTCTCTGCAGAGGTGCTTTTGTGCATTGACATTTATTACACCGTTTTACATATGCCTCCGCGTCTCTGAATAGTGTTGGCCACCACATTCCTGCATGAAGTATTAGATTTTCAGTTCTATCAGCTAAAAAATGTCCACCTGGTTGGCCTGATAGTGCTTGTTCTAAGATGGAGAAATATTCACTTTCAGTAGCACACAACCTTAATTGATTGTCATTTCCCCGCCTCATACAGATGGTTTGAAATCAGCCAAATAGTGATTTTCTTCTTCCGCTACAGTTCTCATTCATTCCTTACTCCATCCCTCTGGGAAGGTCTTGGATTTTAAGTACTCAATTATGTAGATTCTCCATTTGGGCACTCCCATTACTCTAAAGAGGGTGGCATGTTCCACTAGAGATTACTTTTTATAGGCTTCACATGATTCTACGTAATTATGGACACTGTTCTCCATGTTTTGCCAGTAAACCCCAATTCTCACTAGTATTTGGTATGTTTGTGTTTTCCCATTATGAAACCTTGTGTATTGTATATGAGCTAGTTTGAGGTAGTATTTGTTCTCGTCCGTGTGTAGACATAGTTTCAAAATTTTGTCCTTGCCTTTCTTGTAAAGTCATCTAGCTAAAACCTGGAGATTTCTTGTTTGGTGAATGATTGATGGTTTTATTTCTACCTATAATGATCCTATGGTAAGTAGAGGGATGACCTCTTCACCCCATCCTGGAACCACTTCAATTCTAAATACAATCTGGAAGATCATCATCAACACCGTTAGGTGCTTCTACATGGAACAATCTTGAAAGATGATCTTCTCTCTTGTGTGGAGTTCCTTTTTTTACGACTATGGTGAAATCATACTCAAGCAATATTATAAACCAACGAAAAATCCTTCCAGTGTTGCAAGGTTTGTTTACCAGATACAACAATGCTTGATGACCTACAAAGAAAACAGACTTGTTCACAAGAAGGTACTGTCTAAATTTTTGACAGTATATATCATCCCAAGACCTTCTCTCTCCTTTAGTGGTATAATTTTTCTCTGTGTTGTTTAGCTGCCTACTAGAGTAGCAAATGGGGAAATCCATTTTTTCCTCTCCTGGTTGGGCTAATATGCACTCTATGGCATAGGTTGATGCCTCTACATGTACATGGAAGATCTTTCTCCAATCAGGGGCTTGCAAAATTGGAGCACAAATTAATCCCTACTTCAATTTATGAAAAGCCTTCTCACATTCCTCCGTCCACTCAAAGCATACACGGGAGTAGCTATTATAGCATACATGTATATGAAGCACCTATAATACCCACAATGCCCCATAAATGCATGTAATTCCTTTATCCTTGTTGGTATTGATAGTGGAATTACCTGCATCTTATCTTGATCAGTGAAAATCCCATTTTTTGAACACAATGTGTCCCAAGATTTTACCTTGTCTTACAATGAAGACACATTTTTCAGGATTTAAGAAAATACGATAAGATCTGCACTTTTCAAAGACTTTTTCTAAGTGTTTCATGTGCTCACTTCTCAACTGAGAATGCACACATAGATCATCCATGTATATCTCTAAAAATTACATGAGATACTCCTTAAATGCATGACTCATTAGTCTTTGAAAAGTGGTAGGGACATTGGTCATACCAAAATGCGTTTCCCTATATGCAAATATGACGCACTCTATTGAAAAAGTTGTCTTATGTTGATCTTATGGTTTTATGGTCAATTGGTTGTAGCATGAGAACCATCTAAAAAACTATAAGCCTCCTTCCCTGCAACTCTCTCAATAACAGGGTCTGTTATTGGTAGTGGATATTATCCCTGATGGTAGCATCATTTACATGTTTGAGATTCACAAAGACCCATATCTTTCCATTATTTTTTGGCACTACCACAATTGGGGACACCCCATTGGTGTGTGAAATCTTGTAAACAAACTCTACATCCTTGAGTTTGTCTATCTTTTCCTTAATATTTTTGGAAAAAGTATCATTATACGTGTAAGGGTGTTGTGTGCATGGTTTGGCATCACTTTTAAGGGGTACCATGTGTTGATAGATCTCTGGATATATTCCCTTTAATTCTTTGTATGACCATGCAAACACATCATTATATCATTGGAGTGTTGTTATCAATAACTATTCTTCTTCTTCCGTGAGGTCTGTGGCAATGTATGCCAGCTTAGGTTCCGTGCCTAATTCTACTAGATTTATACATTTGGCTTTTTTAGGCCCATCATATGAGGTTCTAGGCTCCTTTGAGTCTCGTTTGGGCTTCCAAACTACAATGTTTTTGTCTTGAATAGTATATCTTTTGTTGTGGGAAGGTGCGTCAACTTATCATTGTCTGATTCATCGGCAATTTCCAGTTTCGTTGTCCAGACTTCTTTCAAAGTTCATTTCATTTTTTTTTACTTATTGACTTTTTAGCGATATTTTTCTCTTGTGATTTTTGTTTCCTTTTCTTTTTCAAGTTTCTTTCTTTTGAGTCGGGTTTCATGAACCTCTTTTTTGATATCTCATCTTTAAGGAAATCAGTTGCTTTGACCAGCCTCAAATACTGCGTTTTTTTGTTTGAAAAGAGGTACATAATTGTTTTTTCTTTTATTTTGTTTGTTCATGCGTCTATTCATATATCTGTGTTGTCTTTGTGGTTTTTGGTTTGGAAAATCATAATAGACTGTGTTTTGATCCCTTTGTTTGAGCTACTAGAAAGCTCGTTGTCCGTGGTTTCTTCCATAGGCTTGTTGGTGGAGTCTTGGAATGCTTCTTCATCAATTTGATCAAGGTCCCTTATAGAGATCTCATCCACTATGCAACAGGATTTGGCAATTTGTAACTCTCTCCATGTCAAGTAATTCTGATCATGATTTTGTATTTGACACTCATCATCTGGAATGGAATGATATCATATCCTTCCTCATCACATAATTTATTTAGTGCTACCTCATTCACACACACATCAAGGGTGGCCAATATCTGTTGTCATCCAAAAAAGGTTCGAACATCTCTTCTAGAAAAGGCTATGGTAAATACGCCGCGTCTTGTACGGGTCTGTCATGAATACAACTTTTTTTTCAAACTCCCACTCTCAAAAGCTCCACACATACAAATGTGTGCTTTGTTTTGCATCCAAGCGGGTATTTCTCTTTCCTACTTAGTGTGGAGTTTAACTGTTCTCCTAAGGTTCATTCTACATCTCTATAAGTATGATCTGTGACATTGATCTTTATAGTGACATCCTTGACTTTTAAGTAGATATAGTCATAGCGCAAGTCTTGTACCATCTTGAGTTGACACATGAATGGTCTGATCAATATGATAGCAAAATTGCTACTCTCATCAACATTCATAATAGCAAAGGTGTTTTCATATGAAAATCCACAAGAGGATACTACGATTTGCTCCAAAATACCAATAGGTCTCTCCAGGTACCCATCTGCTAATTAAAGTCTGAATCGGGTTTTCCTTAGAGCAGGCTTTTCCCATTTTTTCCACATTGCCTTGGCTGCTATGGAAATTTCAGCTCCACTATCTAATATAGCAATCGTTTTTACTCCTTTGTAGTATATAGGCAAAATAATGTTCCTTTCTTCTCCTTCACAGTAGTCTCCCACCTTATTCAATGGTATTGGCTCAAGTTTGTTTGTCTCCAGGTCTATTATTTGGTGTTTTTGGAGAAAGGATTTGTGGAATTTCCAGGCCTATTTTCTCAAAAACTTTTCCCACCTCTTCCCAAAGATGAGGCCTTACATGTAGTAACCAAGATAGAGCTAGCATACAATGGATAGGGGATGACATCAGATCATGAAGAGTTTTGGTGTCCATCAACTTAGGACTAGATTTCCTTTGAGATGGTATTTTCTTGATTTTTGATCTTGTTTCATGGTTGCCAACAATGAACGAGGGTAAAGTTTTCAAAGACTGAGTTTTGTTTTCTTTCAACATTTTTGTACCTGCATCACCATATAGTGATCGGATATTACCCGGGTAGAGCTCATATTCTAAATGGATCTCAGTGATAGGAGCTGACTGAAGCGTTGCGCTTCCATCTTTTTTGTTTTTGATATCCTCCCACAGGTCTTGTGGCCATGATTCTTCCACTTTTGGAATTGTCATAAATCCCTGTGAATACACCCCATCTGTGGTATTGGTTTCCATCTTCATATCTAAAGGTGTTTCAACTACCTATTCTTTTTGGTCTCTGTCTTTGGTACCTCAATCCTTCAACTCTTGGATTTCTTTGTGGATCAATATGTTAGTCCTTGGAGCAATAGGAATAGGTGGTTTCATAAGAGTGTGAGAAACCTGGATGAGCTTCTTGTACATCTAAAACCTCTCTTTTTCATACCTTGGATGAGGATACGTAAATTATATATGCAACTGGGTTTGGTTGGGATTTTGCCTAGCTTCATAATCTTTCAAGATTGCATCCAGTGGCTCAAAGATTTTACTTTTATACTTTTGGCTTTTATCTTGTCTTTTTTGGCCTTCCAAGATTTCATAGGGGATCTAATTAACAAATTCTCTATCTTGCTTTGGCTGGGTGGGATGTTCCTTGCAGCCTCTTGTGCTTGTGCTCTCATTACAACATTCATTATAACTGCTGGTTTTGTTTTTGATCCATTTGAGCTTGATACAATTCTGATTTTGTTCATGATAGCCTTCTCTTTGTTATCAGGGTTTTTTGGAAAGTGTGGAATGAGATGGTCATTTGTACATCCCTCACAATACCCAAAGAGTTTGACATGCTCTCCTTTGTGTGGACAAATTCTTTCCCAATGATTGCCGCCACATTCATAGCATGGTCTTATTGGTGGAGAAGCTTGTGGAGCCCCCATCGATGGTTTTCCGGTTCTAGGAGGGTATCTTCTAGGTCTGTAGTTTTAATTTTCCATGAACATAATCATGTTTTCATCGATGCAATAATGTTTTTTTATTGGTTGTGCTATGTATGATGATTCCTACATCCCTTCAAAAACATTTTGTAACATTTAATGTCCTAGTAACTTGTGTGTAATGGAAAATAGCATGAACATTGTGAGCATTTCATTAGAAATATATTCTTTATGAGAATAACAAGAGTGCTTGGGTGGAGAGAGCAACAAAAATTATAACACCTAGCTAGATAGCATGAACAATACTTAAAAAGAGAGATAAATTAAGCTATTGACAACAGTTGAGGACCGGATTTACATGGAGCCAATCCCCCTTCCAAAAGGCTTTGTATTATATGTTCTCATATCAAGAGAGACATTTTACAATACAATCCTTTGTGTTCCTTCAATACTAGCTAGTGCAATGAAGATGGAAGCTTCAAGCACTAAGGAAAACACTTATAAAACACAACATCAATTCCCTCACGGTCTCAGACCCAAGACCTCACACACCTTCGAAGATGGTGAGAGCTAGTGGGGTATGAGAGTAGATTGAGACGAAGGAGTAGTCTTACGAGAAAGATGTACATCTCCTCACATAATCACCCATATTAGCATATCATAGCTTAGTAATTAGCATTGTAGAGGAGATGAGCATGCATTGAAGGATTTGCATCACAGGCCAAAGGTTGTTGGTGTAGGCCTCCCTTCTCACAAGCTTGGAGTAGGTTATAAGCTTGCCATTAAAGCTTGAGAAGGAGAGAGAGAGTCTTCTTGCCTCACTCATATTAGCATAGCATAGATTAGTAATTAGCATGTTAGAGGATATGAGCATGCATTGAATCTTGGCTTTTGGTTGGATTGCATCATAAAGCCAAGAGTTGTTGGTGCACGCGTAGGTGATAAGCTTTCCATTAAAGCGTTAGAAAGAGAGAGAGAGAGAGTCTTCTTGCTTCACACATGAGCTTGTGTGATTGTGTAAGTGATAATGCCTTTGAAAATTCAGCCCCCCCCCTCTCTCTCTCTCTCTTGGTCAATCCATCTTGCTATTTGCTCATGCTACCACCCCATTGGACCTCTCCAGGCTTAGCCAATAGGATTTCATGAGAATAAGTAATAGATTTTTGACATGTGTCCCCCTTTCCCCTTTTGTGAGAGCTTGAGATAATTAATTAATGCAACTAAACTCTCATTGGACCCCTTTGTCTCTTGGCTAATAGAAATCAAGCAAGCCATTGGACTACTGAATGCTCATGGGACCCCTTGGGAGACTGTGCAATAGTCTTCTAGAGAGCTTAATTCTTATTGGTTCTTTTATTAAGTGTTTTAAAATTAATTAAGCTATATTTACTCTAGCCTAATTCTCATTGGTCCACCTCCATGGCCATCCAGTAAGATTTGAGTACACCCATGTGGGCTAGGGATCTGAGATGTGTCCCTCATTCCCTTTGTGTAAAGGAGGCTTGTGAGTGTGTGTGTGATTTTCTCTCTCATCCCCTACTTCTAGTGCTCTCCCCCTCCTATGTAGGACTTTGTGAAGACTTTCTGTACACACACCAAGCATCCAATTTTCATAAGCTTTGACCTTTGGATACAACCTTTGAATTTTGGAACCTTAGCATGTTGGAAGTCTTAATGGGTTGAACCTTAGGGTCTTTAAAGCCCATTGTTTCACATTGATTTTTTGTAGATGTCCCCCCCTTTGGATCCCTATTTTCCCTCCTTTCGATTCCCTAGCTTAACCAATATTCTAGCTTTTTCTCCCCTGGCACTTCCCCATATTAAATGATCAGTTTAACATGAGAAAATCATTTAGGAGAATTAAATTGACATTACCTCTCTGTTGAAATCATAATCGTCCTCGACGATGGGATAGAGAAGATAAAGCCTATTCATCATTAGTCCTTTTTCTAGTGGGTAGAGGATCCCTATGTTACCTACGATAGTGTTCCAAAATGGATGACTAGTCCATTTGGCGCTTGAGAGCCTAAGGTGCCGCAAGCGTGTCTGTGCATTAGTCCTATCAATTTTCCATAGTAGAGTGACAAGATCTACTTGGTGTTTGGGAGACATCGTCTCCGCAAACTTGATCTAAGCATGCATACTACTTCATTTTTGTGCACAATAAGGAAAAAGAGAGTCATATAAGACCAAAAATTTGTTCATTTTGAACATTTGTACATTTTCTTACTCTAGGGAAGCATTGTAAGCATTGAAATTGTTTAGATTATCCTTTAATTGTATGCCTTGCATCCATCTAGAATCTTCTTGCAACACCTCTTCTTGGTCCTCAATCTACGGTGGGTATTCAATAGCTGGTTCTTGAGGTGGCTCTCCTTTGTAAGGCTTTAGTAGGATCACATGGAAAGCATTGTGTATGAGCCAATGGTTGGGCAACTTGGGTTGATAGGCCATGTCATTGATTGGCCTAAGAATCCGAAAGGGACCATAGTACCTTTTTGGTAACTTAGCATAGTACTTTTGGTGTCCCGTAGGATTCTTTCCCATTGTGTGCCTTAATTGAGACTTGGGAAATTTAAGTAAGACCCAATCATTTTCTTTAAAGGCTTGGGCTCTTCTATGCTTATCAGCAGCCAGAATTTTGCCTTTGCTGTGAGACAGAGATAGCACCCTTAATCTTTTGGAAATATTATTGTAGGTCTTGGCTATACTCATCTGCAGCAGAGCGAAGATCTCTCATGTACCTTAAGTAGTAAAGGAATTTTTTATCTTCCCTCAATTACCTCGAAAGGTGCTTTTCCGGTGGAAGTATGTACAATGTTATTGTAGGCATACTCCACTAAGGGTAAGTACTTCTCCCATTGAGACCTTTGATCTACTTCCGTTACATAGGCTTTTAGTAGATCAAGAATTGTTAGGTTAGCTATTTCACTTTGGCCATCGTTTGTCGGTGATAGGCCAAAGAGAAATTTAACCTTGTCTCTAAATTCTCAAAGAGACCCTTCCAAAAATTACTCGTCATTCTAGGATCTCTATCTGACACTATGGACATTGGCAAGCTGTAGTACTTGAAGATTTGTGAAATAAAGAGGGTTGCCATTTGATTACAAATGTAGCATCCGGATAGGTGTCCGGCTAGGTGGGCATCTATTCAGCCAATCCACCAACATTCCCCCCTTCCTAGCTCATGTAGTCCCTTGACACAACCATTTTCAATCTTGCTATTAGGGTTTTCTTTAGATGTATCTTTAAGGTTGGTCTTTAGATTTGTGTTTACTTTGTAGTTAATGACGCTTCCCCTTTCTTGAGTGATTCATATTTGTTGTGTTTTGGGATTGGGTTGGGATTCATTGTCGAGACAATGTTGTTTGGTTATTCATCCTCCTCTTTGTTGACACTTTGGGCCGTGAATATGACTTTTGATGTACCCGCTCTTGGTATCCAAAAATACTTCAATAGCTTCAACACTCTTGAGCTCCTTATGGTTTTTTGTTGAGATATCTCTAGCTGAATTTGGTATTCTTGTCTGTTGTCATTGTATGCCATTCATTGACTTGCCATTGCTTTGTGAATCTGTCATTTTCCTTTCAAATAGAAGTTTCTTTGATAAGCATGATTGAGATCCGCAGTTGTTGCTCCAATGCATTGAGGAATGATTTGGGTAGAAATTTTCTTATTGTTAATGTATAAGGACTATATACAAGAAGATATTGATGAATGTTTTTAGATTAGGGTCTAAAACCTACATTATCAAAATAAAAACCCTATAGGAAAAAGAATATTTAGTATATTCTTTTATTGGAGCTGATCAATAGGACTTGAAGTACATGTCATGCAAGGTGAGTGCTTGGGAGAAACAAGGGAAGAGTGTCTAGTGTAAGTGCCAATTGTGGGACACTCTATATGCATATAACAAATTTGTCAAACAAAATCATGCAGTGTACAAGATGGAGTTGATGGGTGCTTTAATGAATAAGTGTAGCACATGTGACATCAAAGAACATTGCAAGATCTTCCACATTTCCAAGAAGGGTTTTTGATGTAGAATCTTATCGACTCATACCTCACTGGTACTTAGTGCGCGAGTGTCTTTTGAACTTCCTCCTTCACTTTGCTAGATGTAAAATACATAGGCTTTGACTCTTATGCTCACCTATACAAGCATGAGAAACACAATGTAAATATGCTCAACTCTTCCAATTTGAGGAATACTTAGAATAGTTAAGACTTGTAGACCACATACAATATCACGTGAAACATGGGGCCTAATTCCTCACTCATTTAGTGGCTTAGCTGCCCTACTTTGAATTTTATGCCGTGTGTTTTTAATGGCGACTTGGACATACCTATTCAAAGCCAGAAACCCAATTTCATAGGTTCTTGAGATTTAGGCCACATTCATTATTTTGGTCCTGGGATGCCACCATTTTTTCAACTCTTCCAATTTGAGCAATACCTAGAATAGCTAAGACTCGTAGACCACATAAAATATCACGTGAAACTTGGGGCCTAATTCTTCACTCATTTAGAGGCTTAGCTGTGCTACTTTGAATTTTATGCCGTGTGTTTTTAATGGAGACTTGGACATACGTATTCAAAGTCAGAAACCCAATTTCATAGGTTCTTGAGATTTAGGCCTCTTACATTGTTTTAGTTTTGGGATGCCACCAGTTTGTTAAGTAGGCTGGCATACTTTGGTTCCAAATGACTTGCTTGTCATATTTTGACACTACTTTGTGAAATAAGTTCTTTGGCTATTGTAGGGACTGATGGAGCCTTTGCTTTCTCTCCCATAAAGTTGTCTTGCGAGGTTGATCTACTTCAATGGTTGCTTTAGTTTCACCTTTTTCTGCTACACCTGGATTTTTCTTGTTTGTTTGTACTCGATTTTTTTTTTGGGGATTTTGGTGTTAATGTAGAAGCTTTTGATTGTTCTCAAAAAAAAAATGTCCATCCAGCTTTCTGTCAAGACTAGACTCTCTTTGATGTGATGGGAGCCGATTACGTAGAAATTGTCCTTGACCTCCCCAATACTATGGCTTTTTCTATACCAAAGCTAGAAATTTTTGTTTTAGAACTTGTGTACATTGTTTCTTCTAGACTCTGATTGGTGGCTTTCCCATCATGTTATCCACATACCATAAGACATTGAATTCTTTGTTGCATAAGGATCAATCATAGTTGAGCGTGTGATTTTGAGTCTTGTTTCTCTACGTACACTAATTTGATCATTGTAAGAGACACTCGATCTTCTACATCCTTGGTCTTCTTTTGTTCTTGATTTTTCATATATCTAATGCGATACTTGGAGCATTTGCCTCTTCATCTACCTTCAATTGTGATTTTTTTGGAGTCGACTTCCTTGAATCAACTTTTGTCGATTCTTTATGTATGTCAACAATGACATAGTCTTGTATTTGCTCTTCCTTTTCCATTTTCACTTTTGTATCATGCTCCATGATGTAGCTTTCTGTCTCACCTATTTAACTTTCATACTCACAAATTTGTTAGATTCCTTCAATACCTTTATTGTGAAATAAGGAGTTATTTCATAGCCACTCTCGTCACAAAACTTTGTAGGTGTTATTTTCTAATTCACACATCTAGAGTCGCTAGTATTCAACCAATTATTCAAAAAATGACTCTTTGACATATTCTTTATCCTCCACCGGAATTTCTAACATACAATCTTCTTTTCTCGACCTTCCATACTTTGATGCTCTACACATCCAACCATGCACTCCCTTCATCAATCAAGGAGGCAATTGTGTTTTGAAATCTTTAGCTATACCAAAATCTTCCACTTGGGTTTGATTTACGTCTCTGTAACTATGGTCTATTGTGATGATCCTTGTTATGACATCCTTATGTTGTAAGTAGAGATTGTCATAGCCCCAATCTTGAACCATTTTGAGTTGACGCATGAATGGCCGTCCCAAAATAACCTCAAAGTTGTTGCCTTTTCCAAAGTCACCTACAACAAGAATGTGCTCATAGTCTACTCCACGAGAGGAAACGATAGTTTTTTCTAGCATCCCCAAGGGTCTCTCCACATATCCGCTTTCTAGTTGCAACATCATGCATGTTTTCTTGAGATCTAGTCTTTCCCACATCTCCCGGATTCCCTTCGTAGCAATGTCTATTTGAGACCCACTTTCAAGTATGGGTATCGTTTTTACTCCTTTGTACTCCAGCGGTAAGGTTGTATTCCCTTCTTCCCCTTTGCAATAGTTATTGACCTTACTCACTGGTACAGGATTCATTTTTGGTCTCTCAAGTGAAGTTTCATCCATGTTGTCTTAGATCGGCTCAGTAAGAGGTCCCGACAAGTTCCAAAAGAGTTAGGGTTTGCCCAAGGTGAAGTTAGGAATGCAAGGTTTTGGTGGCACTTTACGGCCCGAGAATCGAAAATCTGAGGAGAAGCTGGCAAGCAATTGAAGGGGAAGGAGGAGAAGTTATTTTCTTTGAAGTGTTAAGTGGTAGCCTTTCAGGAGCTTAGAGAGATGCTTCCCTTTAGTGTTGCCATATGTTTGCCTTATATCCCACAAGCGCATCTAGTTGTGGCCAAGCCGAAGTATTTGAGGCAAGGTGTGGAGCATTTGAGGCAATGTGGTGAAGAGGGTAGTTGTTGTGGCTGTGCGTATGGTGTCCGCGGGTGCCAATGGGTGGCTTGTGGTTTTTTTTAGTAACCTGGTGGTGCCTATAGACGGTTCAGGTTAGCAACTCTGGTGCATAGGAGCTAATGATGTGGCGCTCATGGGGTTGATTCACGTGCCCATTGGGCGTGAAACTTTCTTGAGGAGGTAATTGGGAGCACCGATGGCGCCATAGGTGACCTTCTTAAGGGTGAGTTTGCATGGTAACTTGGGCCTCAAGCTAGACAAAAGATAGCAAGCAGGCCTTCACATGAAGAAGGAAAAGCTAAAAATAGAAGATTTAAGGAGAATAGAGAGGGGGCATAGCCCATTCCCTTAGAGGTCCCTATTTTTGGCACAAGGGGGCAATTCTCCTTTTGGAGCCGAGGAGGAAGAAGGAAGAGCCTCTTTGGGGGAAGGGAAGCAAGCTCTCAAGGCAAGAGCAAGCTGGTTCTTTTGGCACAAAGGGGTCATCCTTGGGTGAGCTCAATGAAGAGCTTGTAGGTAGGCTTCATAAGAGTGTTTTGCTCGAGCTCGGAGGAGCTTTGGAGGAAGAAGGTTGGTGCCAATGAGGCTGCCGTCAACATTTTTTCCGTGTTCTAAATAAGGAGAGCCTCACATCGATGAAGCTGATGTTGCCAATTTTCTTATTGTTTTAGGTTTCCATAGTTGGTTGTAGTCAATGTTTTATGGTGTTTGTAGAGAGGTATTTTTGCAATAATTGATGCAAACCATGTCAAATTCTTGTGCCATTTCTTTGATTTTTTTCCCTCCTTCTCTTTTCTCTATTCCAACTATATGGTGCCGGTGTTTGAGATGTGTGCGCCTCCTTGGACCTTTGTGTGAGAGAGAGATAAAGAGAGAGCGATGTGTGCTACAGCACGATCATAAACAAAAAAAATCACGTGTGGTCGACTGTCGATTGTGTGAGTTTTGAAGGTGAACTCTAGTGGATTGGGGTATAGTGATTATCCTGGGCTATAGAAAGGTAGACTCTTGGGTTCCATGTGTGTTCCCCTTTCCCTCTATCCATCTTGTGGTGTCCCCACAAAGGAGCACGCTAATGCTCCGATTTGAAGGTTAAAGCGGTGTTTGAAAGAAGCTGACAAGCGGTTGGCAGATGGTCAAAATGTTTGGTGGTCAGATTTAAAGCTAGCAGAGATGATGGAACCAAGCTTTGGCCCCATATTTATAGGTTTTGAAGACCATGAGGATTGGTTAGCAGATTTTAAATTATGGATGATGTCGATGCATATTTTGATAGATGCGGAGAAGCTGCATATTGTGCCACTATTGATGCACAAAAGAGCAAAGATTTTGTTTGAGGATTTGAAGTGTGATGATCAATGTTCATGGAAAGAATTGCAGAGGTAGTTTCTTGAGCGATTCAAATGGAGATCACCCCGGCAGAGGTTTGTGCAAGATTGAAGGTGGTGTGCCATGATGTAAGTAAAGATCATTTTCTTTGATGTATTTGAAGCTTTCTAGAGGCAGTTAGAGATTGCCACAGGTGTGAGAGGCAATCAATTTTTGCAGCTGTCAAAGTTTCTTGAGTGCTTGCATCCGAGGATTAGAGATAAGGTGGAAGACGGTGATGATACCTCTGAAGACATGGTGTAACTAGCCAAGGTGAAGAGAAGAAAGTTAAAGTGGAAGCTAGAGCTGGGCTTGTTGAATCCTATAAATTATGTGCCCATTGCAAAGCTAGTACAATATCCTATGGTTCAACCAAAGGTAGTGCCGGTCGTGCAAAATGCAAAGCGTATTGAGGTAAGACCATCAATTGATTATGTTCCTTGGAGGTCTCCAATTTATGATGTACATGTGCGAGTGATGGATGAGATTGTCAAACAGGATAAGCCCTTGTTGAAGTAAACCAATGTGCAAAAGAGGTGAAAAATGCTGAGGTTTTAGAGCAGATTGAAGAGGTAGAGCCTATTCTTGTAGAAAATCTACATAACGGAGTGCAACACAGTTGCAGATTTCAACAGTTTGGAAGTAGATCAACACTAGGTTGGTAATGGGACACTTTTATGTCCTGTTAAGTGACCATTTTCCTTGAATTATGTCAAGAGTTTCAAAATGGATTTTGAGGTGCTATCTGTCTAGAAAGTTGTCTCATGAGCTGAAAAAAACTCGACATTTTTTTGGAATATCAATTCCATCTTTAACCTTGTCCTTGCACAACATTTCACAACCTAAACTGTGTGAAAAAACGAGTCTTGTTTTTGGCTTTTTTCAACTTTTTGCAGCTATACCACTCTAGAATTCATGTTTGTGAGGTCTATAATCCTAGAAAACTTTTTTGTACCTATTTCTTTTGGCAAAACAAAAAATAGAGAGTGAGAAGCAATCATATGTTCTAATCACCAACCCATTGAAGTTAACTAGGGAATTTATCTCAAGTCCTACAAAAATCTCTAATCTTATTTTTATGCAACAAAACGTAAGAAATGACTATTTTGATGAAAATGTACTGGTCCATCAACTTTGGAGGCTTGGTGTGACCAAAAGATGAGAAATTTTACAAGTTTCTTATTTTTTCCATGTGTAGTAGGCCTTGAACTATAACCTCATGAAAGGATTTTACAAAATGAGTGGATCTACTATGGTTTTGGAGGTTTTTTTCAAAACCCTGAAAGGACACTTTTATGTCCTGTTAGGTTACCAACCTAGTGTTAAGGAAGTGAGCAAAGCCTAGATGAAGATCAAGCATCTATGGAGTAGCAAGCAGTTGAAAATGTTGGTACCGAGCTAGTGTAAGATGTTGATGAAGATGAAGATACCAGTTCCAATTTTTGGGAGACAAGCAAGGAAGATGGATAGGATGAGCCCACATCCTATGGCGAGGAGACTGAGTCTGATGAGTCAGTGTTGGTAAATGTAAAGGATCCTTCTTGTTTAGCTGATTATGTTGTCATAGCCAATGTGTAAGGAGAACAAGTTAAAGTGCCAAAGCAAATGAGAGGGTGTGTGCTATCAAAAGGGATCATGCACTGCTCTATTGGCGGCCATGTTAATGAAGGTAGTAGTGGAAATTGTTGTGGCAGTGCAATTGTTTCAAAGATTTACAAAAGAGGATAAATATGAGTCTAGGGATAATCAAGATGGCCTACCAAGACAAGAGGATGGTGATGAAGTGGAAACCAAAGGGGTTGGGAATATTTTTGATGCTACTGATGTGACAGATGCTGACTAAAGAGAAGAGTAGATGGAGGTGCCTATGGATTGCAAAGATAATGCTATGGGCAAAGGTTTTTTGGATCAGGTATGCCTTGAAAAAAAATCTAATTGGGGCTTTGATGATGCCAATGATGCCATGGATGAAGAGATGAAAGTGCTTGTGGATAAAGCTTTGACCAGGGTACATGTGATGCGATGGTTAGTTCCTCTATAGGTGGAGATTACAGTGCATCAAACATGTTCTATGGAAAATAAAAGATATGTCCAGAGTGGTTCCAAACTATCAAAAGAGGTATGTGATTCATGACTGAGGTATATGCTTATAAGTGCAACAGTGCAGTTTGTTATCAGCCACGTACGGAGTTCCACAAAGAGGAGATCTACTTTACATGGTTATGAGGGAGGGTTAGAATTGTTGGCTGATGAAGATGATGTGATTGCAGTGCCAGATGCATCGGTTGGTTTAGGTAATATGATTACAAGTCTAGGTTTATTTATGAGGCAGTTAAAGGTGCGGAGAAATGCTAAAGTGCTTTGGGCATATTGTGTGCATGGATGGTTATGAACATGGGTGAAGCAATAATGGAGGGTGCTACGGATGGATGGAGGAAATCATTACAAGATTTTTGATCTAGGTAGAGACTATGTGATGCAGGGGGGGTGGGGCAATCCACCTGAGGTTTGACAATATTGTACATATGGTAGGCTTTTTTGTGGTTTACTCACAGTTTTGGATAGTGTTTGCTAGTTTTGGCTATTGATAGAAGAATAAAGTAGCTTTTTGGTTGAACATGAATGTTCAACAAGGGGGTTCGACAATGATGGTGTAGCCAAAGTGTGTCGACCCTAGCAAGGGGCAAAGGAAGTGTTGTGTATGCTAACACATGCAAGGATAGTGCTAGAGCAGATGTGGAGATCCTTGGGAGGCAAGTGGCAGTGGAAATGTATGCTTTATGTGGTTTTCTAGACAAGATGGGCTCCAGATAGGGCCTTACAAGGTGGTAGGTGAAAAATGTCTAAGGTGCTAGTTTTTGGTCTAAATATGTAGAGATTGAAGCGTTGAAGGAGCATCTAAAGATCGATCATCAAATAGAGCATGATGTGCAAGATACGGGGCTTTGAAACTAGAGGTGATTGCAGATTTGAGACAGACAGGGAAGGTGATGCTAGGTAATCCTAGCTAATTTGGAGCTATGGGTATGTAGTGTCTGATTTATGGATCCTTTAGTCTTTTTAGATTGGCAATTTAAGTTTTGAATATCAAGGTATTAGCAGATAATGTTTTTCCAAGGGTTGGGTTTGTGCTAGTTTGTCTGCATTGGGAAGTGTGCCAATAGAGGTTTTTTTGGATCTTGACGGAGTTTGCAAGAGTAGTAGAAAACATAAGGAGCTAGCAAGAAGTAATTGTGCCTGTTATAGCAGTTAGGAGTTGGGACTAATGAACGAGGGGATGGTACCATATGTTTTTTCCCGTTTTGATCGGCTCGATAAGAGGTCTTGGCAAGTTCCAAAAGCGTTAGGGTTTGCCCAAGTTGAAGTTGGGAATGCAAGGTTTTGGTGGCACTCATGGTCAATTTTTGATGACATTAGCAGTGGGAACTAGCCCCAATTGGGGGAGCTTTATATTAAAAAAATAAAAAATAACAAAAAACTATGTTGCAGGTTGCTTCCAAACCCTCCCTCCTTGTCCTTGCGCTCACAGAGGGGCCGCCACTCTCTTTCCCCCCTCCATTATAAAAAAAAGCTCTCTCTCTCTCTCTCTCTCTCTCTCTCTCTCTCTCTCTCTTTCCAGACACACACACACTACACAAATACACACACACACACACTCACCCTCGCACCACTCTTTCCATCTCTCTCTCTCTCTCTCTCTCTCTCTCTCTCTCTCTCTCTCTCTTCCCATGTCATCAAGAAGAGGAAAATAAATTCAGTTCTCTCTCTTTCCATGCACACACACACACACACACTCACAAACACGTACATGTACACACACATACATACACTACACACATAACCGCACACACACACAAGCACATACTCACCGACAATGCACACACTTGATATGCACAAGAAGGAAGAAGAAGCAAAGAAAATGGACATTGACGCACCGACAAATGACACCAAAAACACACGATGGCCAAAAAAATATCAAAGAATGACGTCGAAGGCATGCCCTAGTCGGCACCAAAATTGATGAGCACACCACATCAATGCACCAATGAAGCCTGCAATTCATCTGCATCTCATCCATGATGCACTTCCTCAGTAAACATCCATAGGGTAATTTGTTTTTCCACGCCAAACTTTGTAAAAAAACATTTTTATATTCCACCTCTCTGTAGGTGATGGTCACAAAGACCCACTTAGGAGGATATCATTTTCTTATTTCTCCCAAAACAAATCACCAGTCAACCATCAGGGACCCGGTTGCCCTCTTTGTCCCTCCAACTTAAGGTCCTAAACCTAATTATTTTATACTAAACTAATGCAGCACTGAAAGGTCACTATCGAGGGAATGGCAGCATTTGAAACAGAAGTCATGCACACACACTAACTACAAGGGTCACTACGCACGGGAATAGGATCTCCACACACATCAAATTTCCCTAGAGAATGCACACTACTCTCTCTCTCTATCTCTCTCTCTCTCTCTCTCTCTCTCTCTCTCTCTCTCTCTCTCTCTCTCTCTCTCTCACACACACACACACACACACACACACACACACACACACACACACACACCATGGTCTCGTTTTCAATGAAACAAAGGGTTTTGTAAATACCATCTTGAATGAAGTGTGCCCTTAAATTTTGAAGGGTTTTCATTTCCTTTGTCAATATCTCCATCTCTCTCTCTCTCTCTCTCTCTCTCTCTCTCTCTCTCTCTCTCTCTCTCTCTCTCTCTCTCTCTCTCTCTCTCTCTCTCTCTCTCTCTCTCTCTTTGTGCAGTGTGTTGTGTTAGTGCTATTTGAATCACTCTTGTCTGCATCCTAACTACTCAAAGCTAGGTGGTGCCCCCCCTATTCTCTCCCCGTGACGAGTTCTGTGTGCACAGACATGGCGTAGACGTCGCTAGGGTCTATTTTGTGCTTGTGCTTGTCATTTGGTGCTCCCACTAAGGAGGGCTTCTCGGAATCCTTTAGGTTACAACACTAAAGACGATGCACCTCGTTGACCATGGACGAGTGGCTTTGTGAATTCCCCAATTGGAGAATGGAAAGGAAAATGATTGAAGAAGCACTAAGAGCCTTCATCGAAGGGCTGCTCCCAAGATACACCGTCATCAACATCCAGGAAATAATTTGTTCACCTCTCATCTCTCATTCTAACCATGAATCAAGAGCCACCCAAGGGAGGAAAACATGCTTCTCTCATTCTCCTCACCCAGTGCACTTTATCAATGAGTGCCATCAATGAAAGTAAAGGAGAAGTGGAAATCCTCTACATAGACGTCCACTGCAAAGAATTTATCCATATTAAGGAAGAAAACAGGTTAGTAAAGCCTCTTTTTCCCAAGGAATCTAAAAATAAAAGTGTAGCCTCTGCTCCTAAGTGGCCCAAAGGGGTTGCTCGTGCCAAAGGAAAAGGAGGGCTAGGCCAATCCTAAATCACATGACCCCCAAGGAAGAAGAAAAACCTAGCCATGTGAGTGCTTTGAGTTTGGCTCTAGAAAGTAGAATCGTGCCTAGGCTGCCAAAAAGAAAGTCATCCAAGGTAAAGCATATTAAGATTGCCTATCAATTTGTGGCGCGCATGCGAGTGCTACCAGTTCACTTTAACAACCCTAAAGCGGAGGTGTGAGGAGGTTCCCATGCCCTAGAGGGGAGTGGTTTGGCTGCTTCCCTCACTGTTTTAGAAGGCGGGTAGAGGGCCTTCCTCCTCTCCCTCTACAACTTATCTTGAAGAAACTATCTACCACGGGTGAAACTCGGTGGGCCAAAGATGAGATACAATTAAATGGTGTGGAATTCATGCAAAGAGCCAATTCATTTAGGGTTTTGCAACACATACACATACATATATATGTAGATAGGAAGATCTTCTATCAGTAGAAGCTTGTGTTCTTGTTTCGTACTGCGGCGCTAGGAGAGATCCTTAGCTCCCCAAATCCCATTATCCTCCTTGTGTTGGATTACCATCACTCCTTTAACGTTTTAGTTTTTATCCTGTTTTGATCTATCCACCCAACCTTGTAAGAAGCCGCTATAAGCCGCTAAGCTATGTTTTATAAATAATAATAAAAAGTTTGAAAAAAATCTTGTTTTGCAATGGCAAACATTTCCTTCCCAACCTTCATGGGAAACGTGGGGGAAACATTTCCTTCCCAACCTTCATGGGTAATGTGGGGGAAGATGCTTCGAATTTCCTAGATAATCTTGAAACAGCACGTTGGAGAGAGGGAATGGGGGAACATGCCCGGCACTAACAGAAGGGCCTCTCTATAGCTCAGGGTATCCACAACACCCCTATCCTCTCAAAAAACACCTTCAAAAACACACTTTACACTAGCAGACCTCCGCCTGCTTAATTTACATTGTCCACACTCCTCAAATCCACCACACCACGCACACCTATTGTCACGGTCTGTCTCCCCCTTACACCCGCTCATAGCCACTCAATCTCACTCTCTCACACAAAACACCATCGGTCTGGGGTGGGGGGGGGGGGGGGGGGCACACAATTCCACATTGCCGGCACCGAGGGAAAAACCAGAGCAGAAGAAAGAGAATGGGGGAAGGGAAAACAACAGCAAAGCTAGGAAACAGTGGCTTGATTGCATTTCACCAAACATGTATACAGGCTTACAACGCCATCACCATGGCCATTTTCACAAGAAAAATACAAAGGGCTTTGACAGGCACACTTCTCTGTCAGAGAGCTCCACATTGCAGGCTTCAAACAACACCAAAAACCCCAAAAACACGCCCCTAATTTGATGAAAATTTGACTTTTATAGGGGGGGGTCTTCAATTTTGGAAATTTCCCTCTCATTGGTCTATCTGGTACCTTTGGAAAGGAGGCACCACCTTGATTCATCTACTCAGTTTCTTTCTTTTTCACTTGAGGGAGGTGCAATAGCAACGTTGCTATTTCCCCTAGGATCTTTCATTTTTATTTTTCCTCATGATTTTACCCCTTTGTGGGGCCTTAGCTCTACACTGCTTCTTTGGCCCAATTTTGGTCCTCTTTGTCCAACTCACAATTGCCTTCTTGCCCTTGCCTCTGCTCTCTCCTCCTCTGCTTTCTTCTGGTTCGGCTCTCTCCGCGCCCTTTGTCTTGGCTTGTCTGGCCTTAAAACTACCCTTTGCTTTACACTTGATCCCGACTGCTCTGCCTATTTCCTCATCCCTATGGGACTACCCTCTAACATTCTTTGGGGAGGGGGGCATTAGCGAGGTCGCTACTGCCTCCCCTTTATAGCCTTCCAAAATGAGCCGTCAATGGCCGGCCGTGGGAACGGGCCCCTAAGGACACTGGTGCAACCAAAGTGTATCGACTCTAGAAGGTGGCATGGGCGGATGTGTACAGGCAAGCAGAGGCATGGCAAAGGACTGGAGCATCCAGGAGGATCATGGGATGGAAGGTAACAGCGGACATGTATGCATGATGCGGCTTATAGGGCAAGAAAGGCTCCATGAGGGGCTAATTGGGGTGGCATGCCATAAGGGGTAGGTGCTTGCGCCCGTAAAGAGCCAAAGATTTTGGAGAAAAAGGGTTGTACCCCCCCCCAATAGCGACATTGCTATTGCTTCGACAGCGGAGGGGTCTCGCAGCTAAGAGATGAGTCAACGAGGACATTTGAAGAGCAAGCAAGGCAAGGCAAGAGAAGCCCAAATGGAGATCCGACTGGCCAAAGGGAAAGGGCCAAGGTGTAGCACGCAAGTGTGTCCAAAAAAATCAAATGTGCCAAGTATTGGCAATGCAAACCAGTTCTAAATAGAGCTCCAAATGAAGTGCACGATATGGAAGCTCACCCCATTTTTCTTTTTTGGGCCTCCTAGAGGAACCCCTATAAAAGGTTGTAAATGCAGAAATTTGAGGGTCTTTCGACCATGGTAGCTGTTTTTGCCTGTGCTGCAAGGCTGAAGGCGGTACACCAGGATGTGAGTAAATATTTCTCTATTTTCATTGAGCAGTTTGAAGCTTGTTGGAAGCAGTTAGAGATTGCTACTGGGATCAAAATGAATCAATCTTTGAAGCTGTCAAAGCTGTTAGAGTGCTTGCATCCAAGGATTAGAGAAAAGGTCGAAGATGGCGCAGACACCTATGAAGACATGGTCTATCTGGCAAAGATAAAGAGCAAAAAGGTGAAGCGAAAGTTGGAGTTGGGAATACTAAAGCCAGCAGATTATATGCCTGTTGTTGCGGAGGTAGAAAAGTTCTCTTGGGTCCAACCAAAGGTGATTTCAGTTGTGCAAAATTCAGGGCCTGTGGAGGTAAGACCTACTATTGGTTATGTTCCTTGGAGGTTTCCGGTTTATGATGCGCATGTGCCGAGGGTGGAAGAGCTTGTCAACGAGGGTAAGCTCCATGTTAAGGTGAACCAAGATGCAAAAGCGGTAGCAGATGTGGAGGCTCCTATACGGATTGAAGAGGCAAAGCATGTTCTTGTTGAAAGTTTTCATGAAAAGGTAGAAGAATGCAATCGAGATGCAGATACCAAGGGTTCATAAGCTGAGGAAGAAAGTTTACAAAGTGGTGAAGATGGTCAAGCTTTTGTGAATCAACAAGTGGATGCAGATGCTGCTACGGAGTCGGTATATGGTGCCAATGCCGATGATGATACAAGCTCGATTAGCTGGGAGACAAGCGGGGAGAATAGTACCGATGAGTCCACATCCTATGACGAAGAGACGGAATCTGATGAACCCCAACTGATAAAGGTAAAGCTGCCCTCTTATATGTTTGATGATATGGTGATAGCACATGTGCAAGAAGACCAGGGAACAGAGCAAGCCGAGATAGTTGATGAAAGCCAAAAGGTGTGGTCTAGACCTACAAATGATGGAATGCAGGTGAAGGTGGTGTGTGGTGCCATGCTAATGGCTGTGCTAATAAAAGTAGCGGTGGAAGGTACCATGGTGGTGCAACATGTACAGAATTTTTCCAAGGGTGATAAAGCAGCCGTGCCTATTGAGAAACGATTTTCTCTCTTCCATAGAGGAGCATGATGCAGCGGTAGAAGAGGTGATTGAAGATCAGTTGGTTGAAGTTGATGAGCAAATGGTGTTGGTCGACCTTGAAGGGCCGGTTGACAAGAAAGGGTTCAATGATGTTGGAATTGAGTGTGTGGCCAAAGAAGAGGTTGTGATGCCAAAGACGGAGGAGATTCTCATGCAACAGACATGTCCAATGGTGGATAAAGAAGAATCTCAAGCAGTGGCTTTGCTTCCATTGAAGGTATGTGAATTATGGTTGATGCTAAAGATGGTAGATATAGCTCTATGGAGGCTAGTTCAGTAGGTATAGGGGTATACACTCAAGGCCTCCACTTTATTTGGTTGGGAGGAAGGGTCAGACATGTGTTGTAGCTTGATGTCAAGTACATGTTTTTTTTATGATGATATGCTTAGTGCTGCTTGGTATGGAGTAGACAAGTTGGAAAGGAATGCATGGAGTACAGAAGGTAGGCTATGGGAAGTCTACACACATGATGGTATAGGTGCTTGGGTAGGGCACTATTGGAGGTTGCTATAGATGGATGAAAGTGAACAGAGCTAGGTGTTGGATCTAGGTGGAAACTATGTGATGCAGGGGGTGGGGCAACCCACTTGAAGGTTTGGCAATAGGGTGCAATAAAACTATGTACATATGGTTTTAGTTTTCTCATAGTGTCTGCCAGGTTTTGTAGTTTCTAGTGAAATAAAGCTCTTTTGTGGTTGAGCATAAATGCTCAAGAGCGGGGTGGGCAATGATGGTGCAGCCAAAGTGTGTCGACTCTAGAAGGTGGCATGGATACATGTGTACAGGCAAGCAGAGGAATGGAAAAGGACTGGAACATCTAGGAGGATCATGAGATGGCAGGTAGCAGCGGACGTGTATGAATGATGTGGCCTGTAGGCCAAGAAAGGCTCCATGAGGGGCTAATTGGGGTGGCACGCGATAAGGGGCAGGTGCCCGCGCCCGCAAAGGGCCAAATATTTTGGATGAAAAGGGTTGTACCCCCCCCAAGAGCGACATTGCTATTGCTTCGACAGGGGAGGGGTCTCGCTGCTAAGGAGATGAGTCGACGAGGACATTTGAAGAGCAAGCAAGGCAAGGCAAGAGAAGCCCAAATGGGGATCCGGTCGGCCAAAGGGAAAGGGCCAAGGTGTAGCATGCAAGTGTGTCCAAAAAAATCAAATGTGCCAAGTGTTGGCAATGGAAACCAATTCTAAATAGAGCTCCAAATGAAGTGCACAACATGGAAGCTCACCCCATTTTTCTTTTTTGGGCCTCCTAGAGGCACACCTATAAAAGGTTGTAAATGAGAAAATTTGAGGGTCTTTGGACCAATGGTGGATTTTTTGCCTGTGTGTGTGAGTGGAAGCTTGAAGCTTGTGTGTTGCTAAGATTGCCATTGAAGTTGCATACATTGATTGTACTACTCTCTATGCAATGATATCACTCACTTGCCCCAATCTCTTGTGTTGCTTCTCCCCACTCCCCTCCTCTTCTCTCGCTCTTCATGTATTGACCATTGCTTGTAGAGGGTTTGCCTGCAACTCAAAAGGTGTTACCAAGAGGGCAGATTAGGAGTGTTTTGTGAGTCGGAAAGGGTGAGTTGAGCAGTGCGGGTGCATTTGTGCCGTGGAGGTGTTTTTGGCAAGGTGTGAGGTAGTTGTTTTGTATGCTAGAGTGGATTTGCTAGTGCAAATTATCATGTTTGAAGGTGTTATTTGAGAGGTTAGGGGTGTTGTGAAATCCCTGGGCTATAGAGAGGCAGACATTATGTGTGCTGGGTGTGTTCCCTATTCGCCCTCTCCAACGCTTCCCACATCACTTGAATGCACCACCAGCGAGCCCCCCTTCGCCACTCTCCTCACTCGAGCATGCACCATCGGCGCCGCCCCGCCTTCCCAAAACCAGCCCACGGGCCACCTGCGTGCGCTCGAAAGAGCCGCCCTTGCATTCCACCATAGCTTGAGCTCAGGAGCTCATGATCCCCTCAATATCTCCAAAAGGTGCCACTTTGCAGCCCTTATACCCCATGGCACTGATTCATGGTAACATATATGGGATTGCCCCCGCTACCACGTGGTGGCTCCCAGCTCCATGGCCCTCAAGCTCCATAAAAACCCTCCAAAATATATATATATATATATATATATATATATAGAACCTTCTTTTGGCCTTCTTCTCGCGGCCCCTATACTTTTCCGGATGGTCGGAATCTCGGACTGCCAAGCAGTGTCGTATCTTCACTAAGCCAACCCCGGGCCGTACAAACCTCATCATCTTTGGACTCCTTTGAGCTCGCTATCCAAGGCCACCAAAACTTAAAAAAATAATCTGCAAATACTTCACCCTCAACTTTTCCAGGCTTCCCCAGGTCGTAACTCGGTGCTTGGAACTCACAATCACATGCGGTCCATTTCGACTAACTCCACATAGTGCAAACCATCACCAATAACCTTGGCAAAGTTGTGAAACTACCAAATGGCGTATCCTCCAATGCGATCAAGTGGGCTCAAACCCGACCCCCGGAAAATCTTTAAATAATCATAAATTGCTAATCAAAGCTCTGATTGGCAGTCTGAGAAGACATGCATGCTCTATAATTTGCACTCTATGCATGTATCCACTGAAATCAGCATGGGCAACCTGTCCCCAGCTGCACTGTCCGTCGGGAATCTGCTACATACTCTATCTTTGAACTGCGATATCTTGAACACCGGGGCTTTGTTTGACAAGCCGTCTGGACAAGCTTCTAGAGTACATCTTGAACTACATTTCAGAGCACTAACTTGGCATTTCAATCACCTTCATCTGTCATCCCAATTAGACTATCCTTTAGATCTTTTGGCCTAAAAAACCGCTTTAGACATGCATTTTCGCTACCCTTTGGCTGCCCAGAACCTTGGTACCGACCCTAGCCTTTTGCAATGCACCTGCCTATAGCCTTTTCTTAGCATAGACACTTCCCAGCACGGAGCAACTTTGGCTACACCAACGTGTCATCTCTAGAAGGGATGATGATGCTTTGCGTCTGTATATTTTTCCATTGTTAATGAATGTGAAAACAAGATCATGGTACAATATCTTGGTGCAAGCCACCAAGGAGAGGTGGGGCCAGCTAAGAGAAGCATTTCTAAAGCTCTTTAGAGAAAGCACCACATCAAAAAAATTGTGGCAGCTGCTGATGGGGTTGAAGCAAGGAAGTATGGTTGAATATGCAGCATATAAATTGAAGTTCGTGGATCTATGGGGATGATGGGTTGCATCAATGAGGGACACAAAGGGGCACCCCATTTCCTAAAAAAAGACCGGTTTGTAGTTGGTTTATGGACAATTCTTAAAGGGAAGGTGAAGGGAAGGTTTCCTACTACATATGAGCTGGCAGTTGAAGTAGCCCACCTTAAAGATAAGAAATTGCGTCTACAAGCCATGACTATCGAGGAGGAGGAACTGCCCACCACACCTTGCTGCACCTGCAGCAGCCGTCTGAACCGGCTAAAGATCAATAAGACTTGCTCAATTGAATCACCAACTAGTTATAAAATCTTTTAGTACGTCTGGTGTAGCAAGGGCACACACCTCCTCGAAATCCAGAGCAAGGAAGAGGGCAACAAAGATAATTAGGACTACCATTTTTACAATTATGGAGAGGACGGCCATGGCATGTACTATTGTCCTCATCCAAGAAGGCAAAACTTCAATAAGGGAGTAAGCCAGATTTAGATCTCTCCACCAAGGGCGAGGCCACCACTACCCAGGCAACCAAAGCCGATTCCACCCGTCCAAATCCTTGGACCACTCGTACAACCACCACCTCCACTACAACCTCTAATTCCACCTCTACCCCCGCCACTTTCTAGAAACCAAGCAGTCATTGTCATCAGTCTTGAAGCTAAGGGAAAGGTGAAGGTAGAAGAGCGTGTCAAAGAGAAGGAAAAAGGAAAAGTAAAAGTAGAAAAGTTGGATGCCCTGGGAGTGAAGAGTGCTAGGCACAAGGAGGCCTCTCAAAGGGAGGAAAAGATGAAAGGAAAAGGAGAGTCTAGAAAGCCTGTGTCTAAGCGTGAAGATCAACATTGTCAATTTTTTGATGGGAAGCTATGCTAAACCATATGACCTAGTTCAAGATATTTTGATGTAGGGTCCAAAAATAACCTAGCACCAACTACTCCATCTTGCACCAAGGATGAGGAGACAATGGACAAAGATGGTAAGTACTAGAAATTCAAGACCAAGGATAGCTAGGGCTATCTCTAGGAGGAATCTAGATGACATCCTACCTATCATGGATGCCCACATAAATGGGCAACACATCTCAAACATCTACATAGATGGTGGCACACAAATATGCGTCATGAGTGAGAAAATGATGCACCATCGGGGCACCATCTAGGCCTAGAGGTTAGGCCGGCACCCTACCAAGCTAGAAAGTCAAATAATGTCAAAGTGAAGTGTGTAGGCATTGTGAATGCCGTCAAGGTGAATGAAGTGCGCGAACGAAAGCGTGTGTGTGTGTACAGCGATGGAGAAGCGAGGAGAAGAGGAGGTAAGTAGGCACCATCTAGGCCTAGAGGTAAGTAGGCCGGCACCCTGCCGAGCTAAAATGTCAAATAATGTCAAAGTGAAGTATGTAGGCATTGTGAATGCCGTCAAGCTGAATGAAGTGCGCGAACGAGAGCGTGTGTGTGTATGCAGCAATGGAGAAGCAAGGAGAAGAAGAGACCTTGTGTTTGCAGGGGCTGAAACACACTCTCTACATGTGAGCCCCCTTATTCTATTATGTACATAATGAATAAGTATAGCGGGCGGGGACCTCGCCTAACCGGCCACATGGGGCTTTACCCCAACAACCTGCCACATAAAGGCCAATGTGGCCATGAGAGAGAAAAGAAAACGGTACAAAACCTGTACAAGGCCATCACAAGTATGACCTCAGCCAACGCCCATTGGCTCAGTGAATCTGTGTGCATCCATTGTAGAGGAAGTATAGAGCGATCAACACCATACTTCTCACCAAAGCCACACACATCTTGCTGGTATCTCACCATATGCTGCAAAGTACCCCTATGCTCAAGGCCAACGTCAGTCACTGCACGACTAGCTGCTCCCACTGCAAATGCACCTACTACAAATGCAATTTCGGGTCACCAGATGAGTATCTCATACATGAGACTCCCGAATGCTGATGCAATCCTAGAAATATCTGCCAATTTGACCATCTCAGTCAAATTTGGCTCAGAACTCCACTCATGGAAATCACCTTGACACCCAAAATCCAATCCTTGGAATCCATCCTCGTGTCCATCGCATTTCACATGCGCACCAAGAGCATCTGTGTGTGTTGAACCCTGTGTGGTAAGAGCAATGTCTAGCTCTAACTCACATACATCAGCCTCTAGACTAAGCATATCCATGAATGACTGAATCATGGCTGAATCCTCAGCACTCAAGCCATCCATATCTGTCATCGTATCCACAAATGACATGCCATGTTGCACAACTATCTGCACAACTGGCTCAACATGCTCACAAACTAGAGCATCATGCAACCTATCCGCAAAGGAGACATGCCTTGTCTCTCTGCATGGCTACGTACTCACATGAAGTACTCGCATCGCATGAATCATGCCAACAATAGCACCTCTAGCAATGACTAGCTGTCCATGATGCAATATGAAACTGTGCTCATCCAAAACTACCTGGCATCCGCCGTCTCGTAAGTGACTCACAGAGATCAAGCTCTGTGTCAAACGTGGCACATGGAGTACATCTCTCAACACGTATGATGCACCACTCGGCAACGATAGTCTGACATCTCTTGCACCAACTATGTCATGCACTGAAACATCAGCTAGACACACACATCCAAGAATACCACTAGCATATGTGCTAAACCTCTCACGATTTGGCGTGACGTGAAACCTAGCACTCACATCTAGTATCCAATGCAAAGGTAATGTGTCTTCAAAAACCGACATAAGAAAGTCAAGAGTAAACATGGAAGCAAAGTCGACATCTCCATCATGCGTAGCAACATACGCTACATCTGCTCCCACATCATCCAAAGTGATAGCATCCCTCTTGTGTTGTCTCCTGCGCTATCTCATCCGCCAAAAACAACACCTATGTACATGACCTGTATGACCACAATGCCAACACACAACATCTCTATGTCTGCAAGATCATCCTTTGACTGTAGGCATCTCTCTAGACTCATTTGTGCCAAAAGCATTGCACAATCTTTGCCATAACTCTCTCGTTGTACATGCATCCAACCCAATACGATAGACAGACTCACCAAGGTGTAGCATGATCGTCTAACGTGAAAGCTCATCCAGGTCCTCCCACTCGTCGTCAGTCATTGACTCTGGCCTAGCATCCATGCCGTGTAGTGGAAACACTTGGCCCAATTGAGCCAATGCATCATGCATACCTGCTTTCCAATGCTCAAAGTTTGAACCATCAAACTTTGTATGGAAAAGCACAAACCCTGACAATGATGTACATGCCAAATCCATGGTAATAACCTGTGACAAGACCAAGCACAAATCGATCAACTGACAATAGCCAAAGCCTGACTAACTCATACACCAAGTACTGTCAAAATACAACATAAGCTAGCATAAGCTGTCTAAGAGAAGTATCAGCAAATATGGCGATCAATGTAACAAAGCAAGTGAGAAAAACTGCTCAAATGATGCCAAAACACCCGCTCTAATCCAAGAGCACTATGTGGTAATTGATGAAACTATCATCAACAATCTTCCTCCTGAAGAGATTACCACATATATGTCAATTGACATAATCTGGTGAGCAAACACTCTCACAATGCGATACCAAAACACTATGGCAAAGCAACCACTGAGAGCCAAATGCAATGAAAACATGCACATAAACAAATAAACTCGCACAAGAAAAATCCGGCAGAGTTTCGACAGTATTTGGCTATCTAACCATAATAACCATACATGCCATAAACATGCTCAAAACCATGAGCATATCATGTGCAAAATCTGCACTCAAGTATACATGAGCTACCCCAATGTCTGAACTCCTTAAACTTGGAAAACAATCCTGTAATCCGAAACACAAAGTGCATCAACCGCACTATACAAGCGAAGCATATACTAGCATAAACTTGGATGCAAACCAACCAAAATATGACACAAATTGATGCTCAAAATAGCTGAAAATCAGCCCACATATGGGTGAAAGCATGTTAACTTGTCATGCTTTTTCATGTCCCGGACAATGCTTACTAGCACAATTTTGACATATGCTAACTAGTACAATAACTTGAGGTACATCTCCAAGATCTATGACATATGATATATCAATAGAAAGAACTTGAAACAAGGAATCCAAATGTACAACCTCCGAAAAATTTTGATATTATTTGTGAAAAATTTATTGGACGCCCAACTTTTTGAAGATGTGCTAACTTGAAACTGCTAACTAGCACAAAAAGCGCGATAGGTTAACATGCTTTCACCCATATGCCATTGCAAGGCGAAGAATACCATCCGCCAAAAAGCGCACATCATGTGCATCCACATGGCAATATAAACGAGCATCAAGCATGTACCAAATGTGTATCAAAGAGCATCCAAATGAGCTAAAAATTCAGCTCTCAATCATGCCAAAAATGCTTGCAAAACTCTCTGTAATTCTGTGCACCACACTTTTTGAAATCTACTCAATCACATAAGTCAATGCACATAACCTGTGATGAATCCACTCTCGAACCTAAGAGTCCACAAGAATGCATACATCCACGAATTGTTCTCAATGTGTGCGCATAAATGTGCTAAAAATATCAACCCACACTCTCTTCACTGAGAGCAAAACATCAATGCGCAAAACAAGAGAATGTCAAAAGCTCAATCCGAGCTCTCTGAATGTAGCAAATCACCACAATATGCATACATAATCTTCAACTTTTCGAATACCTTGCAGCCTGTCAGCTCATATCTTCCAAACAGCTCAGAATTTGCAAAAATTTTCTTCTGCAAAGTTGTAGACCACGCAAAAATGGTTGGGCTATGCGGGAATGGACCTAAAATGTTTCTTTTATACAGGTCAAAACAGATATGTCAAAATCTGCACATGTGTACCCTAGACGTGCAGGCAGTCTGCGTGACGTATCTCAAAATTGGTAAAGATTTTGAGAAAACTTTCTTCTGCAAAGTTGAAGAGGACGTTTTGATAGGCCAAAACAGATCTGCAAAAATGTGCTATAGTTTTTTTGCTGCTTCTCTGTCTACTTCCCCGCTGAGCTCCAATGGTGCTCCCAATCCTTGAGCTCTGATACTAGTTGAAGTGCGTGAACGAGAGCGTGTGTGTGTGTGCAGCGATGGACAAGAGAGGAGAAGAGGAGACCTTGTGTTTGTAGGGTTTGAAACTCACTCTCTACATGTGAGTCCCCCTTATTCTATTATGTACATAATGAATAAGTATAGCGGGCGGGCACCTGGCCTAACCGGCCACATGGGGCTTTACCCCAATAGTGAAGGCATTCAACACGGAAGTGGAGGTAGACATTTTTTTCATGACACGTAAAGGGGAGGGCTACCCTATCATTCTCAGAAGACCATGCTTCATGGCTATGGAGACTAAGTAGGACTGGAGTAGTTGAATGATCCAAATGAAGGATGCTAAAGGAAAGCCTATATTCTATGACATGAAGAATGGTAAGTAGAAACTCAACATGATCTTGAAGGCATCAGAAGATGAATTTACTAGTGATCTTTGACCAGCTTGGGAGAAGAGACGCCAACAACTGAGGAGAGTGATCGTAGCATCAAAGTGATGGGAGTCATCCTCAGACATCCAAAGATGTTGACACAGTCTAAAGCACCACCAGAGAACCAAGAAGGACCATCAGGTATGCAACCCTGGGTGGATACAAGTAAGCTACATTGACTGCTCTCTAGTGAGTTAGCTAGTGAAGAGAGAGAAGAGCACATCTCTATGCTAGGTAGCTTCAACACACCTTTCATTGATGGTTATGAAAAGATAACACACATCATAGTGGTGCAACACTGCATAAGACTCAAGGAAGGAAGTAATCATGTGATGCAAAAGATCAAAAGGCTTGGGGTAGTTCAGCAAGAGGCATTTCTCAAAGAGGTAAGGAATTTGCTATAGGTAGGTTTGTTTACCCCGCTGAAGACTCATAGTGGGTCTCTCTAGTGGTGGTCACGCCAAAGAAGAACGGTGTGTCGAGATTTTGTATAGACTACAAACCTCTCAATGTAGCAACAAAGAGGGATCATTTTCCCCTCCCATTCCAAGACAAGGTAGCAGGTCATGAGTGCTACACAGTATGTGATGGCTACTCAGGCTACTTCCAGATTAGCATGGTAGAAGAAGACCAAAAAAAGATAATATTCATACACTATGGGGATGTTTTTCTTGCAGAGTGATGCCTTTTGGCCTCACCAACACTTCGGCCACATTCAAACACTATGTAACTTTTGTCTTTCAGCCATACTTTGGTAAGTCAATATGGGTTTTCGTAGATAATTCTGTATCTACATCTCTTGCTTGCTCCATTTGAGTAGGGTCTATGATGGCCTGGCTAGGCTGCAAACCTTAGGTGGCCAACTTAACATAGATAAGTGTCACATTGGTGAAAGCAAGGTCACTCTTCTTGGCCATGTAATCTTAGTCAAAGGAATTGAGGATGACCCAAGCAAGGTTCAAGATTTAGTATCTTTGCCATCATCCGCAACAACTAAGAAATTGGTCTCTTTCCTTCAGAAGGTAAGGTATTTGAGCAGGTTCGTTCACTTTCTCTCTCAAGTGGTTCTCCTTTTTTACATCAAGTCATCCACAGAGATTCCTTCCTATGGAGTGAAGAAAATGAGCAACAATTTAGCGAAGTGAAACAGATCCTGGCTTCACTTCCCACCATTGCACCCCCTAGATGGGACAAACCATTTTATGCTAACCCCAGTGTAGGAAGTGATACACTTGGGGCCGTACTAATGCAGAAGGACCCCAAATCTCTTTCATGCATCCTATCTACTTCTCTAGTCAAGTCATGATCACATCCGAAAAAGCATTCACCATGGTATATCACATGGTGCTTGCATTGATGTTTGCCACTACAAAGTTCCACTCTTGTCTATTGCCTAGACCCTTTGTAATTCTAACAATGGAAGAAGTCTTTCCGTATGTAATGCAACACATGGATGTCTCATCTAGAATCTCTAAGTGGCTCGTTAGATTGCAAGAGTTTTATTACACTATGCAAGTGGAAAACTCCACCAGAGCTAGTCTAGCGGGTATTCTTACTCATCGTCACTATGAGAAGAATCTAAAGGTCAATCCACAAATCAAAGGAGTGACACCATGGTGGAAGTTTCTAAGCTAGAACGAGCTCACTCTCTTTTCTTTGATGGAGCTTACAAAAGGACAGCGAACTAGGTTGTAGCTGGCATTGTCATTTTTAATGAGCAAAAGGAAAAGGTCTTCTCTATTGGGCAATTACTACACTCCCACACCAACAACGAAGCAGAGTATGTGGCCCTAATTCTTGGATTATCACAATGTGTTTTGCAAGGGTCTCCACACCTAAATGTGTTTTGTGATGCCATGCTCTTGATAAAGAAAATAAATGGCACTTGGGTTTGTAAAAATCATTTTTTTCTTGGCCAATTATGCCAAGTGAAGGATCTTTTAAGAAAGTTTGAAGAAGTGTAGTTATTTCATGTCCCTATGGTAGAAAATCATGAAGCAAATGCTCTAGCCAGGGAAAGAATACAAGATGTTCCCATAGGAGAAAAAAAATTAAAGCTGCCCCTCTTTCAGGATAACGATGTTATGCCTGATATCATCAGCTTCTTAGGTACAAGAGAATGTCATGAAGGGTATAGCAAGGTCTAGAAACAATGGCTTGTCCAAAAGGCAACAAGATATCACCCTATAAACCACACCTTGTACTGCAAGAGCAAAGATCAGATCCTCAGGTGATTTCCAATCTCCAATGAGATCACGGAGGTGATCTCAAGTTGCCATGATGGTGTTTGCAGTGGCCACTTTGCTCTAGATATTACTAGTAGGAAGATTCTACAGACAGGATTCTTTTGGCCTAGTCTAAACAGGGATGTGCATCATTGGTGTAAAACATGCAGAGCTTATCAAGTATCCAGTGATCGAACACATATGGCCCATTTAAGAAGTGGGGAATAAATGCAATTGGTCCTTTACCAAGGTTTGGTTAGGTAAACTGTACATTCTAGTTGGTGTAGACTACATGACCCGATGAGCGGAAGCAGTAGCTACCACACGCATTACAACCCAGGAAGTGGCAAAGTTCATATTTGAGCACATCTATTGCCTTTTTGGTACGCCTTTGGAGATAATATCAAATAGAGGGCCATGTTTTAGAGGCAACTTGGTGGGAGAACTCAACTCGATACTATCCACAGTGCAATGGTCTAGTGGAAAAGGTAAACGGCATGATCTGTAAGATCATCACAAAGCAGGTGAATAACCTCACAAGTGATTGGAATAAGCATCTCATGGCCGCTCTCTGGGCCTACGGCATGACATTCCAAACATCACTAGGTTTCACCCCTTTCCATCTGGTATATGGAAAAGAGGCCATTCTACCTATCAAGGTGTAGATAGCCAACTTGTGATTCATGGCTAGCCAGCCAAGCACCGAATTACTGATCTCCGCAACCACAACTTAGATTTAGAAAGGCTTCAGTTCGACAGGGAAGATGCGATCAACTACTATGCAATGCAATCAGAATGACACCGACTCACATTCAATCAAGGGCTTAAGGAAAAGCGTCTAAAGAAAGGCATGTTAGTATTGAGATACAACAACATATTCGACACTAGGAAAGATAAGAATTTTCAGCCCACATGGGAAGGATAATTCATCATCGAAAGGTGACACGCAGAGTCAATGGATGGAGGCTCAAAAGGTACTTTTTAAGGTTTGATCAGAAGTTTATAGTAGATGTTTGAGAGGAGGGAGAACACTGCAACTCCATTGCTAGAGAATCAACAATGCTAGAGGCATGAATATCTCTAGCCAGAAGGGGAGGGCTAATGATGACAGGTTTCTAAAGACACTGGTTGTGCCAACTAGACCCAATCAGGGGAGCTTTATAATTAAACAATAAAAAATAAAAAATGCTTTGTTGCAGGTTGCCGCCGCCACCCCCCCCCCCCCCCTTGTCCTTGCACTCACAGAGGGGATGCCACTCTCCCTCTCCTCCATTATAAAAAAAATCCATCTCTCTCTCTCTCTCTCTCTCCCCCCCTATCTCCCTCTCTCTCTCTCCTTATGTGTCAGCAATCATCACAAAATTATATACATATATATCTCTCTCTTTCCACACACACACACACTACACAAACACACACACACACACACACTCATCCTCACACCTCTCTCTCCATCTCTCTCTTTTATTCATCCCTCTCTCTCTCTCTCTCTCTAGAAGGCGAAGACAGTCTCAGCAGGCGGGAACTATCTCTTGGAAGCCGAACTATGGATCAGTCAGTAATTACAATGGTAGTTACCACAATAACTTCAAGAAGGCTATAAATAAGACCCATTACATTGTAATCGGGATGCTTACTTCTTGTTTCTTACATTGGAGTTATTTTGGCTTAACTTTTGAGCAATTTCCTAGAAGTAATCTATTCACTTGTAATCTTGTAATCCTTACTACTGTAATCATTCAAGCTTAAAACAATTCCATCTTGTACTGATTATCCGGAATATGAATTTGAAACTGCAATCACTTTTCCATTTTTCCAGTCTGTCTATCCTTTCAGTTGGCTAATTCAGTTCAAATAACCATTTTAGTCTAGTTCTGGTCTCTATTCCAATTTTATTGACTGAACTGACGACTAACCATAAGCTTTCAATCCTAACATTGGAATTAGCTATCTGGAGAGATCAACTCTAATTACATTTTTCCAATCACGGTGGTTAAAGTTGTTGCTCATTGACCAGAAAACTCTTCTCCCAGTTAGGATTTTTAGCTGAAGAATGGCGTCCAAAACCAGTCGTGGTCAAAAGCCATCACACCGCGTTGACCATGTTCCTGAGGAGTCCGAACGTGACTCTGATCCGAAGAAGGACCTGGAGACTGAAACTGAGGCTCAGGAGGAGCACAGTCATGTTGATGAGGCTAAGGACTCTCAGCACTCCAGTCAGTGCAGAAGGAGAAGAGTTGAGAGGGAAGAACGCAAGGCCAGGAGTTCTCGAGCCACATAGAGGGATGATGGGGCCAAAGTCATCGAGGGTAGTCACCACAGTTCTGTTAGAAAATCTAGGGAGGAGACAAAAATTGAGACAATTGATTGGGGTGCGGAACCATTACAAAAAGTCCTCAAGAAGGAGTCAAGTTCCGAAGGTCAAAAGAGGCAAAGGAAATGCTGACAAACATGATTATACCTCTTCATTAAAAAATTATTTTCCAATGTTCAAGGGTGGGAAGAAGGATGATCCAGTTGTTCATATCCAAGCCTTTGAACAGTATAGTGAGTTGAAAAATATTGATGAAGATGACTGGGGTGAATACTTTCCTCAGACATTAAAGGATGCAACAAGGAAACGGTACTGTTACTCAGTTTTCCAACACAGATCATACAATAAATTACTCAAAGCTTTCAGGCTAGAATATTCAAACAACAAAGGAAATGAGGATATCCTCTGTGAACTGGACAAGATAAAGCAAGGAAAGCTATCAGTCAGAAGTTATGTTGAAAAAATCAAGGAGCTAACCAGGCAGCTGTCTGCAAGAGCCTCCCCATCAAAAAAGAGGCTACGGGCATGGTTTTTAAATGGGTTTTGCAGTAAAATGATTATGGAATAGGAAGTACCTGCACCAACAAAGAAATTCAATGATTTGGTATAGCGCGTCCTGAAGCTGGAACAACACACAAAGAAAGAGAGGAGTCACAAGAAGAGAAGGTCGTAGTTCTTCTACTGAGAATTATGATTCCAGTAAGACATCCAGTAGTTATGAAAGCAACTCAGAGGAAATAAGAAAGGAAAAAACCAAGAAGGGGTCTTGGTCGAGGAAGATTGATGAAATGGCCCGGCAAATTGCTGAAATCAGCCAGAGCAGACAATCATTTAGAAGAACAGAAACTTGGTGTTCAAAATGTAAATCTAAAGATCATGTTTCCAATGAATGTCCACAATGTACCTACTGCAAAGCATATGGTCATTTTTGGAATATTTGTGGCATTTGTATCCATCAATTTTGGAATATTTGTGTCTGTCATAGTGTTCACCAATGTTGAACCAGTCAGAGTGGAAACAACCAGTATACCCTAAGAGGAGAAATCCGGTACCAATGCTACCGGTACTGGGCGAGGCAGGTACCAGGGAGGTACTGGCAGAGGTTGGGGGCGTGGTAATTTCTAGAACAAAAGTCTGAATTGTTACACTTGTGGTAAGTATGGGCATTTGGCGGCTCAATGTCCAGAAACACCTACTACTTCATCTACTGAGGCAAAGCCCCCAAAGCCAGTTCCTGTACAAGAAGTAACGCACAGCAAAGGGGTGGTCATTGAGGAAATTTCAGAGGAGCGGACAAAAAGAGTAAGTCCTGAAAGTAGTAAATGGGCTCAGCAGAGAGTGGTGTGGAACGCAAAGGGTAAGGAAAAGGTAGTTGATGAATGGCAGGAGCAGAGAGAACTGGCGGCTAAAACACAACAGATTTAGCCAAGGAGTTGCCAGAGCAGCGAGAAAGTTCCAATGCCTTGGTCATTCACAAGATACCAGCCCAGTCTTCAGCACAACCAGATCAGTTGGGGTCTGGGATTCTTGAGACCATGTTGGCTACAGTTTAAGGACTAGGAAACGATAAATAAAAAATAGTGGCAACTGAAAACACTGAAGGAAGCAATATAGGTACCAAAGTAGAGGAATGGCACTGTGCAGATACTGTTGATTCTTCAAGTTCAGACAAAAACTCCGACCAAGAGAAAGAGGAAATACATGTCAAAATTTGTGACAGAATTCAAAAACTCACAGGTGCACTGGAAGATATTAGAAAAACTTTACATGAAGCAGCAAAGTTCATTAGACAACCAAGGAAGGCTGAAGCAGAGGCCAGAGAAATTGACGTAGTTGTTGTTTGAGATGATGAAGTGCCAGTGATCTAGGTGGACTATAGGGTTAGGAAACAGTGGGAGCCACTATCTTGCTGCCATATTGGATGAGGGAGCAGGAGTAAATATCCTGGGGGCACATGTTCAGCAAATAATGGGTCTTACAAACCTAAAACCATCATCTTTCAAAGTGCAAATGGTGGATCATCAAGTTGTGTAGGCAACTGGATGCTAGAGGGTATGCAAATATGAGTAGGCAAGGAAAAGTTCAAGACTAGTTTCCTACTGTTGAATGTACAAGGCACATATGGGATGCTACTGGGGCACCCATAATTGCGAACAACACAAGTTGTTGACGACTATGCCAATCAGACTGTGACTATCCAAGGTGCCAATATAAGAATTCAGATTCAGACAAACAACACTAGGAGCTGGGGTATAAAGCCCAATGTGGTCGCCCAGGTAAGTGGGCGGGCCGCCAGGTATGTACACATATTCTTTTGTAAAAACCTAATAAGAACTCACTATGCTCTACACATTACAGTAGAGCGAGTTCACCATATCGTCGTGCTCTTCTTCTCGCACTCTCTCTCGCGTTGCACTTCTGCTCGTACTCCTTCAACCGGTATAAGAGCTCAGATCGAGGCTCGGGGCAGCACTGCAGGAGGCTAGAGTCACCAGCTCAGATTGGAGTGAAATTCGACAGGCGAAGACACGGCCCCAAATCTTGTGGAGTGGGCCCGAAGGGCTGGGTGTTCTCAAAATTTCATTCTGAGGTCATCTCGACCACCGTTCGGCTTCGACAAAGGTCTGTGCAGGCCATTTTTGACTCCGTGGTCTCGACGGGTGCAGATCCGACTCTGCAAATTTTGGGGTTTTCGGCCTACGACTGCAGGTTCTGAGGATATCGACACTCGCAGAGTGTTGATTTGTGGCTGTCTACACATCGAAGGACGGCTCATAGTTCTTGGAGGCGTGTCACATACGACACGGGTGCATCTACACACAGTCTGTAGGCGATATCCACTAGTTGATTAGGTAGATTGTGTTTGCTGCTTGATATTCCAGATTTCATCCTGACATTGCAGGTACTTCCACATGGGATGTATTGTCAGAGATGATGTATGTCTGTTGAGGGTTTGCTGGCTGTGAGTCACGCAGCAAAAAACCACCGTAGCGGTTACAGCATATAGTGGGAAATTTGTGGATGTATGACTTTGTGGGAAGTCTATGTACTGTCAGATTTACTGTAGCCTTTGTTGAGGGTCGAGTGAGGTTTTATTGAGCTGGGGGATTCTCGAATGTTGAGATCCTTTCGGTGATACAGGTCTTGGAGCGATCCCTCGAGCACCCTTAGATAGGCAGCTAGGATGTATTGACTATGAGTTAGACAGTTGGGATTGCATCTTTGCTTTACTGCCGTTGAGGCATTGTCGCAGTCTATGCTTATAGGAGAGTGAGAGACAGAACAGGTGCAGGACAGGTTTACCCGCAGCTTACAGTGTCAGAGAGACAGTGTTTTTTGAGCTGTTTTTTGGTCTGTTTTTGAGTACACCAGAGCCATTTTACAAAGCAGACTTTGCCGAAATTTATACAGAATCTGAAGCTTTCTTGGTTCATTTGACAGGTTGATATTGGTTCAGAGGTCAGTTTACAGGGGAAACTCTGCCGAATTTTTCCCTGGAAAGTAAACTACTGTGAAGCGTAGCTATGGCTGGATCACAGGACACTGCTCTTTACAATATCAAGAAGCTCGATGGAACCAATTTCCCATTGTGGAAGAAGCAGATTTGGCACGTGCTGGTACTGAGGCGGTCCGGGGCGGGCAACAAGAAGAGCAACCTCTAGACACCCTTCAAGGCTCCCGTGCTGCTCAATGGGGCTGGGGCACAACACAACACAAACCAAAACAACAAACCCACAGCCAAATCCCAACTACACAAGGGGCACCACCTAGTTTAAGAGCGAACTAGGACGCAAAAGAGGAGAATCGTTAGAGCAACCCACAAACAAGCAAGGAATTTACACTAACCCTAACACCAATGGAACACTCTCACACACTAAAACACGAGAGAGAGAGAGAGAGGGAGAGAGATAGTGCTCGGGCTACTTTGAAACGTATCCGCAATGATCAAGCAAACAAAATTATATATTTAAGAAAGAGAGAGAAAGGGGGAGGGAGTGCTTGTTGCATTAATACCTTCTTACAAATCTGTCATGACAAATCAAAGTGAGATTAGTATTTGTTCAACATAGCATGCGTAAATTTCACCACAACACATCACAAGAAAAGCCACCCCAATCACTGTCTTAAAGCCAGGGGAGTCCTCTCCACCCTGTCGCCCTCTTACAGTATGTGGGATTTATGGCTAGATTGATGACAACACCAGAAACAAGCTATCAAGAACTTAACAAAAAACACCAACACACTTATGCATCATTGTTGTCCATTACTTCACGTTGGAAGGGAGACAAAGTATCCAAGCTTAGTCCAAATCCACCCTCCTTGATTCAGCAAATGTTGGGCTTACACTAGTAGGAGAAATGATAGATTTCCTACTCTCAATTGAATGATCACTCTCTCTCTTACAATGGCATAGAGTTCCCTTGCTAATCCCCTATTACAACACATGCACATGCATAAGACAATGAGCTTCCACTCAAGAGCTCCTTCTAGAGAGGTTGAGCTTGGCTTCTGAAGCTATAGCATAGTGCTCTTGATTATGGCTCCCCCTTTTGTGCTAGCCACACCCTCCTTTTATAGCAATTTTGAAGGCTAGGGTTACTCCTCTAACCATGGTTGGGTTAGATTTTCAGCCATTTATCTAATTTCTTTTGCTTGGAATTATCAAGAAGTTGGTGGGGAAAGAGAGAGGAGAGAAATGGAGGTGATAGGACTTTTCATAGTGGGTTAGTGTTAGTAGAGTTAGTATTAATTTACAAATGGAATTGGATATTTACAATGGGAGTATCCATGTAGGATACAAATAAGGAAGAAAAACTCTTAAGAGGTAAGAAAAGGTGGATTTCTTACAAGGTTGATGCTCCAAGTGTCTTGAGTAGTGCCAATTTTGACGCTTGTTGACTGTCCACTAGCTTTGACGGTACATTTTTTCTCCACTCTTGACCTTCCTTGAGAGACAAGGTAATTGAAGCTGAGTAATCAACCACCATGATGCTGTCTTTTAAGAGAAGAGGCTGAATTTTGTGGTTTTTTTTATAGATATGGGTAAATTGGAGGAGGAAAAATGAGACTAGGTGGTCAATTTTGGAATGGAATTGTGTGTGAAAGGTATGACTTCACCATGATTTCTCTTATTCTTCAAGGTTGAGGAGAAGGTGAGTAGGGTGCAGAGAGGAGTGGTGAGAGAGGTGGGGATGATGAGTGGAGAAGTGTGTGTGAAAGAGGAAAATGATAAAGTGGAAGAGAGAGTGTGGCTGCATAGCATGGGAAAACTGGGGTCCACTAATAAAATCATAGCTCATAGCTCGTAGCTCAAAAAAATATGAAAACATTTGATACAAAAGTTCAGCCCACGAGCTACAACTTTTGTATGTATCACCTTTTCAAATTCGGAGAGCAAGTGAACTTTCAAAATTCAGCAAAACCGACCGTTTTTTTCCAGTGCACAAGGTCCTTGTGGGGTCCTTCTTTGGATGATTCTTTTGAATACCTCCAAGAGTGAGCCCTCCATAGTGCATGTATGCATTCCACCTACCCTTGACCTTATTTGGTAGGTCTATAATTGAAGATATTGTTGAGATTATGATATAAGTGAATAGTACAACTAAGAAAATCAAATATTGAGGGGTCTAAAAAATATGTACATGTCAAATATAAATAATATAAGTGGAAAAAAATATAAAGGGGGCAAAAGAAATCTCTCTTATTATGAGGCTACCATAAAAATATAAATATTTTTGGTGTTCTAATTTTTTAGAAAAAAAAAACAAAATAGATGTAGGAAGGGGAAAATAACAATAGTGAAAAAATATACACAAAAATAAAACTAGTTTTTTTGGATTTTTGTTGGGGTGGAGTTACACCAAATATAAGAGAAGCTTACATGAAAATATTTCTATATGGAATAAAGAGTATGAAAAATGGTAAGAAAAATTGTGGTAATGGTGAGGCAATGTACAGAGCATAAATAACACACACCTAGGTAAAAATATTTAAATAAATACCAAAATAATTATGAAAAAATATTTTATTTAGGCCCTATATACAAAGAAATATTTACATACGCATGGGCCATAATATACTTATATTTTTTATATTTTTTATATTTTTTTGACTCAACTAGCCCAATGACTAGCTAATTGAGGGTTTTTTAAGAAGATAAGGGAAAAGTCCCGTGACTCATACACGCCTATGTACAGTGAAATGGTAGGGATAGCCACAGTGTTTGGGTGATTTTGGTAGGGTGAGGTAACTCACTGTGGCAATTACAAAGAGCCGAAAAACAGCTATCATTAGCCCCCCCCCCTGGATGATGGTATATTCATGTACCATCATAAAGAATCTTTTCCAAAGAGAGTGCTTCAGAGTCCTTGACAAGATCTTCATTGTTTGCCCCCTTGGAATTTTGGCTAGAGTTACACTCATGCTTCATGTAACAATACTTACATGAGACAGTGGCCTTTTGAAAGATCTTTGGTAGATCCTTTGGTAGAAGGCGACTCAAATAGGGCTTCAAGCGATACCCGTTTACTTTCCTGGAGTGCTCTTTACCATTCAAGTCCATAAGCTGATAGTAACTTGAATTGAAAGCCTTCTTGACTATGTATGGCCCTTGCCATCTAGTTTCAAACTTGGCATCAAAACGATTATCGAGTCGATTGTCATACCTTAGCACTAGATCTCCTTCATTGATGCCTTTGTCCTTTAGTTTCTTGTCAAGCTTCTCCTTCGCCTGCGTAGCTTTCCTCTTGTAGCACTCGTATGCTGCTTCTCTTTTCCACTCAAGCTCAGCTAAGGTAAGAAGTCGATCCATCCATGCTTCTTGATCATCTTGTGCTGCTTTGCCATGAAGTCGCATTGTTGGAATGTTGAGCTCAATTGGTTGTAAAGCCTCTTGACCATAGACCAAGTGAAATGGTGTGAACTCCGTGGCTTCCCTATATGTGGTTCGATACGCCCACAAGGCACCATCCAAGAAGTCATCCCACAACTTTGTCTTGTTTTTCACCATCTTTCTAATGATGCCTGCAATGACACCATTAGCTTTTTCTACCAAACCATTTGATTGGGGATAGTAGGGTGTACTGTGACGATGTAGAATGTGAAGTTCTTCACAGACTTCTGTGAGAAATCCCTTTCTAAACCCTAGACCATTATCAGAAACAATCTCCAAAGGTGTGCCAAATCTACAACAAATGTGAGTGTAGACGAATTTGCTCACTGTCCTCTCATTTACCTTTGCCACACTTTGTGCTTCCACCCACCTAGTCATATAGTCTACAGCCACTAGAATGTAGAGTTTACCATTTTTTGTCCTAGGCAGAGGACCCATAGCATCAATGCCCCACTTTTCAAAGGGTCCATTTGCAAGCACAATTTGCCTTGGACCATAAACCAATCTTCTATTCCCATTTACCTGACAATTGTGACAACTTTTACACCAATGTTGGACATCCACATGCAGACTTGGCCAAACATACCCCGCAAGCAAAATCTTCTTCACAGTTAATTCTTGGGCAAAATGACCACCACATGCTTCTTCATGCAAACCTTTTAGAATGGCTGGAATTTCCTCAATAGTTGGTACTCTTCTGCATACTTGATCCCTCCCTCTTTGATAGAGGGAGCCTTCTAGGAAGAGATATGCGCTTGCCTTCTTCATGAGTCTCCTCTTCTGAGCCTTCGTGAAGTCTTGTGGAAACTCGCCCTCCAAAATGTAGCTAATAATGGGATTCAATGACTCCAATCCCTGGTATCTCGGTTGCTTGACAGTTGCTGCCACCATGATGACCTGCACTTCTTTCTCAACACATGTAACTACTTGCTGTGCAAGTAAATCGGCATCTTCATTCTGTTTCCTAGGAATATGATATAGTTGCACTTCTTCAAATTGATTAAACAATCTACGAATGGCTTGAACTTTTGTCCGTAAGCTTTCATTCTTGCATGCCCAAATGCCTAAAATCTGTTTAACAATGAGAAGTGCATCTCCCTTTACCATGAGGCGTTGTATCCCTTGGCCAATGCACATCTTCAAACCATGAAGTAGTGTGTCATATTCTGCCTCATTGTTGCTAGCTGAACTTGGTAGATTGAACTTCTTTTTCATGACCACCTCTCCACTTGGGTTGAGCAACACTAGCCCTCCCCCTGCTTTTCCTGTGGCTCGACGAAAAGCTCCATCAAAGAACAAGGTAAAAGCATTAGGAATACTTTTTGGTGGTGGCAATGGTAGGGTCTTTACTTCAGGCACCTTAATCTCCTTTTCATGCACCCTATAAGTGAGAATCCCTGCCAATTGTGCACGCACACTATCTTCTACCTTGAAAGAGTATTGAAACTCTTGCAACTCCATAATCCACTTTGAGATCCTAGTACTAAGATTCATTTGAGATGACACCCAAGGGAACAAATTTTCTGCAGTGAGAATTACAAAAGGTTTTGGGAGCAAGTAGGATCTAAACTTCCTTATCGCAAACATGAGAGAAAGCATCATGAGTTCTGCCTCCGTGTAGCCTCTCTCCAAAGCATTCATGACCCTACTAGAAAAGTAGATGGGTCGCATCTTGGTACTGTGGGGATCTTGTTGTAATAAAACTGCACCAATTGTTTCCTTCCCAACACTAGAGCTAACAAAGAATGGGTACTCCCAACATGGAGGCATGAGTGTTGGTAGCTCTGAAAAAATGACTTTAATGTTACAAAAGTACTCTTCAAGCTCATCAGACCATGCAAATTCTACTTGTTGTGTCAACTTTTGCAAAGGATGAAGCAACTCCGAAGCTAAGTGAATAAAGCGTGACATATACTTCACTTTTTGAATGAATGATATGACCTCTTTGAGATTCTTGGGTGAGGGGAGCTCAATAAGAGCCTTTGCCTTTGAAGGATCCACCTCAATGCCTTTATAGGAAACTTTGTGACCAAGCAAGATCACTTCATCCTCAGCTATGTGACACTTGTCGGGGTTGAGTTGACCTCCCATGTCATAGAGCTTCTTTAAACCTTCTTCTACCCTTTGTAGATGCAATGATTTTGAGCTATAAATGCAAAAATCATCAATAAAAACCCTAATGGACTTTCCAAAGAATGCTTGAAACACCATGTTCATGAAGCGTTCGAAAGTTGCAGGAGCATTTGTCAGGCCAAATGGCATGACTCTAAAAGCATAACAACCCCAAGGAGTGATAAAGGTTGTTTTCAATTGATCCTCCGATGCGATACCTATTTGAAAGTAACCCGAGTAGCCATCACACACAGTGTACTTCTCATGACCAGCTACTTCATTTAGTATCTCATCCTGAAATGGGAGGGGAAAGTGATCTCTTTTTGTTGCCTCATTAAGTGGACGATAATCCACACACACCCTCCACTTGCCGTTTTTCTTAGGAGTGACAACAACGGGAGAGACCCACTCTGAATTCTCCACCGGATAAATGAAACCTGCTGCTAGAAGCTTTCTTACCTCCTTGAGTAGAGCCTGCTCCTTAATGACTCCTAGCCTTCGTAGCTTTTGAGCCTTAGGTGTGGCCTCTGGATTTAACTCAATCTTGTGTTGAACAACATCTACCCCACACACGTCGGTGTAGTCTTTAGCAAAAAGCCTAGGAAACTTCCTTAGCACACATTTGAACTCCTCTCTTTCATCCTTTGTAAGTGTTGTTGATAGCATACCTTCCAGCATCCCTTCATCTTGAACACCTTCGTTCTCTTGAGTACCTACCTCCTCCAAGCCTTGACAAGAGGTCTCTTGGTTGCTTGGCTTAAACCTTACCCCCATGACTTCGATGGAAGACTCCTCTTCAGTAATGCTGCCACTACTTTCTTCTTCTGAAGTGCTATCGGTCCAACCTTCTTCCGTCTCACTTTGAGATGATTCTTCATGGAGCTCCTCTTGGCATTGCTCCTTCATGTCAAAGACAACCTTCTTATGATTGTCATTCCTGCAAATTAATTTCCCACTCTCCCAATCCTGCAAAGCTCGCATTTTCATTAGCCATGGTCTTCCTACGATAAATGGATAACCACTTCCCTTGGTCGACATAACATAGAAATCCACTGCCTTCTTAATGCCAAAGGCCTCCACAAAAACATTTTTACAAATGCCTACGCACCTAGCCTTGCTATTGTTTGCCATTTTCACATTGATTTCAGGTGTCTCATGGATGTGCATGCCTAGTCTTTGCATGAGCCCTTCTGTCATGATGAAAATTTGTGCACCCCCATCCACTAGACCTTTCCTAACCAATCTTCCTTTTATGTAACAATCTAGCACAGGTGTAATATCCTCGTTCATTTCAGCATGTGCAATTTTTACAACAGGAAAACTCTCTTTTACCTTTCTCCTAGTGCTAACTGCCTTTGTTAAATCCCTCCTAACTTGTGGGCATAATGCAAGAAACTGAGGCCATGAGATATCAGGACCCTTACCTCGCATGTCTTCCAACAGGTTGTATGCAGCCATACCATGTCCAAGAGGAAAGTCTTGGAGATTGATACGACGTCGAGTCCTCTTAGCTTCCTTGGTCTCCTTTTCCTTCTTGCCTTGTCCATGGTCACTCTGTGATGGGACACCCTCTTTCTCTTTACCTTTTCCTCGGCCACGCTTGATGCCATTTGCTTCCATGTCAACCTCATTTGAGTTTGTCACCTCTACCGCATGCACATTCGGATCTGGCAAAGGTGGAACTCCTTCTACCCCTTGTGGAGGTGGTCTTGGTCCATTTGGTCTTTGTAGAAGCCTTGGTTGTTGACCAGTTCCTTCACCTGCATTCATCACTGGCTAATTCAAGTTAGGTCTCCCTCGCTCCCCACGGGGCCAAGGACAATTATACATCCCATGTCCAGACTCTCCGCAATTCCAACATTGCAAGACTCTCCTAGGTCGTAGATCTCGCTCTTCAGACTTCTTTGCTTGTCCCTTTGGACCTACAGCTTGTGCAAGGTGAATTGACAGGCTGCTTAAAGATTCGTTTAACTTCTCAATTACTTCCACCGTTACCTCAGGAAGCTCCCTCGATGTTGATGCTTGTGACTTACCTTTGGGTCTAAGACCTTCTATTGGAACCTCTCCCCTTAAGCACTTGAGTTTCCTATATTTCTCAGCAGCCCTAGTTTCAGTTGCATCAAAGGTAGCAAGTGCACCTGCCTCAACTTTTACCTTAAGGTCAGGAAAGAGTCCGGCTATGAACCTCTCCTTCTTTAGAAATTCTGCACCATCACCAGGATTAGCAACATTTCGTATCCATAGAGCCCAAAGACGTAAAAACTCTTGCTTGTACAAGTAGTAGTCATCTAAGTCTTTTTGCTTATGAGAAACAATGTCTTGCCATAATTTTTGAGTGTTTTGGGGATCAAAGAAGTATTTCTTGAAACGATTCAAAACTTCTGTGTAATTCCCCTTAACTTCCTCAGGCAAAGAGTCAAACCAAGTGCTAGCATCTTTCCTAAGAACCACCTCAAACATTTCTACACGTTCTTGATCAGTTATTATCCTCTTGATACGGCAAGACATCTTGAAATTCGCTAAAAATAATTCTGCATTCTCTCCAGGCTCTTCAAAGAAAAGAGGATACCCAGACATGTGGCGTTGGCTTTCCATTGAATTGATTTCAAAGTGACACCCGTTTTTGTTTTTCTTTCTTAAAAAGATTTACACAATAATGTTTTCTAGCTTGCAATCTATTCTACAACAAAATAAAGATATTCACATCAAACGACCTATGATAATCAATAAGAAGTAGGATGACAGGGTTTGGTGATGCGAGAATTTCTCCTACTCTTTGGGCACCAAACATGAACACCATACGTTGTTGAAAATGGATTTTCCTACTAATTGCAATGTTTATTCTAATGTGTGGAGTGAAATGGAAGGGGAAAACCTCTATTCCTGGGCCATTATCCATGGTCTATGCATGACCTAATGCTTAAAACAAAACAAAAATATAGACGTCCAAACTAAGGTCGTACCTAATGAGAGGCAAAATAAAAGGATTTACTGAAGCGTTTATCTCGGCCAACCTAAGAGGACCTAAAATTCTACGAATGGCACGTTGAAATTGCAATTTAGTACTAACAATTATGTGTACCTTTTGCCTTGCAATGGAAATGAAGGGATCATACAAATTTTCGTAATTCATGCAAACTACTTGACTATGCTAAAGGTTGATTCTACACAAAAATACACAAGCCGTCCTCAGTGGGGGCACCAATTTGAGGCGGTCCAGGGCGGGCAACAAGAAGAGCAACCTCTAGACACCCTTCAAGGCTCCCGTGCTGCTCAATGGGGCTGGGGCACAACACAACACAAACCAAAACAACAAACCCACAGCCAAATCCCAACTACACAAGGGGCACCACCTAGTTTAAGAGCGAACTACGATGCAAAAGAGGAGAATCGTTAGAGCAACCCACAAACAAGCAAGGAATTTACACTAACCCTAACACCAATGGAACACTCTCACACACTAAAACACGAGAGAGAGAGAGAGAGGGAGAGAGATAGTGCTCGGGCTGCTTTGAAACGTATCGGCAATGATCAAGCAAACACAATTATATATTTAAAAAAGAGAGAGAAAGGGGGAGGGGGTGCTTGTTGCATTAATACCTTCTTACAAATCTGTCATGACAAATCAAAGTGAGATTAGTATTTGTTCAACATAGCTTGCGTAAATTTCACCACAACACATCACAAGAAAAGCCACCCCAATCACTGTCTTAAAGCCAGGGGAGTCCTCTCCACCCTGTCACCCTCTTACAGTATGTGGGATTTATGGCTAGATTGATGACAACACCAGAAACAAGCTATCAAGAACTTAACAAAAAACACCAAGACACCTACGCATCATTGTTGTCCATTACTTCACGTTGGAAGGGAGACAAAGTATCCAAGCTTAGTCCAAATCCACCCTCCTTGATTCAGCAAATGTTGGGCTTACACTAGTAGGAGAAATGATAGATTTCCTACTCTCAATTGAATGATCACTCTCTCTCTTACAATGGCATAGAGTTCCCTTGCTAATCCCCTATTACAACACATGCACATGCATAAGACAATGAGCTTCCACTCAAGAGCTCCTTCTAGAGAGGTTGAGCTTGGCTTCTCAAGCTATAGCATAGTGCTCTTGCTTATGGCGCCCCCTTTTGTGCTAGCCACACCCTCCTTTTATAGCAATTTTGAAGGCTAGGGTTACTCCTCTAACCATGGTTGGGTTAGATTTTCAGCCATTTATCTAATTTCTTTTGCTTGGAATTATCAAGAAGTTGGTGGGGAAAGAGAGAGGAGTGAAATGGAGGTGATAGGACTTTTCATAGTGGGTTAGTGTTAGTAGAGTTAGTATTAATTTACAAATGGAATTGGATATTTACAATGGGAGTATCCATGTAGGATACAAATAAGGAAGAAAAACTCTTAAGAGGTAAGAAAAGGTGGATTTCTTACAAGGTTGATGCTCCAAGTGTCTTGAGTAGGGCCAATTTTGACGCTTGTTGACGGTCCACTAGCTTTGACGGTACATTTTTTCTCCACTCTTGACCTTCCTTGAGAGACAAGGTAATTGAAGTTGAGTAATCAACCACCATGATGCTGTCTTTTAAGAGAAGAGGCTGAATTTTGTGGTTTTTTTGATAGATATGGGTAAATTGGAGGAGGAAAAATGAGACTAGGTGGTCAATTTTGGAATGGAATTGTGTGTGGGAGGTATGAGTTCACCATGGTTTCTCTTATTCTTCAAGGTTGAGGAGAAGGTGAGTAGGGTGCAGAGAGGAGTGGTGAGAGAGGTGGGGATGATGAGTGGAGAAGTGTGTGTGAAAGAGGAAAATGATAAAGTGGAAGAGAGAGTGTGGCTGCATAGCATGGGAAAACTGGGGTCCACTAATAAAATCATAGCTCACAGCTCGTAGCTCAAAAAAATATGAAAAAATTTGAGGCACAAGTTCAGCCCACGAGCTACAACTTTTGTATGTATCACCTTTTCAAATTCGGAGAGCAGGTGAACTTTAAAAATTCAGCAAAACCGACCATTTTTTTCCAGTGCACAAGGTCCTTGTGGGGTCCTTCTTTGGATGATTCTTTTGAATACCTCCAAGAGTGAGCCCTCCATAGTGCATGTATGCATGCCACCTACCCTTGACCTTATTTGGTAGGTCTATAATTGAAGATATTGTTGAGATTATGATATAAGTGAATAGTACAACTAAGAAAATCAAATATTGAGGGGTCTAAAAAATATGTACATGTCAAATATAAATAATGTAAGTGGAAAAAAATATAAAGGGGTCAAAAGAAATCTCTCATTATGAGGCTACCATAAAAAGATAAATATTTTTGGTGTTCTAGTTTTTTAGAAAAAAAAACAAAATAGATGTAGGAAGGGAAAAATCACAATAGTGAAAAAATATACACATAAATAAAACTAGTTTTTTTGGATTTTTGTTGGGGTGGAGTTACACCAAATATAAGAGAAGCTTACATGAAAATATTTCTATATGGAATAAAGAGTATGAAAAATGGTAAGAAAAATTGTGGTAATGGTGAGGCAATGTACAGAGCATAAATAACACACACCTAGGTAAAAATATTTAAATAAATATCAAAATAATTATGAAAAAATCTTTTATTTAGGCCCTATATACAAAGAAATATTTACATACGCATGGGCCATAATATACTTATATTTTTTATTTTTTTTTGGCTCAACTAGCCCAATGACTAGCTAATTGAGGGTTTTTTAAGAAGATATGGGAAAAGTCCCGTGACTCACACACGCCTATGTACAGTGAAATGGTAGGGATAGCCACAGTGCTTGGGTGATTTTGGTGGGGTGAGGTAACTCTCTGTGGCAATTACAAAGAGCCAAAAAACAGCTATCATTAGCCCTCCCTCTGGATGATGGTATATTCATGTACCATCATAAAGAATCTTTTCCAAAGAGAGTGCTTCAGAGTCCTTGACAAGATCTTCATTGTTTGCCCCCTTGGAATTTTGGCTAGAGTTACACTCATGCTTCATGTAACAATACTTACATGAGACAGTGGCCTTTTGACAGATCTTTGGTAGATCCTTTGGTAGAAGGCGACTCAAATAGGGCTTCAAGCGATACCCGTTTACTTTCCTGGAGTGCTCTTTACCATTCAAGTCCATAAGCTGATAGTAACTTGAATTGAAAGCCTTCTTGACTATGTATGGCCCTTGCCATCTAGTTTCAAACTTGGCATCAAAACGATTATCGAGTCGATTGTCATACCTTAGCACCAGATCTCCTTCATTGATGCCTTTGTCCTTTAGTTTCTTGTCAAGCTTCTCCTTCGCCTGCATAGCTTTCCTCTTGTAGCACTCGTATGCTGCTTCTCTTTTCCACTCAAGCTCAGCTAAGGTAAGAAGTCGATCCATCCATGTTTCTTGATCATCTTGTGCTGCTTTGCCATGAAGTCGCATTGTTGGAATGTTGAGCTCAATTCGTTGTAAAGCCTCTTGACCATAGACCAAGTGAAATGGTGTGAACTCCGTGGCTTCCCTATATGTGGTTCGATACGCCCACAAGGCACCATCCAAGAAGTCATCCCACAACTTTGTCTTGTTTTTCACCATCTTTCTAATGATGCCTGCAATGACACCATTATCTTTTTCTACCAAACAATTTGATTGGGGATAGTAGGGTGTACTGTGACGATGTAGAATGTGAAGTTCTTCACAGACTTCTGTGAGAAATCCCTTTCTAAACCCTAGACCATTATCAGAAACAATCTCCAAAGGTGTGCCAAATCTACAACAAATGTGAGTGTAGACGAATTTGCTCACTGTCCTCTCATTTACCTTTGCCACACTTTGTGCTTCCACCCACCTAGTCATATAGTCTACAGCCACTAGAATGTAGAGTTTACCATTTTTTGTCCTAGGCAGAGGACCCATAGCATCAATGCCCCACTTTTCAAAGGGTCCATTTGCAAGCACGATTTGCCTTGGACCATAAACCAATCTTCTATTCCCATTTACCTGACAATTGTGACAACTTTTACACCAATGTTGGACATCCACATGCAGACTTGGCCAAACATACCCCGCAAGCAAAATCTTCTTCACAGTTAATTCTTGGGCAAAATGACCACCACATGCTTCTTCATGCAAACCTTTTAGAATGGCTGGAATTTCCTCAATAGTTGGTACTCTTCTGCATACTTGATCCCTCCCTCTTTGATAGAGGGAGCCTTCTAGGAAGAGATATGCGCTTGCCTTCTTCATGAGTCTCCTCTTCTGAGCCTTCGTGAAGTCTTGTGGAAACTCACCCTCCAAAATGTAGCTAATAATGGGAGTCAATGACTCCAATCCCTGGTATCTCGGTTGCTTGACAGTTGCTGCCACCATGATGACCTGCACTTCTTTCTCAACACATGTAACTACTTGCTGTGCAAGTAAATCGGCATCTTCATTCTGTTTCCTAGGAATATGATATAGTTGCACTTCTTCAAATTGATTAAACAATCTACGAATGGCATGAACTTTTGTCCGCAAGCTTTCATTCTTGCATGCCCAAATGCCTAAAATCTGTTTAACAATGAGAAGTGCATCTCCCTTTACCATGAGGCGTTGTATCCCTTGGCCAATGCACATCTTCAAACCATGAAGTAGTGTGTCATATTCTGCCTCATTGTTGCTAGCTGAACTTGGTAGATTGAACTTCTTTTTCATGACCACCTCTCCACTTGGGTTGAGCAACACTAGCCCTCCCCCTGCTTTTCCTGTGGTTCGACGAAAAGCTCCATCAAAGAACAAGGTAAAAGCATTAGGAATACTTTTTGGTGGTGGCAATGGTAGGGTCTTTACTTCAGGCACCTTAATCTCCTTTTCATGCACCCTATAAGTGAGAATCCCTGCCAATTGTGCACGCACACTATCTTCTACCTTGAAAGAGTATTGAAACTCTTGCAACTCCATAATCCACTTTGAGATCCTAGTACTAAGATTCATTTGAGATGACACCCAAGGGAACAAATTTTCTGCAGTGAGAATTACAAAAGGTTTTGGGAGCAAGTAGGATCTAAACTTCCTTATCGCAAACATGAGAGAAAGCATCATGAGTTCTGCCTCCGTGTAGCCTCTCTCCAAAGCATTCATGACCCTACTAGAAAAGTAGATGGGTCGCATCCTGGTACTGTGGGGATCTTGTTGTAATAAAACTGCACCAATTGTTTCCTTCCCAACACTAGAGCTAACAAAGAATGTGTACTCCCAACATGGAGGCATGAGTGTTGGTAGCTCTGAAAAAATGACTTTAATGTTACAAAAGTACTCTTCAAGCTCATCAGACCATGCAAATTCTACTTGTTGTGTCAACTTTTGCAAAGGATGAAGCAACTCCGAAGCTAAGTGAATAAAGCGTGACATATACTTCACTTTTTGAATGAATGATATGACCTCTTTGAGATTCTTGGGCGAGGGGAGCTCAATAAGAGCCTTTGCCTTTGAAGGATCCACCTCAATGCCTTTATAGGAAACCTTGTGACCAAGCAAGATCACTTCATCCTCAGCTATGTGACACTTGTCGGGGTTGAGTTGACTTCCCATGTCATAGAGCTTCTTTAAACCTACTTAGCAAACAAGATTGTCCTGTGCCGGAGGAAGAACAGGCTGAAATGGATAAGATTCCATATGCGTCTGCAGTGGGTAGTTTGATGTATGCAATGATTGCTACTCGCCCAGACATTGCATTTGCAGTGGGAGTAGTAAGTCGATACATGTCAAACCCAGGCAAGAAACATTGGGAGGCAGTGAAAGGAATATTGAGATACGTGAAAGCTACAAAGAGTATGCGTATATGCTATGGGAGTCAGGAGCTAAGTGTGAAGGGTTTTACAGACTCAGATTATGCAGGTGACTTAGACAATCGAAGGTCTACATCAGGGTATGTCTTTACATTGGCTGGTGGAGCAGTATCATGGCGTTCTAGATTACAATATGTTGTAGCATCAGAGGCATGCAAAGAATCAATTTGGCTTAATCAACTAGTAACAGATTTGGGAATCAAAGAAGAGATGCTTGTGTTATATTGTGATAGTCAAAGTGCTATACAATTGGCTCGCAATCCAGTTTATCACTCAAAGACAAAGCATGTGGATGTGAAGAATCACTTCATCAGGGAAATGCTCAAGGATAAGCAACTTCAGCTTGTCAAAGTTCACACCACAGAAAATCCTGCTGATCTACTTACAAAAGGACTTCCCTCAGAGAGCTTTGCGCATTTTCGCAAGCAGTTAGGTGTAGGGTAGTACATCACTTCTCTACATCTCTTGTATATTAGCTTGTATAGTAGCTTCTCTCACACTTAAAGTACCACATTGGACTTTAAGTGAGAGGTTGTTGGGGTATAAAGCCCAATGTGGTCGCCCAGGTAAGTGGGCGGGCCGCCAGGTATGTACACATATTCTTTTGTAGAAACCTAATAAGAACTCACTATGCTCTACACATTACAGTATAGCGAGTTCACCATATCGTTGTGCTCTTCTTCTCGCACTCTCTCTCGCGTCGCACTTCCGCTCGTACTCCTTCAGAAGGAACTACGACCAAAAGAGCTTTGCCAAAAATATAGGGCGAAGAAAATTGAGAGGATGCTAGTGGAAATGAATATTTTTCCATTAGCAAAAATAGATCTCAATGTAGTATTATTGGACAAAGATAAGGTTGAAAAGCAAACAAAGCAGTTTCTAGATCAGTTCACTGAACTGAATTTTGGGGAACGACCAATTTAGTTAACTAGAAGGTCGGAAGAACCAAGGGATTTGTATATGTCAACAATTTTTGAAGAAGTTACTGGGAGTCAGAATGGCAAATTAGAGTCGAGAGGACCATCTTGGGATTACACTAAGGAATCAACCAAACGAAAGGGTGGTGGGCCTAATTGGTTTCTTTCAGATGATCAAGAAATAGAGAAATGGAATCTAAGATCTGAGGAGAATCCTAGGATGATCAAAGTCAACAAACATCTGAGTCCAATCATGAAAGAAAAATCCTGACACATGTTCCAAAAATATAAAGATGTGTTCGCATGGGAGCATATTGATCTAAAGGGAGTGGCTCCAGAGGTATGTCAACATCGAATACCATTAAAATCGGATGCCAAACCCGTGAGGTTATAAATATATAGAATGAATCCTAATTATGCTAAGAAGTTAAGGAAGAGATCAATAACCTTCTGAAGGCGGGGTTCATTACTGAGGTACACAGTAGTGACTGGTTATTTCCTATTGTGGTGGTGCCCAAGAAGAAAGGAAAGCTTAGAGTTTGTGTGGATTGTCAAAAACTGAATTCTCAGACCATCAAGGATCCCTTCCCATTACCATTTACAGACATGTTGCTTGACGAAATTGCAGGTTATGAGATGTATAGCTTTATGGATGTTATAGTGGTTATAAACAGTTACAAATTGCTCCCGTGGACCGGACTAAGACTACTTTTATTACTGAATGGGGAGCATTCGTGTATCTGGTTATGCCATTTAGTTTTTGTAATGCCCCAACGACTTTTCAAAGATGTATGATGGAAATATTTAGTGAATATCTACATCGATTCCTTGCCATATTTATGGATGACTTCACGATATATTCAGCAGAAGATAAGCATATACTCATCTGGAAATGGTTTTCCATTGCTGTCAGGAAAAGCGGATTTGTTAATCCATTCAAATATGTTTTCTTGGTCTAGAAAGGACAGCTTCTGGGACATGTAGTGTCCAGAAATGGTATTGAAATGGCCAATGAAAAAATTCATTGTGCCCAACAGGACAAGGTGCCATGCAATGCATCATAATTATGTTCTTTCTTGGGATATATAAACTTTTATAGAAGTTTTGTGCATGAGTTTTCTTTTCAGGCATTACCTTTGTACGAGCTCACAAACAAGTTCATTTGGACTATTGAATGTAATGAGAGCTTTTAGAGTTTAAAGAATGCCATTATCAGTAAACCAGTATGTCGACAACCAAACTAAGATTTCATTTTTCATGTACATGCAGATGCCTCAGGACTGGCAATGGAAGAAATCTTAGCTCAGCCTGATGGGAAGTCTGATTGTCCAGTCTATTTTGCTGGACAAAAATTCAGTCAGACAGAACAAAGATATACCACTACTGAAAGAGAAGCCTTGGGAATGGTTTTCAATGCTACTAAGTTTTGACACTATTTGCTGGGCAATATGTTTTATATGATGTGTATCAGTTCCTTTCTAAAGGAGGATTCCCAGATAACTAGACTCAAAATCAGAAGAAGGCCTTGATCATTAAGAGTCTGAAGTTCACCATCATTGGAGGATCACTCTACAGACTGGGAGTGGATGGGGTTGTTTGCAGATGTGTGCCTATGGAAGGCAAAATGCAAGTTATTTCAGAAGCACATAATGGGGATTCTGGAGGACATTTTTCCACTGATATTACTGACAAGAAGATTCTACAGGCTGGTTTATGGTGGCAAACTTTAATAGTTGAGGTCAGAAGCTTTTGTAAAACGTGTGATATATGCCAGAGGATGGGTAGACCCACAGTAGCAGATATGACTCCTCTAACTCCAATCCAGCCACTGGGAGTGTTTATGAAATGGGGTCTAGATTTCATGGGTCAATTCAAGAAAATTATGCCAAGGAAGAATAGGTATATATTGATGGCCACCTGTTATGTCACTGAATGGGTGGAAGCTAAGGCTCTTCCAGACAACACAACAAAGTCCACTACTGTATTCTTATTTGAAAATATCTTATGTCGTTATGGATGTCCTATGGAGATTACATCTGATCAGGGGACACACTTCATAAATGATACTATGGACATTATAATGGAAATGCTCTCAGTAAATCATCGAAAATCAACTCCATATTATCCCAGATGCAATGGGCAAGCAGAGAGCAATAACAAAATTGTGAAGACCATCCTCACCAAAATTGTGCGAAAAGAACCACACTAGTGGGATCTGAAGCTCCAGACTGCTCTCTTGGCATATAGCACAGCCTATAAGGTCACCACTGGACTAACACCATTTAGAATGGTGTACGACACTGAAGTTGTCGCGCCTATGGAATTTGTTATTCCCAGCCTTAGGATGACATTAGAATATGGATTGGATTTTAATCACAATCTTAAATAGAGACTGGAGGAGTTAATGCAGCTGGATGAGTTGAGACAGAGGGCTATGATGGAACAAGAAATTGTTCATCAAAGAAGGAAACACTGGCATGACAGAAGAATCAAGATCACGGGATTCCAGAAAGGAGATTTGGTTATGCTCTATCAATCTAAATTGGGTCCTAAGAAACCAAACTTAAAAATAGCTTGGGCAGGTCCATACGAGGTGGATTGTGTGTTTTCTAACGGCACAGTAAGAGTGAAAGACTTATCTGGATTACTGTTACCAAGGGTATATAATGGGGCCAAAATCAAGCTCTATTATTCAGAAGACAGAGAGACTTCCGTGGATAATCGTACTAGTAGTCTGGGAATTGAAGACCAAGAAATTATAGAATCAGCTATTTTAAGCCTTTTTCATGTACAGCCAGTTCTAGAGACAATCAAAAGGTCAAAAAAGTCTTAGTACGACAAAACCATGACAGTACCAGAATCAATAAAGTGTCAGAACCAGGCCAACATCATGTTTTATGGGAAAAAGGGTTAGTCGGACTATCTGTGATAATCATTCCAAAGAGGATGGAGAGCATTAGCCAATGTATGTATGCCACGTCATTAGCGATGCACAGAAATCTAGGAACGGTAAGTAGTGGAGCTTTTATGGTGCGAACGCGTATAACAGTAAGGCGAGTAGGCATTTTTCCTCGTAAATCTCCTACATGACTTCTGCCTAATGTTATCCATTCGCCATTCCCGAGCTCTGAAGTTTTATCACTGTAACCACAAACCTCTTCGTCAGAGGAAATTGTTGATTGTCCTCTATCTTTACCAGCCACACTAGGATACGGGTTTGAAGATTCAAGTAAGTCTTCTTCTTCTTCTACTGATTCATCGTCTTCAAGGTATATGGCTAGAAAGAAAGTGTCGAAAAAGATGCAGGAAACTATAGAGAAAACCCAAGCCTCTCTTCCACTTATTCCTCGCAGTAAGATACAACAGTATGTGTTTATTGAGCAAGCCAAGGCTTTACTCCGACTGTGCGATTTGCATGTGGTTGCTTAAGCCACAAGAATTGAGTTTGAAACATACATCATTAGACAGGTTCTTGATTCCTGCAATGTTGATGCTATGGGATATGGTAGAAAAGTGTCGATAACATCGAAAAATATTGCTTTTGCATTCATGATGCCAAATGGCCAAAGCCATCTGTGGCAACAACAGAACAAATTAGTGCAGCTCTCGAAGAAAATGATGCTGCCAAGAAGAAATGCAAAGCCACTGCACAAAGGGTTCCAATAGCAGGTCTAGACATTCCCGCTGCTTACTGCTTTGTGGCTGAAGCTGTGAGTCTCAAAAACAACCTGACTTATGCGTCCGAAAACCTGTTTTCTATGCTACTGGAAAAGAGATTGCATGCCACACTTTCAATTAATCTATGTCAGATTCTGTCACATAATGTGCTTCAACAAATTGTTAAGTTGAAGTCCGAGATTGTTTTCAAAGCTTGGTATGTTTGGCAGTTCCTTTACTGGGAAACTTCTTCGGAAGCTCATGACCAGGTAAGGATGGCTTGGAGCTAGAAGCCCTTTCTCAGCAACTAACAATGTGTCCAAGATGGCCTGATTTGCCAAAGCACTGTTGTATTCAAAAAGTTTATTCTACAAAGCACTCTGCATTGTTTTCATGAGCGCCCTAAGATTATCTATATTGAAAATAGAATTTCCCTCTGGATTCAATATATTAGCCAACTACTATAGATATATCTTTTAGTTAATTTTGCTTTCAATGCAGTGTGGCTTGTCAACAATGAGTTGAAATCAGCTCTCCTCATCCGCAACATGGTTTTGAATCTATCAGTAGCTCTCTTAGCCCCTCTGCCTTTTCCTCTTTTAGCAACCTCATCTTAGACTCCATCTTTGACAACTTATTTTCTAAAGTTTGAATGGTCCTAGCTGATTGATTTCAAAGATACTATGCTGTAGGGACTGTTCTCCTCTATCCTAGTCCAACTCTCAACTTGTTGCTCAGTATCCCTCAGTTCGGTCTTTAACTTAGTCAATTCATCATTAGGCACTGAGGCATCCAACATTTGTCCTATAGCATTAACAATTGTGTTCAGGACCACTAAATAAGTACTGAAAAACCATCATTCACCATTGCTGGGTCACAGGCTACTGGCTCATAAATTGTGACAGGAGACATTGATGCAGCCAAACACTGTCAACACAGGGATATGCAAGAAGCGGGCACATAAAGCTTAGAAGGTGGCTGGCATGGTGTTCAAGGCCATGCTAGATGCAAGGTATATTGGGTCCAAATAGGAATTGTATGTCAAAGACGGCAATCAACAAGTTTATGGATTTTCAAGATTCTCTAATAAAGGGAACTTATAAGCACTACCATCGATGGACATCTCGAGCAGCGTTGTTTAAAGTCCAGGTTATGTTGAACTATGGTCGGTTGCGGCCATGGGCTCCTCGACGTCTTGAGAAATGATCCTTATTATGATGCTTCATGTGTGGCGAAGCTGGATATTGACGACCGGTCAAGCAAATGCTATATCTCTCCAGGCTCTTGCTCCATCTAAAAGGTAGAGAGGAGTTATTACAGGGGAACACGGAGCTATGGTGGAGGCTTGAGTGGGATGGGAGTGTCGACGATCAACTGCAGTCAAGGACGTGTGAAGCAAAGCTAAGCAAGGAATATTTAAGAGATTAAAATTGGATTCAACATTTCTTTTTAAAAAAAGAGTACTTCTGGCTGTCTGCAATGGAAGAGTGGCACTACAGTTTGCATAAGGAAGGTTGGCCAGGTGTGTGGAGGGGAGGTGTTATCTGCATGCGAGCGGTTCCAAAAGGAAGGACCGCCTGTTGGGGAGGGCCAAAGATAGCAAGCCGAAGGAGGTTTGCAGACAATGAGGGCATGGGCTTCTAGCACCAAGCAGACGGGTGAGGAGCGAGGGCTCCATAGAAGGCAATGAAAAAAAAGTGGTCCACTGCAATTCAGGAGGGAGGAGCATTGCTCTAGGCCGAGACGGGATGCCCGAGGATCTGTAGAAACTCAGAGCAGGGCCGAGGGCCGCCAGATTTCTGGAAGGAGGAGCAACTAGGTGCAGTTGGACGGGAGTGCATGAGATGAGGGGCGCACGCCAGTTGCAAGGGCGACCCCTGCAAGGGCTTGGAGAGTTGTAAATGGAGTTGCAGGCAAGCATGAGGGGATTGGAGGCCGCAAGGTGCTGGCCATGAGCAGGGCAAGAGGAGAATGACTCTATTAGAGGAAGGAAAGGCTTGAAGGAGCGCCATTTGTATGGAGTAAAGCCGGCCAAGTGCCAGAGGGTGGAGAGTTGGCGTGTAAGGCAGGGACCGAGGCGAGGAGAGCATGGAGCTGGCTGAGGAGGGCCTTCAAGGCTACAGGATGGGCATGCAGGTTGATGATGACGATGGCCGTTAAGAGGAACCAGAGTTGTAGAGAATTGAGGGAGCCCGAGTTCTCTATGAAGGAGGTCTTTGACACTCTGGGAGTTGGAAGCCAAGAACAAGCGAGGGCAAAACTGCATGGGCAAGAGGCCGGTTAGTAGGTGGGGACATTGCGAAGGAGCACTCTTTCTCTTGCGACAGGGGGCCGCCCAAGTGAGCAGTAGATTTGGAGATAATAGCGGCCGAACTAAAAGCAACGTAAGAAGTTAGCAATATGACAAAAAAAGGGTGAGCTACAATTAAGTGGGCCTTATCTGCAAGGAGCCATAGTTCTATAAAGAGAGGAACCGAGCCCGAAGCTTTTAACAGATTCCATCATTGTAAATGCTCGCGTTGAAGCCTGCATGATTTGCATTATCATATCCTCCCAATTCTTGATGTTTAAGTGGTCATATAGCATTTTCTCTCCTGCCTTCAGACCTATGTGGGTGTCATGTATGCGAGTGGTTTTAATTTATGTGAATATGATAGGTCTTAAGGATATGAGGTTTTTTGTACATCGAAGGTGCAAAGGGAGGCAGGCTTGTAAAATGGATGCATGCCAGAGGTTGTGGAAGGCAATGTGTGGTGTTGGATATTGATTGTGTATTTGTGGGAAAAGGTGCTCTAAAGGGTTATAGTCAGGAATCAAGATAGTATATCTACCAGCTGGTTGTATGTAGTTTGGGATGGTTCGGTACGGGCTCGGGCAATGATTATTTGCAGATCGGGAGTCTAGACTCTAGGTGTGTGTTTACTAGGAGATAGGGTTGCTGTGAAATCACTGGGCCTATAGTGAGGCATTCACAGAGTGTGTTGGTGTTTTTCTCATTTCCCCCTTTCCATCTTGTGGTGCCCCCATGGAGGACCCACTGATTGCTTCCTAACAAGGTGTTCGTGAGTCAAGATGAAGCAGGAATTTGGTCCGGTGTTCAAAGGAGATGAAGATGCCGATGATTGGATTACAGATTTTGAGTTAATTCATGCTGACAGTACTGCGGATGCCAGGTGATGAAGCAAAGCTCCAAACTTTACCTTTGGTGCTGCGAGGTAAAGAAAAATCTTGGTTCGATGACTTGGAAGATGCATACAAGCAGAGTTGGATTGGATTTCGAGAGCACTTTCTACAAAGGTATTGAAAGGTGGTGTCTGCTTCGGAAGCAGATGCAAAGTTCAAAGGTTTGCAACAGGGGGTAATTGAAAATATTGATACTTTTGTTGATAAATTTGAAGCTTATTGGGGGGATTTTGCGGCTGCTACCCAAGCAACCCATGTGGGATACTTTAAGCTGGAAAGGTTTCTATCTTGCTTGCATCCCTATGTTCGTGAAAGATTGGATTATGAAGATCCAAGGACCTTTGATGAAGCCGTCACAGTCGCAAGATTAAAGAGTCAAAAGATGAAGAAGAAGATGAAGGCATGATTGCTACAATCTTACCATCATGGCAGCTAGTGGACCTAGGCCTAAACATATTGATGAGCATCAAGAGGTAAAAGATCTTCTTTTATTGATATGAATGTGATCAAAGCATGTGAAGTTGATTCCAGGCTAGAAGAGATAGAACAAGTGCCAACCATGCCTCAAAAGATACAAAGAGGCATATTCTGAGTGCCACCCAGTTTGCTTCCTCAAGAGGACGAGGTGACGAAAGGCCTCGTTAGTGATTACTATAATATTTTGTAAAAAACAACCCATCCCTCTACCCTACTCTCCTACTATTTTCTCTCTATGGACCTCACATCATGCAACAAACATAGCCGCGACCCATCGTCATATGGTGTAGGTAACACCCTTGATAAAAGTATATGAAAATTCCACCCTCTTTCCCTATATAAGGAGGGGTCTCTATCACCAAAAGACAACTCTCTCACCAAAGCACATGCTCCAATTATTAGAGGTTATGAGCATTCTAAGGTATGTGCACCATGCTTGCACACTTCTAACATATCTAGAAGTATTAGTCCATAAAAAAGAGTTTTGGAAGACAACATCTCACCACAAGGATTATAGGGGTTATGCAACACACAATGCACACACACAAGGAGAGCTAGAGAACATGCAAATCATAGTGCATATTCCACCCCTTCGTCATTTTAGAAGGCATGAACCAACCTTAAGTTGGACTGGCAGGCAAGGAAGCTTCTAAGAGCAGTAACCAATGAGTTACCATCGTAACTGATAGTGCACAGTTAGTTAGACACCGATTTGATAGCCTATATATAGGATCCACTACTGATTTCATATAGCTTTTGACTCCTTAGAATCTGCACTAATCTACATCCGGAGCTACCTTTTCTCTTGTAAACATTTTGGTGCACTTTCTCTCTTCTGTAAATGAAAAATCTAGCTCCTACAATATTGAATGCTCTCTAGTGTATTCTACAGATCTAAAATACAATCCGAGTTCCAGTCTCATTAATAATATCTTGAATTTTAGTTCCAGTGTTTCATCTTTTGGTTCTAGTGTTTCCTCGTTTAGTTCCAGTATTGTTTTCCAACAATCATTGAGTCTTCTAAGTGTGACATCTCTAGTTCTAAGTACCAACCTGGAATAGCTATCTAAACACATCCACCTCATTCCATTTTGGAGATCACGATGGTTTGAGCTAAGAATATCTGAGACATGCTAACTATCTCCCAGCTGGTTTTATAGATATTGTATGTCCACAATGCCACTCATAACAAGTACCAAAGGTCATCGTCCAACAACTCGCTTTATGGGAAATCAAGAGAGGGTCAGTCCAATTTTAGAGGAGACTAAAGTAGGCTTTAAAACTAATCTTCAACCTAGGAATGATACTGAGGTCACTCCAGGAGGGGATAATCCTTGATGAATCAAGGAATTTGCAGCATTCCAATCATTCTAGACAGCAAAGAGTTGAAAGGGTTCCTAGATGGAATAGGAATCAACAATCCAAAAGTCAAAAATAGACCAATGATAGTGAAGGAGTCAAAGATTTGAAGAACTAGTTGTTCTATATTCCCTAGACTCATGGAAGCACTATCATTTCGGGACTCAATTCATCCTATGAACGGACACCAAAGACTCAAGTATTTCATGATCCAAACCAAGCTCTCCAACAAACCAATGAGATGGGAAAAATTTCTTTCACAATTTTATTTTTATATTTCTCACATTGCTAGCAGACACAATCAAGTGGCTATTGCACTATCACAACGGCCAAGAGAAAATGCACTATTATAGCAACTCACAACGATCTATCTTCTATGATAGGTGAGTTTGCTATTAATCCGGATTTTAAGGATGTGATTTCATCGCTTGCATTAGGAAATAAATAGGAACGATTAACCTTTCACGATGGTTATCTTGTCTATGGAAATAGGTTGTGTGTTACTAACTCAATCCATGAAAAGTAAAATATGAATCCCATGCACCTCCTTATGCAGTGCATAGAGGGATTCAACCTACTCTTTTAAAAGTAGAGAAGTACTTCTATTGGCCTACCATGAAAATAGACATCCAAGAGTATGTTTCAAAATGTGTGGTATACCTCTAGCCATTACCAATGCTTGATTCACTATGGGAGAGAATATCCATGGATTTTATCTTTCGAATGCCCAAGTCTATCCATGGGAATCCATGAATATGGACTGTTAACCACTGGCGTCCACTTCTAGTAGTCATGGGCCGGGCTTGTCAGTCCAATAGGAAAAGGGTAAGAGTGATCGCCGATGAGAGGCACACTCTAACAAGAACATTCAAGGGTTAGTTGTCTAAGTATGGGGGCCCAAGTGTGAATGGGCAAAGCTCATATGAAAGTCATCTAAACCTAAAAATTATTCATTCTTTCATTTGTGAAATTGAAGAGTGCTCTTGCTCCATCTCCATCGTCTTCTTCTTCATCTCCTTGTGTGTGTGTGTGTGTGTGTGTGTGTGTGTGTGTGTGTGTGTGTGTGTGTGTGTGAGAGAGAGAGAGAGAGAGAGAGAGAGAGAGAGAGAGAGAGTCAGAGAGAGAGAGCGTGATCGAGCATTGCGACGACGGCACGATGGCGGAAAAATGGTTGAGCGCGGTGTCGTGCGGCTCCACTTCCATGATGGGAAAAAGCGCAAAAGGAAGCATAAAAAGTCTATTTGAAGGTTACACATTTATTGAGCAGTGACCAGGGCTCAAGAACAAGCAAGGAGATCCGGAAAGTGTATGTTTTATATGGTTATGAAGGCCTAAGAGTAGTGGTTTTTTGCTTGAAGAAAAAGGTTTTACATGTGAAAAGGGTGTTGTAAAGACATGCAAGGCAACTTGGGTAGAGGAAGACATGTGGTTAGTGGTAAAAAGGAAAGTGTGTGAGAGACTTCACACCTCTGCATGAGGGAGGCCGAAAAAGTCTTAATCTGTAAATTTTTTGTAAAACAGGCTTTAGATAAAAACGGGCCATTCTCAATGATGATAATGGGAAAAGGGCGTTTTGAGCATTGTTGCATCTCACGCACAGAGGCTAATTCTGCACCAATTAGGAGATATTCATGTTTTCGTTCTTTGCTGTATTAGGGGAGGAAGCCATAAGCTTTGAGAACTCTTAACTCTTTTTCCAAGCTTCCATAGCTCACTCTAATCCAAGCTTCCATAGACACTCTAATAAAAGAAGCCATAACTCAAGCCGTAATCTCTTTCTCAAGCCATAATTAATCATTTTCCTGGGATCTCTCTCTCTCTCTCTATCTATTTTGAAGCAGCCAAGGAAGAACGAAGGAGACAATTATTATCAAGGCAAGCTTGGCAAGTCAATTAAGGTAAAGAGGAAAGCAAAACAACATTATCATCATTGAGATAGTTGAAGTGTTATTTTCTCTATTCAGATGTGAATTAAGGCAGGTTAAATCGATGTAAGGAGCTTAAACTCCTCAATTAACATTTAATTAAATCAGAAATATTGTTAATTATTCACTTTGGATAATGAAGCTTCAAAATCTTGTTCAAGCTCTCACATTTAAGCTTTGTCTATATTGATTGTGTCTGGTGCAACTCTCTTTCTTACACCTCTCACAACCAGAGGCCCCACACCTTCCCCGCTCACCTTTCAAACACAAATCCCCTGACAGCGGCGCAACGGCGGCTCCTTCTTCTTCGCGGTGAGAATCCTCCATGACAGCAAGCATAGAGCGGTGAGTGACACACCATCGTCATCTTTGAGCTTACTAGTTTAGGCTAGTCGCATGCTTGGAGCCACCTGTGGCTTGCACACAGTGCTAGGCAAGGCCCTTGCTTCTATACGTGTGGCAGAAGCCCACATTTTTTACGTCGCTACCGGGGAATCACCTTGCACTAAGCTCAAGAGGCACTCTGTGTTGTGTTGTGGTGCAATTTCAGATGTAGGAAAGGTAGAGAAGGAAGGTGTGTGTGGTGAGAAGGAGTTTGTTTGTTGTTGTGTATTGTTTTGTTAATAAGGTATTGAAAGGTACTGTGTTTTTCCTGTTCATAAGGTATTTTATTTGTGATAAGGTGTTAGAATTAAAGTAGTAGATCCATAATATTAGTTCTGTGTAAAGTACAGTAAGTAGTTCTGTTAGCTAATGAGTTGTTGTAGTAGTGTGCTAGTATGGTAACAGTAGCTCTATTAGTTGTAAGTAGGTAGGCTAGGTGTGTGTGTTCTTGCGCGTACAGCGTGACCGCGGCGACCTTATACCAAAAACAAAAATCAATTTTTTTTAAAAAAAATAAAAATTTTAAAGGTAGGACTGGGCTGAAGAATATTTCCCAGGCCCAAGCCCAGGCTCAGGCCTCAGTCCCCATTTTAAACTACCTTTTTGAGGACCGATGGAGCTTCGGGTAATTGAACGCTATACTATAAAGCACACCACGATCCCCTGAGTGATACACTTGTTTTGAGCTATCACACGCTCTAATCCAAAAACCGATCATTAAAAACATCAAAAAACGAGTGAAAACGGACACCTAAAAAAGTAAGCGGTTAACCTTCGAGGTTATTCGCCAACACTTGTAGGGTGCCAAAGGCACATACATCTACACTCTGGTTGTGTGCTAGAGGCTGAGAAACTAGAGAGCATTTTGACTTACGCGAGTTCTCAATATCCACCTACCTTAGGTTCCGGGCCCTCGGCAAGGACCCAAGGTAGTACAAACCAAGACCGAAACATAGCAACTAGTAGCTCTTCCTCTGACTACGATATCATGGAGGGTTTTCCAATGCCTAATCTTGATAGCTCAAGCCAAGATATGCATGCCATGGGTCCAGGCTTCGAGCCGAGCGTGCTTAGCCACTTGAAGGAAACCTTTAGTAGAGCCACTCGCTCCAAACATGGAGGTAATGATGTAAATGAGGGGGGTGGAGTAAATTTGCCATTCCTGACCAACGTAGACCCCATGCTCTTAAAGAGTGTGCACATGAATATTCCATTCACCACATCCCCTGACTCTGTAGAGCTATTCCCCTTCGAGGTTATATTACCTGATGGTAGAAGCTTTGCCGAAGTACAAGAAGTTGAGCGGTATATCATCGCGGCTAGGGAAAAGTAAATTGAGAGCTTACACAAGGCGGATCAACAAGGAGAGTTAAAAGTGAAAGTCCCTATATCAATATCTTTGCTAGGAGAGCAATCGAGTGCTCTTGAATCGACCACTAAGGGTCAACCCATAGAGAGCTACATTGCATCTAGTTCAAAGGACACCCCTAACACCTCAAGCCTAGATGGAGCATTTCTAGATGAGAACTGGGAGTACAAACTACAAATGAAAACTCTAACCGATCTATACACAGGTCACACCTATCACGTGGCTTGGTTAGATGTCCTACAATCCACAACGGGTGCTACTAGCATGGAGGATCAACAACAAAGAGTTTGTGAGGTCATCCATAGAGTTATTGAGCTAGAGAGACAGAACAAGGGGATCCATATGCCTTCAACGGGTCTCATGAGATTCTTGGATACATCAAAGGCTAAAAAACCAACATTATCATAAATGGAGACTCCCTCGGTAAGTCTGATGGATCCTCCATATGTTGTTTTACCAGAGGTCTCAGGGAAATCTTAGCCTATAAGTGATAGCTTTACTTTTCCAAGTCTAGCTCATCTTTTCCTTGATAACACCATGGCTACCATGCCTACCCCAATGATGAGCATGCCAAGAAACATCCATGGACCTCATTTGTTAGTAAAGCACTGCCACATGGTAGCTCAATGCCAACAACAGCCCCTACAAGTGTGTACCAATCATATGCACCTATCGGTCATCGCACTCATATAGCCCCTACCCCTCCCATTGTTTCAACAACCTATGCTCCACAACCACAACACCCAAGCTCTTATTTCCATGGCCACTTGCACCCTCTAGGTGACCTTAGTCCTCATATTCAAAGGCTAAATACCTAGCATTGGTAATAGTCTAGCCCATTGGTCGTGGCCCTAAAGTACTTTTAAAACTAACCTTTGGAGGATTTGATAAAGCTTAACCTAAGTTCTTTTAGATCTCCATTAAGTGTACATTTCTCTTTGTTATACCTCTCTCCATTTGGACCCTTATTGGGACAAGCTTATCTCTCCTCTTTGGCCCCCTGCTGATAATAGGTCTAGCACCACATATCCATATTCTAACTCTTGTTCCTTTTATGTTCCCATATTAGATGAGAAATTTAGTATGGGAAATTCATTTGGGATAGGTAGACATTAGATTTTATAAAAATAATCTCTCTCTTGAAATCATAGTCATCCTTTACTATGAGGCAGAAAAGGTAAATCCTAGTCTTTAGTCCATGGTTTCCTAGCGCGGGTAAAGGATCCCTTTCTACCCTACAAAATCATTCCAAACTGGATGAATAATCCATTTGTTCTTATGAGCATGCATGTTCTTTATTCCATATCATACTTCCAAAGTAGAGTGACAAATTCTACTTGGTGTCTGGGAGACATTGTCACCAGAAACATGATACTAAGCATGCATACTTCTTAAATTTGTGCACAATAAAAGAAAGAGAGAGTCTTATAAGAAAAAACATTGTTTATTTCATATGCATTTACACTTTTGAAAATACTATATCATTGTAAGCATTGACAAGGCTCATGTTATCCTTAGGTTGTGCTCCTTGCATCCATCTAGGATCTTTAAAAGGATAATTATTAAATTTAATATGATAGTGTTGGATAGCCTTACCATGTCTTAGCACCTTGTCTTCATGTCAAAGGATGGAGTCGGGTTGGATCACCTTTCTTGATATTCCATCTCTAGAGGATCTTCAATCATTGCTTCTCTTGGTGGCTCTCCTTTGCAAGGTTTGAGTAGGCTCACATGAAAATCATTGTATATGAGGCAATCATTGGGAAACTTTAATTGATAAGACATCTTGTTGATTGGCTTTAGAATTTGAAAAGGACTATAATATCTTTTTGCTAACTTACCATGATACTTTTGGTGGCCCATAGGATTCTTGCTTGTAGCTTGCCTTAAATGAGCATTGGGGAACTTTAGCAAGACCAAATCATTTTCCTTAAAAGCTAAGGATCTTCTGTTCTTGTTAGCCTGCTACCTTTTGCCTTTGATGTGAGATGAATATATCTTCTTTAATATTTTGAAAATATTCTTGTAGATCTTGGCTATACTCATCAACAATGAAGATCTTCCCATGTACCTTAATAAGTAGCAAGGGACTTTTAGATCTTCCGTTTATGACGTTGAAAGATGCCTTTCGGCCTGTAGAAGTATGTACAGTGTTATTTTATGCATACTCTACAAGAAGTAAGTACATCTCCCATTGTGATCATTGATCTAATTTTGTAACATAGGCTTTAGTAGATCTAGAATTGTAAGGTTAGCTATCTCACTTTGTCTATCCATTTGTGGGTGATAGGCCGAGGAGAAATATAACCTTACTACATACCTAGATTCTCGGTGAGATCCTTCCAAAAATTGATGGTCATTCTAGGATCTTTGTCTAAAACCATAGATGTTGGAAGGCCATGGTATTTTGAAATCTTGGATATGAAGAGGGTTTCCGTTTTATGTTCCTTAATAGTCTTTTTGATAGAACACCATATTAGTGAATTTGGAAATCTCACTTTCAAAATAATCTTAAGATTTGACCACATGGCCAAATCTTTGGCAAAGTTTGATGGAAGTCTTTGGCCTTAAAAAAATATTTTGAGATTTGTCCATGTGACTAAATCTTCAAGACATTAGTGATTCCCAAATTGCCATTAAAGAGTCAAACTCTCTATTATGGTGTTATAGGTATAAACTGTGCTTGTTTGCTAAACCTATCGACTATTGTCTATATTCATGTATTCCCATGGATAGACTTGGGAAATTCTAATATGGTGTTATAGGTATAAAGTATGCTTGTTTACTAAACCTGTCGACTATTGTCCATGTAATCTTCTCCCATACGTATCAAAGCAAGGGCCTTGCCTAGCACTATGTGCGAGCCACAGATGGCTCCAAGCATGCAACTAGCTTAAACTAGTAAGCTCAAAGATGAAAATGGTGTGTCACTGAATGATCTACCCTTGTGTTGTGGAGGATTCCTTGCCGCAAAGAATAAGAAGCCGCCACTATGCTGTGCTCAACCGCTTCGCCGCCGTTGTGTTGTCAATGCAATGCTTGATCATCTCTCTCTCTCTCTCTCTCTCTCTCTCTCTCTCACACACACACACACACACACACACACACACACACACACACACACACACGCATACACACACACAAGGAGATGAAGAAGAAGAAGATGGAGATGGAGCAAGATCACTCTTCAATTGCAAAAATGAAAGAATGAATGGTTTTTAGATTTATTTGACTTTTATATGAGCTCGCCCCATTCACACTTGGGTGCTCATACTTAGCCAACTAACCCTTGAATGTTACTGTTAGAGTGAACCTCTCATTGGGCGATCACTCTTACCCTTTTCCTACTAGACTGACAAGCCCAGTGTCGAGAAATTTGCGGTCTTGCCAGGAAAGCACCGGGCTTCTGGCTGTGAGAGTTTGTGAGATAACTCCAAAAAAACTATATGAAAGAATTAAACCATAGATGCCATGAAGACTAGGGTTTGGAAGGAAATGCAATCAAAGAAGCCCCACTCTTTCTCTCTTGCACTCACACACACAAAGAAAGAACACAAAAGTGAATATCAAAACAACATAAAGATGAAAACATCAAGGTTATGGTCATATCATATCATGGGTAATATGAAAGGGTTAATAGATGACTTAATAGCGTTCAATCTTTGCTTACCAAACAAGCTACGAATTGTTCTTTGGAATTGTAGTTTTGTGCTTACCATAATATATATGTTTTGTCTAGTGATAGGGATTAATTGTGTGTACAAATCCTCTTGGTTCATAGCAAGATAACTACACTTACGTCAAAAGAAAATTTATAGTCTATAAGAGGTATTATGATTGGATCCGGTGAAAGAAATATTTCATTGAGCCTTTTTGGGCCAAATAGAAACACTATACGTTGTTGAAAGTGTATTTTACGGCTTATCCATACGTTAATTCTAATAGATCACACAAAGTGGAAGCGATAGAGATTCTCGTCATGTGGATTATTAATCTAGGATAGTATGTGAGAAATGTATATATGAGAGAAGTGAAGAGTAGAAGTTTCCCTCCCAAGCCCTATTCTTGCCCATAGACAATAAGGATATTGCGGGGGGAGAGATGTACCTGTAGCAAGGAGAACCTAGAATTTGTAGAGAGAATTAATTTCTAAGAGTCAGAGAGATAGGTATGGTTAAGGAGATGAGATTAGATATATATATGTTGGATTACAGATGAAAAAGAAAACAACAAGAAATCAACAAAATATCAATGTAGAACATATCTTACTTGTCAAACCCTTCGGCACCGTTTTTGATGGAGAAAGAAGAAGAGGGAAGAATTCAACTTTGATTGATACACCAAGTCCAAGACCTTGATCTTCCAAGGATAGTTTACAAGAATGGCTAGTCTTCCTCTAGGAGAAAGTGTAGGCTTAGGCATATGTTAATGGCTAAGTACAATTAAGCATTACTACTCACTCCCTCATGAGTTCCTCTCACCAATGACTTGAATGCTTCAATGGTTTTCAAGGAAGAAGAGGTTTCCTTTTATAGGTGAAGGGAACCCCCAAGGATTTACACAAGAAGAAAGGAGCTAGTGTGAATAGAAACTAGAAAAGTTGGAAATGAGCTGTCCATGCATGATGTGGGCAGACTAGGGTCCAGTATTTTGATCATATCTCCTCAACCGTGGCTCCAAATAAAAAAGTAAAAGTATGGGTAGAATATTAGCTACAACTCCCATTTTATATACTTTTTCCAATTTGTATTGGAGCTTTGTGCAAAAAATTTATCAAAATAGGGTACAATTTTGGCAGCAAAAGTCTTCTTGTTGTCCCCTTAGCCTAGACTTTTATTTGATTCCAATGAACACCTCATTCCATATGAAAGCATGACATTGCTCCTTGACAAAGTTTTGTAAGAATGCTTGCAATACTGCATTAAGTGTATCTTTGAATTTATGTCACCTAGGGTCCCACTAGGATTTGATTCCCTCTTAGTAGCTATTTAAAAATAAATATAAGAAAAATATAAAAAATACATAGAATTTATATATATTGAAATTTATCCTAGATATAGGATCTAGCTAGGATGTAAGATGATAATGACATAGTAGAAATAAAGAATTAATGCTTTTTGCCCCAAGTTAAAGAGGCGGAGCTATTGACGCTTTTTCCATAGTACTTTTTGACGGTAAAGTAAGAATATGTTACCCTTGAGATAAATCATAGGATGAGATAGAAAGCTTATTATGATACTTAAATATGTATATGTACATTGTAGAAAATATAATTATGTATCTAAAAAGTGGCAAGATAGATCTTGTAGCATGCGTTCCCACTATGTACATGCCTGCACATCCTCCGGTATGTGCCACATTAATTTTTTGTAAGATCAGCCCTCTTGCACATCTTCCTTGCTTTCTTCTTCACTGGATGATTCCAGAGCTTAATAGTCACTTTGATCTTCACCTGTGTTTTACTCTTCTTCCTCATCAACATCTTTTGGATCATTGTCTCCTCTTCTCGTAAACATTTTGATCCTTTTTTCTACAATGGGAATCTTTACTTCTGTACCATCTAGTTCAGACAAGCTGTAAGTAACATTTTCATGCATATGCTTTACAACATACGATCCAAACCATCTTTTTGAAAACCTACACATGACTGTGTGTTGGTTATTAAGGCTACTATAATACACTAAAACCCAGTCACCTTTGTCAATTGCTTTTCTCATGAGCCGATGTCACTTATCAAAGAAGTCCTTGTTTTTCAACCTTGCATTTATGAGTCTTTGTTTTGCAGCTTCAATGTCTCCAGGTCTTCTCTCTATTTACCTTATACACAATGCAAGGAGATATTCTTTGCTAAGCCCCTCTTGCCAAGGTAGTACATTCCATGTGGGAATTGTATCTTCAATCGGTATCACTGGCTTTTGACCATACATTAGCTCCGTAGGCATGTAGCTAGTTACTGAGCTATATGTTGTATGATCAGCCCATAAAGCATATGGTAATAGTTTTGGCCACTCACCAACTCTTCCTTCGCAAGCTTTGATGATAGGAGGGTGCCCTCTTTCACACTTTCCATTGCCTTTAGGGTTGCAAGCTGTAGTAAGAGAAAGCTTGATTCCTAATCTAGAAAAGAACTCCCTTGCTTCTTCGGTATCCAGTCCACCTCGGTCTGTAGTGATCTTTTCCACACACCATAACGGAAAATCACCTCATTAAGAAGGAATTTTCACACAGATTCTGTGATTTTATCTCTTAATGCTCTTCCTTCAACCTGGTTAGTTAGGTTCTCTCGTGCAAGAACGAAGCATCTCATCTGCCAGAGTCCTAAAGGCATTGTAACTAGATCCACAACCCATTTATAGTGCATGGCTAGTGGATATGTAGGATGCAATCCATCACGATGTCGGACATTTGAATACATTTGACAAGTTACACACGACTCTACAAACTGAGATACATCTTTATACATACCCTTTCAACTTGGAGAAGGTTTCCCACACACCCCTATGTCCAGCCCATATACTCTCATGAAACTCTTGCATGAGCTTTACTTGAGTCTCTTTTTTACATATAACCCTTTGTGGTGCAGCACCCTTTTGTTTTGGATGCTTCCACAAGTAACCATCCCTCAAAAAGTACCCATATGCTTTCCTGCGTATCCTCTTGAATTTTTGTTCAGACCAATCATCCTGTTTTGTTAGAGTACTCAAGTAGCTTCCAATAAGAAGCCAATCACCTTCATAAAGATCTTTCAAGAACAATGGAAGTGGATTATTCATGCAAACATTGATACCTTTGACATGAGAGATGGAATAGAACTTTGTGACCACATCATCTCCCTCATCAACCATTTGTCACTCATCTTCATACCTTGCCCTTGATAGCATATCTTCCACTGTATTGTCTTTACCCGCAATGTGATTAAACTTGGGATTGAAGGACTTAATGTAGGCAATCCACCGCAACATAGCAATGTCTGGTGTTGAGCAGCTTGTAATCATCCCAAGAAGTGGTATACAATGTATTTCTACAATCGCACATGCACCAATTAGGTACTCTTTTCCATTTCTCAAGGCTATAACCATACCCCTCTCTCTTTATTTGTGGATTGTTTCTTGGCGAGCACTTAGTACCTTTACTCCAAATCTCACCACATACATGTGTCCTTCTTTGTCATCTTGCTCTATTGCCCATCCAATCCCTGTAGGACCAGTGTCTACTGTCACAATTATTGGCCATTGACACTCATAGTCTACCTTTCTCAAAGTTATACTGACTGGAGCAACTCCTTCAGTTTTTGCATGGCTTTTACATGTGCTTCTATCCATTTAAACTTTTGATTCTTTCTAAGAAACTGATAAAGTGGATTAGCTACATGTGCATAATGTGGAATCCAAATAACATAAAAGACACATGCTCTCATGAACCTTCTAACCTCAGTGATGCTAGTGCACATTTCTTTCATTCTTTGGATGGCATCTACCTTTATTGGACAAGGTTTCCTACCATATGGTCCGCACATGTGCCCCACAATGAGCACTTCATTGACACCAAACATAGACTTTTTCCTTGACAAAGTAAGATTCACTTCTTCCAACCTAGATAGAATTTGATCACAATCATTTATGTGATTTACCACAAACTTGTGACATCCCCTGAGATCCAAAGCTTCATCTTTGTCACTTTATTCACATCCTGATAGGAAAATCATTAATGAAAGGCATTGTGATTTGAGGAATAAAGTCACGTAAGACCTTATTCATCCCATTCATCATATGTGCAACCGAGTTGGTTGCTTCCTGGGGCAAGGTACACATCCTTACCAAACCCAAAGATGTCCTCATGGTTGTCAAGTCTCTGCTTTCGATTGCAAGCTGAAATTGATCATACCCTGAGTAGAGGTCCCCCATTGAGTAGATTGCCCTCCCTACAAATGTCTTTGCAAACTCATCCACAATTAGGCCTGTACCTACATTTTTAATTGTCACGTTGTTCACTGGTTGCATATCTTGAATTAAGCGTAGAGCACCATTTTTCTTTGGAACTGTGACCCACCTATTTGAGTATGGAGCACAAGAAGGCTCCAAAATTCCCATTTTGATCTTCTCATTGAGTAGCTCTATTAACTTTGGCAAATAAGCCTTTGGAACCAGAATAGGCCGCAGATTCCAAGTCACATGAGGGATTGAAAAAATTACCATAGGAGCTACAATAGAAGGATCAACACATCCTATCTCATGTGGCTCAAATTCAAAAGCCTTACCATGCCTTGAAAGCATTCCTTTGAAGCACTTTGTCTCCTCCTGCGCTAGAAATTCCTCGCAACATTTTTGCAACTCTTGAAAAGACTCCTTTGTGAAGGTATGCCCAATGTTTATAGGATTCCTCAAACTTGGTTGCAAAGAAGCCTGCTCAATGTTTTCCCTGTTGTTGGGTGGTAAGGATGAAGCTATACTGGTTTCACCTTCTTTGCTTAACTCTTGTATTTAGTTTCAACATGGACTTTTGAGCCAACTGTTTGGTTCTCTTTAAAGGCTTCTATGACTTGATACATTCCCATAGAGCATACTTCCACAACTTCATTTTCAAGATGCAAACTAGACTCCATCATAGCATCAAGCTCACCCATAGTATCTACAAAAGAAACTTGTTCACACAAACCCAAAACATTTTCAGTAGGCTCTAGAACCCACTCTTTTTCATGCCTATTTATACATTATTTACATATTTCCTCTCACATCTCTTCAAATCTTCAAGTTTTGTGAAACATACTGATCCATTCCTTGTTACCAAGGAGCCCATTGAGAAAGTTTCACCTATTTTTGGATCAGACGAGACCCTTTTTCGTTCTGTACCATTGCAATCCCGCTTTACAATGGTACTTGGCCAAAACCCATCATTTCCCTATGGTCATAAAACTCTTTGTTCACCTTTGGTAGAGGACGTTCTCTGAGGTTGTCATTATTTCTTTCATGGTTCACACAAACTAGAAGAAATTGGATAGCTCGTTTACCATCTTCGCTACGTATGCGAGCATATGCTGAACCATCACCCATTACCTTTATTTCCATTCAAACTCCCACAATTTAAGGCTGCCCAAGGATGAGATGATATGAAGATGTATCATGTACAAAGAAGTTTTGGTCAATGTTTACATCACCTATTGTCACCTTCTCATTTGGACATGCTGCACACAATTCACCGCATGAATTGTATGCCACTTTTACCATCCAACCATGATCTGTGTCCATCGGCCATTTGCACTTGTTGTAGAGACTCTTTGACATTATGTTTATTTCTGAACCATGGTCAATCAAGGCAACAAATGGCTCTTCAAGATTACCAACCTTGACCAAAGTTTCTGTAGTAGCCCTTGCTTAGTGACTTCATGAATAGTAGCTCCTAGAAATAGCTTCAACTTCTTCATCATCATTTGAGAAACGCACTTGCTTCACTCTCCCACTAGATTGGTAGCATCCTACCACAGCTCCATCATCCTCCTTATTTTGCAACTGCATCCCTTGTGTCTTCAAGGTTTCCAATTCAACCTGTGGACGAGAAACTTCAGCAAGAGTTTGCCTCTTCCTCTTGATGATGTCAATGATCTCCTCATGGAATTTACGCTTTGTGATGCAAAGAACTTCTCCCATAGTAAAATCAATCTTGCTATTCAAAATCCTTTCCTCCAAGACTTTCTTTAAATCTGTAGCAACCTCAATATCAGATTGTAGTTTATAAGCTGGGACTTTTGTCTTACCTTTTGTTGGCTCTTTCATCTTTCTTGTTGTAGACTCCTCCACGAGTACTTCATGTGGAGATGCTCCTTGTGTCAAGGGTGTTTGAGAAGGCATTGATTCGCTTCTTCCCCCATGCTCTTTTTGATGATCTTTCATCAACATTCTCACGTCTGCGCTTCTCTTCTACAATGGCCTCATTTTGTTGGCATTTTGTAATGTAGGCATGCACTGACAATGAGTCCACTGGATCATTCCATCCTATTTCTAGACGTATGCAATCACCTGCTTCATGTAGAATCTCTTTTGTAAGCTTTCCCTTTTTAGCTAATTGCATGACATTTGGCCAAATTTGACCATGATGCTCACTCACCTCTTCATCAGTAAGATGCTCAATTTTTACTCCATAAGTAGCTGCCCCAACTGAAGAGGTGGCATGGTTAGTTGCCATATCTTCAACTAAGGTTTGCATTCCCCCCTTCCCAAAGTTAGTTCTCAAGGGTAGACCTATCTCTCTTAAGTGGATTTTACCATCCTTAAAAAAGACAACATCTTTCGACAAAGCATCACTAAAATCATCACAATCCCTTCTTACATGGTCTGTACTATCACACCAAATACATCTATTAACAAACCCTTCTTTGGGCTGTAGTCTTTGCCTAGGAAGTGGCCCTGATGATTGACCTTTTTCTTCAAGATTTGCAAGCTTCACCTTCAAGTCACGCATTCTCTTCACAAGCTCATCGAGCATGGACTCATCAAACTTAGGAGTGATAAAAGTAGGCTTTACCATTTTGTCAGAGTTGATGTGGAAGGACTTGTAGTTTTTACTACCATCTTGTCCCTTCTTCTTTGTCGTTTGTGAAGCAGTGAGAGAGTACCTTCAACCTCATTCCAATCGGTCTTTAGTCCCTGCTCAGTATCTTTATCTTCAAGAAGAAGCTCCAAATTTTCTTGAAACTCTTTACCTGTAGCTTGTGAGAAAATATCTATCTTCTCTACATCTAGTGTGGCCCTTTCTGTCCTGGTGAGTTGTGTATAGCGCTGCACAAATTCCCTAAGTAGCTTTGTTATTGATAGTCCTTGCTTTGGCTTGACTACCCATTCCAAGAATTTACTTTTGGTTACTCTCTCAGAGTCCTCAATGAAATGTTCCTACTTCAAAGCTACCTTGAGTTCTTCCCAGTTTCTCCCATGCCCATCTTTAATTCCTCTAACATGTTCCCTAATTTCTGGAGCAACAACTAGCTCAAAACTTTGAATCATCTCACCTTCTGAGACACGATATAGCTCCATCTCCTTTACATACTCGCGCACATACTTGGTTACATCTTTTCCATTAAACTGATCCACTCTATTCACGATCGCTTGTATGGCCTTCGTTTGTTGAAATCTCCCTTCTTTCAGTGACATGTTGTTGTTGCATGAACATTTCAAATGCTTGAAACATTTGCATTGTTGTTGGATAAAAATGCATACCCTGTTGCGCTCAACATGATCACCCATGGTTACCCACAAACTCTCACCTTGGCAGTTTCACATTGTCAAGGGATTTGTGTTTTAACACTAGGTTGGTACCCTAATAGGACATAAAAGTGTCCTTTCAGGGTTTTGAAAAAAACCTCCAAAACCATAGTAGATCCACTCATTTTGTAAAATCCTTTCATGAGGTTATAGTTCAAGGCCTACTACACATGGAAAAAATAAGAAACTTGTAAAATTTCTCATCTTTTGGTCACACCAAGCCTCCAAAGTTGATGGACTAGTGCATTTTCATCAAAAGAGTAATTTCTTACGTTTTGTTGCATAAAAATAAGATTAGGGATTTTTGTAGGACTTGAGATAAATTCCCTGGTTAACTTCAATGGGTTGGTGATTAGAACATATGATTGCTTCTCACTCACTATTTTTAGTTTTTCCAAAATAAATAGGTACAAAAAAGTTGAATTTTTACCATTCTGCAAACCTATCATCAAAGTTTCTATAGCCACGCTCAATACAAATAATATATGCATGTTTTCTTAGTTCCCTATTGTCCTTTATGTTCATAAAGAGCCATGGAGCATGTCAAAAGAATAATACATCTCTTACCAAGGGTAATCTTGGGTACAAAGATGAAGTACTAAATACAGCAAACATGAAAAAACTAGGTTCAACATTATGAGTTGTAGAATCCCATAGAAACTATTCAATATCTAGCGAAATTTGATCATTATGACTAGATATGGTTACTACCTACAAAATGCATGTAGTTGTCACAAGAAACTAACAATATTGAAAAAGGTATACTTGATATACTAGAATGTTTAGTTTTCTTCTATAATTGAAAAAATCAACCATCGTTGTATACTATGCAAAATAGGGTATTAGGTGCCCCAAAACTCAAGGAATATTAGATTTATGTTACAATATGCGACATAGAAAATAAAAAATGCATTTGGATATCATGAAATCCACCAAAAAAATCATAGAAGGGCTAAAATTGGCTAAAAAACAGGATTTGACAATTTTTGTAATTTGGTCATAACTTACAACTTTAATATTTATTTCTCCCTAGAAGCATCAGGACATGTTGAGGACTACTAAAGATAGTTCTCTAGCATTATAGACCTCACAAAAATGAATTCTAGAGTGGTATAGTTGCAAAAAGTTGAAAAAAGCCAAAAACAGGACCCGTTTTTTCACACAGTTTAGGTTGTGAAATGTTGTGCAAGGACAAGGTTAAAGATGGAATTGATATTCCAAAAAAATTTCGAGTTTTTTTCAGCTCATGAGATAACTTTCTAGATAGATAGCACCTCAAAATACATTTTGAAACTCTTGACATAATTCAAGGAAAATGGTCACTTAACAGGACATAAAAGTGTCCCGGGACATAAAAGTGTCCCATTACCAGGCCTAGTGTTAAAGGTGAGCCGAGAAGGCGCGAGGCCTCCGGCTGTGAGGTGTGAGGAAGACAGTTAACACAATGAATGTAGAAAAAGATTGAAATTAATAGCTTGAACAAGATCCTGAAGCTTGATTATCATTAATAGTACTGCTGCTTACATTATTTAAACTCCTTCCATGATTAGAGTGGCTTGGAAGCTTGGATTAGAGTGCCTTATGGTGTCTTTGATTAGATTGGCTATGGAAGATTCGATTAGAGTGGGCTATGGAAGATTGGTTTTGGATTAGAGTGCTCCAAGCTTATGGCTTCCTCCCCGCTAATACAGCAGAGTACGAAAACTTGAATATCTCCTAATCGGTGCAGAATTAGCCTCTTTGAGTGAGACACAAAAAATGCTCAAAACGCCCGTTTTGTCTAGAAACTTGTTTTTCAGAAAAAATTCAGAATAGGACTTTCTTGGCCTCCCTCATGCAAAGATGTGAAGTCTCTCACACACACTTTCCTTTTTACCACTGAGCACATGTCTTCCTCTAGCCAAGTTGCCTTATATGTCCTAAAAGCCCTTTCACATGTAAAACCTTTTCTTCAAGCATAAAATCTCTACGCTTAGGCCTTCATAGCCACATAAAGCATACACTTTCTGGATCTCCTTGCTTGTTTTCAAGCCCTAGTCAGTATTCAATAAATGTGTGAGCTTCAAATAGACCTTTTCTGCTTCTCTTTACTCTTTTTTTCATCGTGGAAGCGGAGCGGCATGACAACGTCAGGTTCACCAAAAATATGTCGAGAAATTTTCCGGTCCTACCATGAAAGCAGCGGGCTTTTGGCTGTGAGAGTTTGTGAGAGAACTCCACAAAAACTATATGAAGGAATTAAACCATAGATGCCATGCAGACTAGGGTTTAGAAGGAAGTGTAATCAAAGAAGCCCCACTCTTTCTCTCTTGCACTCACACACACAAAGAAAGAACACAAAAGTGAATATCAAAACAACACAAATATGAAAACATCCAGGTTATGGTCATATCGTATCATAGATAATATAAAACGGTTAATAAATGAGTTAATGGCGTTCAATCTTTGCCGATCAAACAAGCTATGAATTGTTCTTTGCAATTGTAGATTTGTGCTTACCAATATATATATGTTTTGTCTAGTGATCGGGATAAATTGTGTGTACACATATCCTTGGTTCATAGCAAGATAACTACATTTACGTCAAAAGAAAAGTTATAGTCTATAAAAGGTAGTATGATGGGATCCGGTGAAAGAAGTATTTCATTGAGCCTTTTTGGGCCAAAGAGAAACACTATACGTTGTTGAAAGCGTATTTTATGGCTAATTTATACGTAAGTTAGTAGATCGCATAGAGTGGATGCGATAGAAATTCTCATCATATGGATTATTCATCTAGGATAGTATGTGAGAAATGTAGATATGAGAGAAGTGAAGAGATGAGAAGTTTCCCTCCCAATCCCTATTCTTTCCCATAGGCAATAAGGATACTGCGGGGAGAGATGTACCTGTAGCAAGGAGAACTTAGAATTTGTAGAGAGAATTAATTTCTAAGAGTGAGAGAGATAGGTTTGGTTAAGGAGATGAGATTAGATATATATATATATATGTTGGATTAGAGATGAAAAAGAAAACAACAAGAAATCAATAAAATATCAATGTAGAACACATCTTACTTGTCAAACCCTTCGGCACCATTTTTGATGGATAAAGAAGAAGAGGGAAGAATTAAACTTTGATTGATACACCAAGTCCAAGACCTTGATCTTCCAAGGATAGTTTACAAGAATGGCTAGTCTTCCTCTAGGAGAAAGTGTAGGCTTAGGCATATGTTAATGGCTAAGTACAATTAAGCATTACTACTCACTCCCTCATGAGTTCCTCTCACCAATGACTTGAATGCTTCAATGGTTTTCAAGGAAGAAGAGGTTCCCTTTTATAGGTGAAGGGAACCCCCAAGGATTTACACAAGAAGAAAGGAGCTAGTGTGAATAGAAACTGGAAAAGTTGGAAATGAGCTGTCCATGCATGATGTGGGCAGATTGGGGTCCAGTATTTTGATCATATCTCCTCAATCGTGGCTCCAAATAAAAAAGTAAAAGTATGGACAGAACATTCAGTTCATTAGCTACGACTCCCATTTTCTATACTTTTTTCAATTTGGATTGGAGCCTTGTTAAAAAAATCCATCAAAATAGGGTACAGTTTTGGCAGCAAAAGTCTTCTTGTGGTCCCCTTACCCTAAACTTTTATTTGATTCCAATGGACACCTCATGCCATATGAAAGCATGACATTGCTCCTTGACAAAGTTTTGTAATCATGCTTGCAATAATGCATTAAAATAAGTGTATCTTTGAAATCATGCCACCTAGGGTCCCACTAGGATTTGATTCCCTCCTAGTAGCTATTTAAAAAGAAGTATAAGAAAAAATATAAAAAATACATAGAATATATATATATTGAAATTTACCCTAGATATAGAATCTAGCTAGGGTGTAAGATGATAATGACATAGTAGAAATGAAGGATCAATGCTTTTTGCCCCAAGTTAAAGAGACGGAGCTATTGACGCTTTTTCCATAGTACTTTTGACGATAAAGTAAGAATATATTACCCTTGAAATAAATCATAAGATGAGCTAAAAAGCTGATTATTATACTTAAATATGCATATGTACATTGTAGAAAATATAACTATGTATCTAAAAAGTGGAAAGATAGATCTTTTAGCATGCATTCCCACTATGTACGTGTTACAGCATGACAATGGTCCATGACTACTAGAAGTGGACGCTATCCAGTGGTTAACATGCCTCCTTCCTGATGTAGATTCCATCCTCATAATATATCTGTGCAGCATCAGGATCTCGATAGAATTACCTGTGTCTGAAGAAAACAACATTGTGAAAGCTCAAAGGTAGCATGTACAGGTGCGCAATAAGTGAGATGCATACATGATATTCTAGGAAATGCAAAAACAAATTCATGAATTGTAACATTGCCAACTATAACAAGCGTAGTACCTGAATAAAATGAAATTGAGTTAGGGTCTATTAGGTCGACTCTAAGAGAATTACACAAGACCTAGGGCTAAATTAAGTACTAGATTGACCAACGTTAATTAAAAGATATCGACTAAAGAGTAGTTAACCATAAGAATTATCGTCGGGGTCTAAGGACTAGTGGTCTTGTCATTTATACCACTTAAGTGCGATCCACATAAATACAAGGAAGTTTGTGCTATTTGCTTTCTATTTTCTTTTTCTCTTTTTTTTTCTTTTTCTTTGTTTTCTTTTTTGTTGTTGTCATAGTTGCTAGAAGTAGCTGGTGACTCGAGGTCTCAAATACGAACAAGTGGGAGACTCAAGGTCTCAAATACCAGCTTGAGCATAAACTAGCCGAGAGATTTGAGGTCTCAAATACCAGCTTAACACATGGGATTCCATGACACAAGTCACACTAAGGTGGAATAAACTAGAGAGAACTATATCCTCATAACCTAAAACATTACTAAAGTTACTACAATTAATAGACTATTTAGGAATTAAAGTCAAACAATCAAGTAGCTTAATTAAACCTAAGGTCCTGATACCTACTGAAAGCCAACTAATAGACCAAACTCAAAGAGAAGAACAAGGTACTAGAAGTTTGAAAAATTATAGCATCTAAATTGGCAATGTCACAACTTCATAAATTTTATGCATTGTTCAAATTCAAGTGACAACATACAAACATTTAAATGTGGAAGCATAGATAAAAGAAAGTAGTACACTTAATATAATGGAGAACATCCATTGTAACATGGATTGTCATTGTCCTTCAAAGGAATCCTTATATAGTCACAAATTGCACCAATAGTTACCACTAAACATCCACCTTCTAGAGGCACATCAGTGGGAAAAGGTACCAACATTTATTGAACACAATTAAAAAACATAAGGAACCCTAGCCTAATTATTTGTACTCCCCTTAGAGAGTCAAGGGAATAGGATATTGTAGAGATTGGAGGGGAACCCTAAGGCTAAACCCCGTCAAGCAAAACAAAGTCATCATCTGTGAGACCATATGTGCCATCCATGTAATCATGTAAATATTCTTCATCATCACACGCACCAATGTTTACTAAGAAGGTCACTAGATGCCTATAGTCATCTTGGTCAAAAGGATGGGCTTGTGCAATGGGAGAGACACTCTCTACTATGTATGGATCAGTCGTGGTGAAGAGATGTATCAACCATTCTAACTCCTTGAAATCCCTTTCACATTCTAGTATACCTTTACCAAATCCCATTCACAGGCAAGCACCGGAAAGACCATGTGAAACACTTCTTAAAAGTAACGAGAGTACCTCTCACCCAAGGCAAGAGTGGATGACTCTAGCGTACTAGCCATATTTGTACACACAGATAGATGATGGTTAGAGTGCAAATATTACAAGGGTCGTGTTCTTGTGCATAATGTGTTTTTATGATTTTGTGTTATGTATAGAACTTGTAAGTTTTCACATTGTTGTTTGGTGGCTCTTGATCTTTTACTTTTCAATCTTGTTATTGTGAGTATAAGGCTTTATATATACATTCCCTAGGATGGGATATTGAGAGGTCAGGGAGGAAGGTTGAGAGGGAAGCAAGTGAATGATGGATGTCAGCAAACACTCCCCCTTCCTTGGGTAGATCATACCTTTTGGAATGATGTCATCACCTTTTGAAACCAGTTGTTCCAAGTTGTTATGGGTGAAGGCTTTAACCAATAATTTTCAACCGCCCTATGTGTTTCATCTAGTTGCAAGGGTGGTAAGGTACTCTCCCATGATTTTATTTACAACGTTGTTGTAGGTGGTGACCTTACAACGGGAGGTGCAAACTCTTCCTTGTTTGTATGGATATGTACAATGGTGGGTGGAGGTTGTGTCAAAGATTCTATTTCTGTATAGGAACTACATGAAGAGCAAGAAGATTCATCCTATTCTTGAACTAGGTGGAACAAATCGTTCTTTCTTCGGTACCCAAACTAGCTCCGGAGCGGGTGTGTAGCATTCCCTTCTTTTTTCCTTTCCGTGATCTTCGATTTGTTTTGGAGCCACAGGGGGCTCACATGGACCAGGTGATAAGTAAGAGCACAATTTACGTTTTGGCACCCAGATTTGATCATTTTCTTCATAGTAGCCTTGGGCTTCCAATAGTTTTTTAGGAATCCAACGCAACATTTCTTTACATTTCTTGGGGTGAGTGAGACATCTCTTACTAGGCTCTTATCTTTTAGCACTAGCTATGACCCACTTGTATGTTTTCTTTGCTATATTGGGATGGGTCTTGTGTGTCTCCAGATTTATTTCAACTACATCAGTCAAAGCTCTAGAGAGTTGGGCTATGGGGACATATGGTTCAACCTCTTGGACATGCAATGTTTTGGGTTTTATTTCCTTAAGGGGCAATATCTCAGGGACTATTCCTTGAGTGGTAGGGCTAAGAGTTGGTTTCTGCGTTGTTATACCCCTTGTCCCCCAATCAATAGTGCATTTGGTAGCTATCATCCACGTGCATCCTAGGTTTATATTACCCTCCATAGTTCCAACACGCATGACCAAAAACTCTTGAGCTACAACCCCATTGTCATAAGTGACAGAAGTGTGCCAGATTCCAAAAATCACAAACTTTTTCTTGTTGACACCCTTGACCTGGATAATACTTTTAGATAGAGGTCGCTTCCATAACTGACACCACACACCATATGATAGCAGATTATATTTAGCACCCGTGTCCAATAAGGTGTTGTATAGCAATTTTCCATAAGCATTTTTTAGCTCAATAGTGTATCGTAGAGGTGTGTCAGAGTCCAACAAAATTTTGTAGATTTCAACGTGGAATGCATGTGCAACTCCAAGGTTAGCCTCTCGTCGGCGTCTTATGCGTTGTTGCTCCTTAGCCTCAGCTTGAGCTTCTATCTTCTTCAATTATGTTTGTGCCTTGGATGCCTTTTTTTGATAGATGCCACGTAGCTCGTCTTGTTTTAAAGGATCATAGTGTCTTTTAAATTTTCTCCCATTGAGGAATCCAATGGTTTCAACTCCATCAAGAGTCTCCACACAAATGGTTCCTTGTGGGGTGATATCACATACTCTATATGGTCCTTTTCTCGCATATTTCAATTTTTTCTTTTTGTTATGCACTCCATACATAAGGACTTTATCACCAACATTGATATCTTTGTTCTTTAGATGACGGTCAAACCATTTCTTCCTCCTATCTTTCTTCACAAGTGCATTTTGCACAGCTATTTGCCTCTCTTCATCTAGCCTTTCAAGGATATATAATCGCTCAACTAAGGGATTACCATCCCAACTTCCTGAGAAGTTACTCGAAGACTAAGAACAACAAACTCCCATGGCATAACCGCTTGTTGGCCATACACCATCTTAAACACTGTGTAGTTAGTGGAAACTTTGTATGCAGTACGATAAGCCCATAAAGCTGAAGTCAGCTTTAAAGACCAATCTGTGCGATGAGCTTCCATCAGTTTGGTCAAGATAGAGATGAAGGTCTTGTTGGTGCTCTCAGCTTGGCCATTTGCTTATGGATAATAAGGTGTGGACTTATGGTGAGCTATCATAAAATTGGTAGTGAGTTCTTTTATTACTCCATTTATAAAATGAGTACCATTGTCACTCACAATCTCAAAGGGACAACCAGATCTTGTAATAATGTTCTCAAAGAGAAACTTGGCAGTTGACCTCCCATTGATCTTATGTGTCACCGTGTCTTCCACCCACTTTGTCACATAGTCAATGGCAACGATAATAGATTGAGTGCTACGAGTTACTGGACTAATTGGGCCTACAAAGTCCAAACCCCATTTTTCAAATTTTTGAGTCACTTTAACAGGATGTAAGGATATCTTATCCTTTTGTTATGTGATTTGTAACATTGGCATTCATCACATCCTTTTGCAAAAATTAATGCATCGTTGAATAAGGTAGGCCACCAATAGCCCGATTGCAACACCTTTCTAGCTATTAGTTCCCCTGAGAAATGTCCTCTAGCTATACCCATGTGGGCTTCTTGCAGTATGTATAAATACTCATCCTCACAGGCAAAACGTCTAAGAATACCATCCTTTTCTAGCTTGTAGAGAGTTCCTACAATGAGAGAGTAAGTCTCACATTATTTTAACAGTTTTTGAGCTATGTTCTTACGAATCTCTTTGGGTGGAAAACCATTAACTAAAAGTTCACAATCTTCTCACTCCATTCAAGTATGGTTTTGACTAGGAATAGAGAAGTATCGAGCAACTCGTCATCGACTCCAGCAGGGGCTTCACCATTGGGTATGCGAGACAAACGATCCACCATGACATGTCTTTTACCAAGTTTCACCACAACAGTAAAATCAAACTCAAGGAGAATTAACAACCATCGTGTAATTCTTCCTGTGGAACAAGGTTTATTTACTAGATACAACAAGGCTTGATGATCAACATAGAAAGCAAACTTAATGGCCAGAAGGTAGAAGCAAAATTTCTTCACTGCATAAATCATACCTAAACCTTATCGCTTTGTAGTGGTGTAGTTTCTCTTGACATCATTCAATTGACTACTTGCAAAGCTAATGGGGTATTCCAATTTATGTTCTCCTGGTTGATCTAGAACACACCCAATAGTAAAGTTTGATGGATCAATATGCACATAGAAAATTACATTCCAATTGGGCCCTCACAGGATAGGAACGCTATTCAATAAGCATGGTCACACTCCACGGTCCAGTGGAACTTAAAAAGAAGCTTGTATAAAGTACGAGCTATTTTGGTAAAGTTTAAAATAAACCGTCGTTAATAACCAACATGGCCCATGAACCTTTGAATTCCTTTATAGTTTGTAGGTGGTGGCAATTCAACAATGGCTTTAGTTTTGCTCTCATCTGTGAAAATCCCATTTTTGAACACTATATGCCCTAAAATGACTCCATGTTTAACCCAAAATTGGCATTTGAAAGCGTTTAAGGAGATGCGATACAATATGAACTTCTCAAACACTTTTTGTAAGCATGATAGTTGTTCTTTCTAAGAGGAATAAACATAAAGTTCATCTAACAAAGCTTCACAAAACTCCCTCAAATATTAAAGCAGTGTTTAATAATCTTTGAAAGGTAGCAGGGTCATTCGTTAAGCCAAAAGCCATAACACGAAATGCGAACACTCAAAATTTGATAATAAGGTTGTTTTAGCTTGGTCCTCCAGCACAATTTTGATTTGATTGTAGCCAGAGTATCCATCTAAAAATCTATAAGCTCCCTTCCTTGCAGCTCTTTCAAGCACATGTTCTCAATATGGCAAGGGGTAATGGTTCCTCCTAGTGGCGGCACTGACCTTCTTGAGATCCACGCACACTCTGAGTTTCCCATTCCTTTTTGGCACAATCACTATTGGAGACACCCATTCTGAGTGCTCAATAGGGGATATGAATCCGCATTTCACAAGATTTTCAATCTCTCCTTGAACGATTTTTGTATATTTAGGATTCATTGGTTAGGGTCATTGTTGCTGAACTGGTTTAGCCATGCTATTCATGGGGATTGTGTGTTGCACCACGGAAGGTGAAAAACCTTTCATATCATGATATGTCTAGGAAAATATATCCCTACATTCCTTGAGAAGTTCTTTAAGTACACACTCCTCAGTCTCTGTTAGATCTTGGACAATGAAAACAGGTTTGGACTCTTCTCCCGGGTCTGCTATAACTATTGTTGGACCGTCATAGACTCCATTGCTCCCATCGATAGGTTTTCTTTGAGCCTTTGTATACACAACCTTTCGTTCCTCTGTGGTGTAGGATTTGAAATGTTCAGGTGCAGGGTGTAAGTCTGTGGGGTCCTATTGTTTTTGGACTGTGATTTTACTTCCGATTCCTTTTATTGTTGAGCTAACTCTCGATTTTGTTGTCTCCTTACGGTATGCCTCAACTTTGGCTTCTCTGTAGCCTCTAATTGTGCGATGTCAATGGGTTGTGGACTACACCACATAATGCTTTGAAGGTATTCACCCCAGTTATCTACCAACTTTTGATGAGCATCACATGCCCCTATATAATTAATCCATTCCGTGGTAGATTTTTTTTCATTTATTCTAGCATGCACATTTGCTTGATATTCTCACCTCTTATATCTCTTACTCTTTTTGTCTAATTTTTTATTACGGTCGATCTCTAGTAAAGAGTCACAAGATGAATCGCTTGTTGTGTCTTCTGCTCCCTTGGATAGATTTTCATCTAGGGTACCACTGGGCCCTGAATGGTTTGTCCCCACATTTGCACTAAGATTTAACTCAAATTATTCATCCTCAAGAGTCAATTTCAATCAGATGATTCTGACCCCAAATCGTGTGGGCTATAGTCTTTTGAGACGCTACTGGTTCTAATGCGAGTCAAAACCTTCATCGTGTAGGTCATGAGAAGCTATATGCATTGCTTCTAGCATATTAAAGGGCACGAGTGGTGGCATTTCATACCCCTCAGGTGTTATCCAGGTCATCCCCCTATTTCCCCAAGTGTCTATGGCTTCTTCTAGGTGGACCCAATCCACATTGTCCGACTCAGTCATCCATCCATATAAGGAGAATCTTTCCCAACATCAGTATCCGCTTTACACGTGTAACAAAACTGCAATGGGGCCAAGTGAACTGTGATGTCAGATATATGATCAATTATAAAGCTGTTTCCCAGGGGATGTGCTTGCCTAATTACAAGATCCACTCGATTGAAGAATCTTGGAGCTGCAGGTAGACATGGTCTTTGGACCATGTCTACCTGCATGACTGGTCTTTGGACCAGTCATGCATCATTTTTTCTTCCCTCATGAAAAGACATCCTAAGATCATCCCCGATGTCATAGTGTGCTCGGATAAATCCATAACAATGAAAGTAATTCTTATTTTATGTCCAAAGACCTTGATCTTGAGATCTTCTAGCATCCCAATAGGTTTAACAATAGACCCGTTGGCCATCTTCACTACTATGGTTGTGGTCACAAGGTGAGGTCTTCCTATATTTTGCCAGCAATTTTTATTCATAATGCTAACCCCAGTGCCACCATCAAGGATTCCCTTCACAATTAATCCCTTAGTAGTGATTGGTATGGTTGCATTGGATTCATCACTCTCAAATTATTGTCCCAACTTGTTAACATGTATTTCGACAACAAGGTTCTCATCTAGGTTGGGTTGTGGATCTAAGTGTTCATCCTCTATTGGCATCTCCCTAGATCCATCCATTTGTGCAAATCGTGGTAGCCCAAACTTCAGTTCTCCATTGAGGAAAGCTCAAAGAGCTGAGACTAGCTCAGGGTCTTTATATAGTTTGGACACAATGGTGGTTGTAACTTCTGAAGACATGAAATCCATCAATTTGGCAATGTTTAACAAAAACTTCTGGGCTTTAGTCCCTTGACGTGGGGAAGATGGGATCTCCATTTCTTCAGTAGGATGAAGTAGTCCCTCTCTAAACATTCGTTCCATCAAGAAGTGAGTACTCCCACTTTCCCATGAATTTAAGTCATTTTCTTCTTGGATGACACTAGGTATGGCTAAGGGTCTATGGACTTGGTGAGGTTGTTGTTGCGGTGTTGGTTCTAGATCCCTTTCGGTGTCTTCTACCAAACGGTTTAATTGCTTGACTCGCTTGATCTCCTCTGTAGGATTTGAATAAGTTCCTATCTTCTTCTTGGATCCTGGCCATTGTGGCTCATGAAGATCTTCCTTGTTGGTTTCTCTCTTAGTGGTTGTTTTGGTCTCCATGGTTTCTCTTGAATCAGAATCCTCTTCAACGTCGTTCATATATACGGGGTTGTCACCAATCCCTAAGTTCGTCTTTGAACTGGGGTCTGACTTCGCTTCTTTTTTGTGATCTCTTCCTTCGTATTTTCTTCTTTTTATGAGATTGGGCAATTGATGCCGTGTCTCTTTCCTCAAGAATATAATTTTTCTTTTGGAGCATCGATCATGTCAGTACGTTTACTGGTACCATAGGTGTACTTTGTGATGGCTCCTCGGTAACCTCAATCAAGTTTAATGGCATGATCTTCGGTGCATATGGATTATTTGGACAGTGGGCAATCAAATGATCTATGCCACATCAACTACACATGAGTATCATCATTGTAGACGTGCTCGCTTGATTGGTTTTCATTAGTGTGGCGTTCTTTTGTAGCCTAATAGGACACTCGGCCACATGATGTGGACCTCCACACTCATAGCATTGAAGAAATGGTCTCTTATCAGCGTAATTGATATTTTGGCCTCTTGCAACAAGAGTGGCTACTTGATAGAGAGGTTTGACTTGTCTCCAATAGTCCTCCATGTAGTATTGTGGACTTTCTTCAAGCGCATCCATCCCGTCGGCAATATTAGGGTCTATATGTTCCTCACAGCCTTCCAAACAAGCAATAGATGACTCACAATCCACATGATTCACTGAAGTGATTCTCGAATGTGGTGGTTGCGGTCCTAGCACTAGAGATGGTAAGAGTGTTGTTTGAACAACATTTGGGGCCCTAGGGACCATGTGTTGTCACGTTTTTTCAAGAGGTGGGGCTAACATCAATACAGGCACTCAAGGTGTGTCTATCCATGCTAAGGTTGGTCTATTGGCCATCGTGCACTTAAATACTATGCAATCCTTAACTTGATGACTATACCTCCCACAAGCATTGAAGTTCCCATTGAATTTTAATCCTCATGCCGTAATCCCCTAATGAATCTATCAGAAAATTGATTATTATTGAAGTACTCATTTGGATTACAATGAGAATTCAAATGCTTTAAGCGACTAATAAAGTCTCGCATTGACTCTCCTTCCTCTTGTTGGGCTTTTTGGAGCTAAGACGCTACACCACAAAGCACTCCCTCTCGTATGTATTCTTTCCAGAATAGTCTCCTAAGAGTAGAATAAATCGTTCTTTCTTCAGCCCTTAGGTTTCTATACCAATCCCTTGCTTTCCCACTTTAGGTTAGTCTAAAAGCCTTACTCTTATGAAGGTCGTTGTGTTATCCTAGAGAATCAAATATTTGTTCAAACACTTCGATATGCTTTCTCACATCCCCGTCTCCACTAAATTTTTGTGTGAGCTTGGCTATTTGTACAGCTTTACTTCTAGGTTCTCTATTAGGCTCAAACAAGCGGATACAGAGCATGTGTCACATGTGGACCTAGACTGAATGCACGTAGGGCGCCCTCACTGAAGAAGAAAATCTACGAAGGTCATCAAGCGTATCTTCCAGAGAATCATGTGTTACGCGATGGCTTTTTGGGAAGAGAGCCACCAAGGATGTCTGCACAAGCATGGTTAGAGCAGAAGGAGATGTGCGATGACGGATTGCCTCCAGGGATGAAGAGACTATCTCTATGGTACGAGTTACCATACTGGCCCCGACCCATGATCAATCACTTGCTCGATCCAATGCACATATTCAAGAATATGGGTAATCTACTATGGGACCATCTGACCGGCAAGAAAGATACTTTGGGAGCCAGAGTTGACCTTAGGTGGCGGAACTCACTTACTTCGGCACGCTGCAAGAGATTTTGAGGATCGATTACAGAGGATTTTTTGTTGACTTGTTCGACGTGCAATGGTTCAAGATAATCATGGAGGGTCGCAACGCTACTATGCGTAGAGGAGAGTCTGGTTTTCTTGAGGTGGATTCTACTAAGAAATGGACTGACCTAAGAGACACTTTCGTACTACCCGAGCATTGTGAACAAGTAAGTATGTAAATAGTTAACATCCCCCTTTTACAAGTTATGTGCTTGAAAGCTCTCATGTAAGTTATGTGGCTCTGGCAGGTAATATTTCATCCTACAAAGTCTACATCAAACTGGTGGTACGTCATAGAGGTAGCCCCTCGTAGTGCAAGGACGTATGAAGGCTACCATGTGCCAATCACAACGGCATCAAAGGAGGAGATCAGAGAAGATGCTCAATCAGAAGCCGTTGTGGTGGTGCCAGACGAGCATCAAGATGCTACTACTCTATATGGGGTGCATGCAGAGGAGCTACAAAATGAAACAAAGGATATGTGTTTAAACGGAGAGCTCTATATAGATATAGGAAGTTATGCTGAGTTATGCGAGGATGAGAGAGAGATCTCTTAAAGCCACAAATATTTTATTTGAACAATTTTGCTCCGTGTTGTAAAAGCAATGGCTCTCTAAGTACCTTCCATGGTGTATAACGCTCTTTTCTACTCGCGCTCACATCTTTTGATTGAAAATTCTGAGTTTTCGACTTGCCTCTTCTATCACGCAATTCATTGCGTCATTGTATTTATATGCGTCATTACATCATTGTATTTAATGGTCTTTGCGTCATTGTCTACTCTATTCATTCAATATTAAGTTTAAATATTCGTGTGTTTAATGCAGGTATGGATGATGAGGAGTTTCTTTCTTCTTTTTCACCGCAACAGAGACAATGGTACGTGGAGCGTCATCGCTCTGGCGCATCATCGCGCGTTCCTACTCCATCCGCATCTCCCTCTCTTTCGGAGCATTCGGCGCGCTCTGAAGCTTCGGCGTCGACGAGACGAGCTTCACACTCGTCTAGACACCGGCCCTCTAGTGGTGGCGGTGGCGGTTGTTGTGGGGATTCCGCCACCGATGACTCCACACCTCCTCGTGTTCGACGAGGCTCTTTACCCTCCCCTTCTTTGCCCGCCCCCACACCAGCCACAGCATCGCCATCTACGCCAGGTTTTGCACGGTTGACTGTTCCTAGCAGCTACACACCTCTACCTACTCCGCCAGGAGCCACCCCACTCGACACTCCTCGCTTCGGGGCCCTGACGCCGGTGGAGACACCTGACGTCCGTACCCCCATCGACACGCCGCTAGAGACCCCTGCCGGGACACCCAGGTTCACGCGTCACCGGCCAGAGGGCTTGCCTTACTTCGTCGACTTCAACAGCGGCATCATCATGGATGATGAGGGCAAGAAGGTGATCTCGCGCATGCCTGGTCTTTGCTCTCAGCTGTTTAGACACTACATACTAAACAAATGGAGTGAAGTACCAAGTGATTTAAAAAACATTCATCAGCATACTTCATGATGAGTTTCCCGTTCCAACACAGGATCAGCGCTTCAATGAAGACCTGATGAAGATTCGAATGCGCGAATACTGCAAACACAAGCGTTCCGAAGTGCAAAAAGCAGTCAAGCATGGGTGGAACAGGCCAGATTGGCTGGCCAGAGAAGATTGGAAGAATGCGAAGAAAGCAACGCGCGAGAATCCCGACAAGTGGAAGCAACAAAAGGATGCAGCCAGAGCGCGAGTAGAGGCAGGGAGCTCGCACCACCTAGGGAGCGGTGGATGGGCATCATTTGAGGCTGATTTTGTAAGTGTTTTTGCATTGCTCTTTATGTTCGATAGTGTAGGGTTTATGAGTTTTTTAATTCTAACATAATGAATTCTTTGTATGTTTTGACAGTGGTCGATGATAGGACGTGATCCCACACCGTACGAGCACGAGTACGTAGGCAGGAAGGGCTTAAACGCCCTGATGGACATTCTCAGTTCTTGCGGCGGCATGGTTAGTATTAGGGTTTACTCTTTTCTATTTTTTGTATTGTTTTATAAATGTCGTTATATGTTTATACTTACTGAAAGCTGTCTTATTGTCTTTTTTTGCAGAATCCGACAGATACGCCGCTTGGACGCGATGAGACGTCTGACTAGACGACGTCAATTTAGCCGTAGCTAGATAGCATTAGTTTAGGGTTTCTCATAGCTTATGTATCATGAGACGGATTTTATACGTCTTTTTGAACCATGTATATTATTACATTTGTCACCGCAGTTCATTTTGCCAATCAATTCTTTATGCCTATGATGTTGTACAATTGTCATTATTACATTTGCCAATCAATTCATTTTTCCTATGATGTGTACAATTGTCAATTTTACGCTTGTCAATTTTGCAAACAATGCGTCTTATGGGTGACTATTTTGGGTCTATTATTTACCCTTGCACTTTTTTTAAAAAGTGAATCAAGTACAATATGGTTGATGGGTGGCAGGGCATTCAATGCCCTGTCACCAAAAAGAAATTCTCTCAGGGGTCACTATTCATGGCTCTGTAGAGTCGCTATGAGCGTCGCTATAGACTTCTGTGTAAACGTCGCTATAACCGTCGCTGACCGTCGCTATGGGCGTCGCTATATAGGGACGCTGATAGTGACGCATATAGCGACGCTATTAGCGACGCCGAGGGTTACAAAAACCCAGTGTATTTCCGTCGCTAACAGCGTCACAAGAGCACACAACCTCTTGTAGTGTTCATCCCATGATTTGACAAATTAATCGTGGTTGTCGCTAATACTGCAACAATAAGATAGGATGGTGAGGTTAGACATGCGTTCCATATTTGGCGCCACTGCCGGGGATCGAAGAGACCTAAACTAGGGAAAAACATGAGAGTCTTGTGTAGTTTTCCTTTAACTTCCTCTAGGTTCGCCTAGAGTCCAAAACTTTCTTCTAGAAACCGCATAGCTTAAGATTGTCGTCGTTTGCTATGTAGAGGTAGCTTGGAAGTAATCGTACTTGTTGGGTACCTTTAGGATTGTAGGACTGTAGATTTAGATTAGGATTTGGAGAATGATTGGTAGACGAGACAAGTCTTAAGATCAAGGCTCTGAAAAACATAAAAAACACAAGAAAACGAGTGTTTGTGGACACTTTCCACAACCCCATTGCATGAGAATCTAGGACTAGGGTAAGTAGGATCCGAGGTGGATTTCAGAACATTGCTCTCTCTTAAAGAATCAAGTGTGATTTGTTATTGGAAGTTACAAAATTTCAAGTCATCGGCTAGAAATAGCTTGAAAAGACTCGATCCACTCAATCCGACTGGAGAGTAAGCCTAAGAGTTGTCTGAACCAGTTGTAAGCTCAAAGACACTTCGAGGTAAAAAAAATTAAAAGTTGACTAGAACTCAGATTATTTACTTTTTCTTGACACTTTAGGTCAAATTAAGTTTTGACTTGGTTCATAGGCTTAAAATAGCTCATATAAAGACTGTCTTTGAGAAAATTGCAAAAAAGTGCTCATTTCAAGCCTAAAGTTAATAATCGTGATTATTAACTTTCTACTCTAAATTGGCCAAGGTTCATACCATTGACTCATTGCATGTGTACAAACAACTTTTGTAAAGGCCCAAGAGATTTGGAGCACTAAACTGGCAAACAACTGGGTAAAAACTAAAGTTTGTACTGACTTTTTGAATCTTGAGTATAAATTGGGGGAAATTTTTTTGAAACTTATTGAAATTTGATAAACTGGCTTAAGTCTCAACAATCTGGCTCCTAACGAGGAGTATGCTATTCGCATTGATGACCATGGTATTGATTTTGAAGAAGAGGTTAGGGCAAACAAACAAGGAAAAATTTACATGGATCTAAATGGAACTCAGTATTTACAAGTTGAAAACCCTGACGTGATATACAAATAGGGGTAAGAAGTAAACACCATAATCCGAGATATGTCAGCAAAAGAAGGACCACCAACTTTAGAATTGAAAGGATATGATCAAGTAGACTTGAAGCCTTTGAAATGTCTTAGTACGGATAATCCTCGAATCAGAGTCTATTGTTGGAAAGATAAAAACATAAAAGATCTCCCGTGGACTTCTCATGCCAAACCAGGACAATTAACGGCCATGAAGATCATCTATATCTTCAAGATCAAAGATAAGGGATCAACAAACCTACCAACCTACCTATTTAGGGATTGTTATAACAATAACTTTGTTATGATGACTCCTGAGGAGGTAGAACAAACCAAATACCAAGGGTATTTCATATGGGATTGGATATTGGGGCAAGGACCAGAAAAAATTCTTAGGGATGAACACCATGAGAGATCATCTGAGAGTAATGTGAAGAAACCAGAAACCACCTCATCACGTGAAAAATTGGGTGACACTAAGGCCAGTCCAGGCCTATATGAGTCACTATTTCCAGACAGACTGGTTTGAAGGACTTGGAACAGGACCAACTCCCAGAAGTCTGGGAGTTGAACCAAACAGACGTGTCAAACCAGCTGATTTTCAAAAATGGGTCAAAAAATACAATGGATTAGGGGATCCATATGACCACTTAGCAAACTTTAAGCAAGTGCTAAGAGAAGAGCATATATTTGATTTCCATACTCAATTCAAGGGGTTTGGAATGACATTAGAAGGAAAAGAATTGACATGGTTCCAGAAAATTCCACCAAGGTCAATCATGGACTTGAACACATTAGCTCAAGAATTCGTAGCTGCTTATTCCAAAACAGGGATCAAACATAATACATTAGCTCAAATCTATAGCTTTAAACAGAAACATGGTGAGTCTGTTAGGGATTGTGCAACTCAAATGAAACAATACATTGCCATATGCCCAGAGATGGAGATACCTGCAGAAGAACAACTTGTATCTTTGTTTCTAGAGGGATTGCTAAACAAATAACTTCATGCTATACTCTATAGTAAAAATCATACAACCCTAGAAGCATGTGTGTCAGATGCTATTGACCTAGGGGACAATTGTGAGATTTTCAACAAAGAAGATGTCCCTAAGGATAACCAAAGCAAGAAAATAGCATCCACTAAACCAGCACAAGTGGGGATGGCTGTTGCGGCACCACTCTCAGCCATAGAAAATATGCTAAAAAGGATGAACGACATGATGAACAACATGCAAAAAGCACCTATGAGAGGACCAGGACAAGGGATACCTCTATAGGGACAACCAATTAGGTCACAAAAATGGTGTGCAATCGAGGGTAAATGGACCAACCATGAGACCCATGAGTGCTACTTCAAACCAAAGGATGATGAAAATGTTCAGTACGTGCCCATGAGGCCACAAGGACAACCCATGTACAGATATCAACCTAATATGTCCCAAGCTCAAAGACCACCAATGGGTATGGGAAGACCTCAACCTGTGTTGGGACAACAACTTCCATATCCAGGATATAATGCAGTGCTTGTAAATTACATGCACTCTCAAGGAGTCATAGATGAACAAGCATTAGTGCCTGTTACATGTCTGTTACATCCTATCCAGAGCCTAGTCCATCTACAGTAATGGTATAAGGAGATTGGTATAATCCACATCTACCACAAATGGAAGAAACCATGACTTATGCTCCAACAGAGCTCGCACCAATGTATTATGTAGCTAATCAAGGTGCCAGACCTACCATGGGAAGACCCATGAGGAAGCCAAGAATAGGAAACTGTCATAACTGTGGTGCTGATGATCATTGGAAAAATGAATATCCAGAGCTTGACAAAAACTTCAAACCAATTGAAGCCTATTGCATACAATGTTGCAAAAAGGGAGGACACTTTCCGAAAGATTGCCCTAGAAATCCTTTGAACAAGGGTAAAACCGTAGTAAACATAGTCCAGGTGATGCCTAGTAGCTCATCAAAGAGTGAACCGATTGTTTCAATCAAGGTAATCACTAGAGCCCAGGCAAAGAAAAAGAAACAAAACTCCTCGGATGATTTGAAAAATACGAAAGTTTCTTCTCAAAGAATCAAAAGGATCAGAAGAAAAAGATATGAGATGAAAAAACAAAAACAACGGGTTGAAATCCAAGAGAAAGCAACGAGGCTAGTCCAGGACAAGTTGAAAGAAACTGACAGTGAATTCAAGGAAATAATCGTGAAATCTGGAGGATCCATTCTGGTTGATAAAATCTTTGAGCCTATTAATGCCGCCTTGGAAGCCTACCAAGCAGGACTAAAGTAGGTCAAAACATGGAAAACAAATGGAAAAATTATCCATCTCCAGACATGGAACCAGCTAAGCTGGAAGCTTATCAAAATTTGGTAAGAATCATGCAAGAAATGATGTGGTGGTAGAACCCCACCTCGAAACAAATGAACCAGAGCTTATAGTGCCTGACAGCGAAGATGTCCTTAGACGGAATTCCATTCGTAGAGGAAGACTGGCCAGGACACTTATGGAAAACCGTGAGAGGGATCAATGATGGGAGCCTAGCTCTAAAATCAGCCCCTATAGAGGAAGTCTGGTTGGATAACCTACCTTCTGATATGAACATGGATTTACAATCCTTGTACGGGGATTGCGGATCGGAAGCTTCAGGAATGTCGAAACCATTGACATTAAAAACATTACCTTCTTACGTGGGAGATAACAAAGCTGAATCCATCGTGTGCAAGACCACTCAAGTAAAAAGACCTGAACAGACACTAGAAGTAGACAACATTCATTCAATCATGTCTACACCCATCCAATGCACTCTTACCTTGGGAGAACTGTTAAAAGTCAGACCATACTTATAGAATGATTTACAAAACATCCAAGAGAAGGTGGGGATAATGGGGTTAATCTCGTAAAATTTGGAAAAATTAAAAAATGAAATGGAAAACAAAGAGATTTGATCAGTTTTTATGAACAAGGTCGGAGAATATTATGAAGGGAAAGAAGGAAACACGAACCTACCAGTGAAATATAATGACATTGAAACCAAGGCGATACTGGATAGTGGAGTTGGCATAGCCATAGCCACAAAAGTAGTATGGGAATCTTGGGGACAGCCAGCCATTAGACAAACTCAAATGAAATTGCAATTGGCTGACGGACACATTGAGAGACTTTTAGGGCTGCTTGAGAAAGTGATAGCTAATTCTTGTGGAATTGAATATCAATACACTTTTGCCATAGTAGACTTTGGGAAAAAACTCAACTATGAAATCATATTGGGAAGACCTTTCATGCGACAAGTACAGCTTACCCAAGATTGGGAAAATAATTATCTGTACTTGAAGCAAGTGGGATCTATAAAAAGAGTCAATTTAAAAGATCACACTTATAGAGATGTCTTGAAAACACCCATCCAATAGTTTGATTCAGTCTCTTCCGCTGAAACTAAACTCCCTTTCTGGTTAAACAAAGACACTCCTATTTGGATATGTGGAGCTTCAAAAAATGGAAGCTTAAGACGGGAAGAATGTATCCTAGAAAGCGATTGCACTGACGAAGCCTACGTACCTAAACCCTTTCCAAAGCATTTATTTGAGCCATTCGAGTGGACTCAACTTTTAGAAAGAATGGATGCATATGCGAATACGTCTATGCCTACTCAATTTTGCAATGAGGATGGCTACAACATAATTCCCATCCAAATGATTTCAATCCTCAACATTGAAAACGAAGATGAGGAACCCAAGGACTTAATGAAAGCTCAACAAGTCTTTTCAGACCTCTATTACGATGCAACTGATGAGTTAGATGAACACTTAAAAGAGCATACGAGAGCTAAGTTACTCTTAAAAGGAGGGGATGAAAAGCATTTTGACTTTCCAAACCAGAAATCAAGAAGACAAAAATGGTATAGACGAAAGAGAGACACCAGAATTGTGAAAACAAGACCTATGCCATCAGTCTCCAGCAAAACACAATTCCTGATGCAGATAGATGCTAATGATTGCGTCAAGAACAAAATAACTGGTAGATATCCTTCAGACAAAAACTCAAAAATGTCTCAAACATCGAGCAAAACAAGGAAGGGTACTCAAGAAAAATCACAGGATAAGAAACCACTCATGACTAGAGTCGAGCGGAAAAAGAAATATCAAGAGTTCAAAAAATCTCTAGAGGAGATATACACAACCAAAATGGAAACCATGGAAGAGGATGGTAAGGATGTAATGCATGTTCCATCCCATTACAAAAAGTATACTCTCCAAGATTGGAAAATCATAGTTGAACAACCTGTTAGGGAACTACCGAAACAAGGCGAGTCTTACAAAGGGCCTAAAAATGCTAAAAGGATAGACTTGGTTGAATCAGGAGAAGAGCATAAACCTGCTTACATTGTGAATGAGCTAACAGAAGAATAAGAAAAGATTTTGGTGAGCTTGTTAAAGGAATACCGAGATATCTTCACTTGGTCTTACAAGGATCTCAAGGGTGTTGATCTAGAAATCTGTCAACTTACCATACCCATGAGAGATGACATGAAACCAAGTAGACAGAGACCATACACGTATAAAAAAACATTTGTCAAGAAGATAAAAGAAGAGATTGAAAAACTAAAGGGAGCCGAATTCATTACGAAATTGAACACACAGATTGGGTGTCTCCAATTGTGGTAGTACCCAAGAAGAATGGAAAACTACGAGTGTGTGTTAATCTCAAAAAGGTGAATGCAGCTACCATTAGAGACGACTGTCCTCTCCTGATAACTGAGCATGTTTTAGAACGATTTGTAGAAAAAGAAGCTTACAGCTACATAGACGGCTTTTCGGGATAGAATTAACTTTTGTTTGACCCAAAAGATGAGCACAAAACTGCTTTTTCAATAGAATGGGGTATATTTGCCTATCGGGTTATGCCATTTGGGTTAACTAATGCTCCAGCCACGTTTCAAAGGTTGATGAGCCATGATTTCAAAAATTATCTTAGGAAATTCTTAGAAGTATATATGGATGATCTATACGTACATTCATCAATCCAGGCTGATCATTTTGAACACCTCAAAAAGGTATTCGAAAAATGTAGACTTTATAGAATTTGCTTAAATCTTAAAAAGTGCACATTCATGGGAAGACAAGGATAAATTCTTGGACATATAGTATCTAAAAATGGCATAGCTATTGATATTGATAAGATTCATGTCATTGCTACTTTTCCTAGCTAGACCGACAATAGTAAAGGGGGTACAAGCCTTCATGGGACATTGTGGATATTACTGATGGTTCATCTACATGTACACTATAGTTGTAAAACCCATGTATATCTTGATTACGCACTTTGAATGGACCGAGGCGTGTGAAGAATTTTTCATGGAGCTTAAGCAAGCTCTCACCTCATCTCCAATATTGAAAGCACGAGATTGAGATAAGGTATTCCATGTACATGTAGATGCTTCAAATTTCGCTATCGATTGTATACTAGCTCAACCAGGAGATGGAAAAATTGACTTTCCTATTTCTTATGCTAGCCGACAATTGAACATGGCAGAAAATAATTACACCACCATCGAAAGAGAAGGACTAGGAATGATCTATGCCGTTACAAAGTATAGACATTATCTCTTAGCCAACAAGTTTGTGTTCTTTGTGGACCACCAAGCTTTGTTGTATTTGGTCAACAAGCCATGCAGCACAGGGAGAATAGTGAGATGGTTCATCATTCTCCTCGAATTTGATTTCACTGTGGTTGTAAAAAAAGGCACTACACATCAACGAGCAAATCATTTGTCAAGCATTGTTTCAGGAGAATCACCTAAAGGGATAGACGATGATCTACCAGACGCCTATTTGTTCTCCGTAGAAACGATACCTAGATGGTTGTAAAACATGGTGTCATTAATGACAATAGCTCAAGTGGATTCATGAATACCACTTCCTATCACAATCGGATTAATTGAGCAATCGGCTATGTATCAATTACTAGCTGGAAGGCTATACAAAAGAAATTGGGACGAAATATTGCTTTTATACATTAACCCTGAAGAAAAATAACACTACCTAAGTCAAGCACATGTTACCATAGTAGGAATTCACTTTGCGGAAGGCCAAACTATGCAATGAGTCTTGAGACTTGGAGTATTTTGACCGACTATGAGGAGATATGTTCGATCTTTTGTAAAGGATTTCCCTCAATCTCAAAAAAAAAAACCCATACCTCATGTAACATTGTTTCAAATGTCACCTGTTTCTAAGTGGAGTAATTATCTGGTTACTTACTTATCAAGATGAACATTTCCTGAGGATATGAGTAAACACCGTTAAAGAGCAATTGAAATTGATGGGGGCTAGAGCTTTCGCAAAATGGTGTATAGATTTTGTCGGACCGATACAACATTTGCTTATAGAATCCAAGCTCAATATATCATTGTAGCTACAGAATATTTGACCAAGTGGGCCGAGGCTAAAGCAACTCAAAATAATGATTCCAGAACCACAACTGCATTCTTATATGAGTATGTATTCACGAGATATGGACTACCAATAGAGATTGTCAGTGATCGGGGAACTCATTTCCTCAATGAGGTAATAGAGTATTTGCTTAATGAGTTTATGGTCATCCATAACAAATCATCTCACTATCACCCACAAGCAAATGGACAAGATGAGCATACGAATAAAATTCTTAGCTCCATACTGACTAAAGTGGTTAGTTCAAGAAGGACAGATTGGGAAATGAATCTCCATGCTGCTTTATGGTCTTACCAAGTTTCATTCAAAACAGCTTTAAATGTGCCCTTTAAACTTGTTTATGTTCTTGATGCCATACTTTCAATAGAATTTCTATTGCCGACATTAACACTAGGTTGGTAATGGGACACTTTTATGTCTTGGGACACTTTTATGTCCTGTTAAGTGACCATTTTCCTTGAATTATGTCAAGAGTTTCAAAATGGATTTTGAGGTGATATCTATCTAGAAAGTTGTCTCATGAACTGAAAAAAACTCGACATTTTTTTGGAATATCAATTCCATCTTTAACATTGTCCTTGCACAACATTTCACAACCTAAACTGTGTGAAAAAGCAGGTCTTGTTTTTGGCTTTTTTCAACTTTTTGCAACTATACCACTCTAGAATTCATGTTTGTGAGGTCTATAATGCTAGAGAACTATCTTTAGTAGTCCTCAACATGTCCTGATGCTTCTAGGGAGAAATAAATATTAAAGTTGTAAGTTATGACCAAATTACAAAAATTGTCAAATCCTGTTTTTTAGCCAATTTTAGCTCTTCTATGATTTTTTGGTGGATTTCATGATATGAAAATGCATTTTTGCTTTTCGATGTCGCATATTGTAACATAAAGCTAATATTCCTTGAGTTTTGGGGCACCTAATACCCTATTTTGCATAGTACACAACGATGGTTGATTTTTGCAATTATAGAAGAAAACGAAACATTCTAGTATATCAAGTATAGCTTTTTCAATATTGTTAGTTTCTTGTGACAACTACATGCATGTTGTAGGTAGTAACCATATCTAGTCATAAGGATCAAATTTGGCTAGATATTGAATAGTTTCTATGGGATTCTACAACTCATAATGTTGAACCCAGTGTTTTCATGTTTGCTATATTTAATACTTCATCTTTGTCCCCAAGATTCCCCTTGGTAAGAGATGTATTATTCTTTTGACACGCTCCATGGATCCTTATGAACATAAAGGACAATAGGGAACCAAGAAAACATGCATATATTATTTGTATTGAGCGTGGCTATAGAAACTTTGATGATAGGTTTGCAGAATGGTAGAAATTCAACTTTTTGTACCTATATATTTGGGCAAAACAAAAATAGTGAGTGAGAAGAAATCATATGTTCTGATCACCAACCCATTGAAGTTAACTAGGGAATTTACCTCAAGTCCTACAAAAATCCCTAATCTTATTCTTATGCAACAAAACGTAAGAAATGATTGTTTTGATGAAAATTCACTGGTCCATCAACTTTGGAGGCTTGGTGTGACCAAAAGATGAGAAATTTTACAAGTTTCTTATTTTTTCCATGTGTAGTAGGCCTTGAACTATAACCTCATGAAAGGATTTTAAAAAATGAGTGGATCTACTATGGTTTTGGAGGCTTTTTTCAAAACCTTGAAAGGACACTTTTATGTCCTGTTAGGTTACCAACCTAGTGTTAAGGGTAGCACAAGATCTTGAGTGGTCTGGACATGAATTGTCAGAAAGACTCAAAGATTTGGAAAAGCTAGACAAGCAAAGGCTAACTACTGTAGCTCATATCTATGCACAAAAGCAGAAACAAAAATAGTTTTTTGATTCCCACTTAATCACAAAAATCTTCAAGAAAGGGGACTTAGTTTTAATCTATTCCCTTAAGCAACACATTCCCAAGTTTAAGTAAAAGGGAAACGGACCATTTATCATTGAAGATGTATCTCCAAGTGGAGCAGTAAACTTGTCCACCCAAGATGGTGAACCAATGGCTAATTGGATTAGTGGATGTCGTTTAAAGAAATACAATCATCCACTAACCAATGAATTGCTAGAGAGAATGCACGCAACCAAACAAAGGAAGATCAAACAAGAGGAGGTTATTGATGAAGCCCAAGAGGAAGGTAGGCTTTGGGTACTCAAGCGGAAAGGTGCTCGCAAGAATCAACAGATATTGATTCCCATCAACACTTTGGAAATAGATGATCGACAAGGGGAATTACCTAAAGATGCAGCTTCAAAAGATGATGTGACTGGTTAGATGGAATGGACCTGCGTATCAAAGTACATCTCAACAATCATAGCACCAATTCTTTGGTCAACACAGGAGCTAGAGTAAATGCAGTCAATTATTTCACATACAAGAAGACCACAAGTCAAGCATTGATGGTAGGAATAGCGACAATAAAAGGATGCAACAAGAACCCAACTCCAACATTTGGAATAGTCAACTTGAACGTGATAGTACATGGATGTTCATGTCCTCATCAGTTTGTATGCTTGCCCGATGAACACACGAATGAGACGATGATTCTTGGAATTCCTTGGATGCGTACATACAAAGCAGTACGAGATTGGGATACGAATTATCTAGAGCTATCACCTAAAGGAGGGCAACTCATTGTTCTACTTGCACCAAGCAAGGAGGAATGGAAAAGAAGCAATCAGTAGACCAAACCACAAAGTAGTCAATCTTCTCCATCCCTTGGACAATTACTCAAGACCCAGCTCTTGCACATCATATTCGTTAGTCCTACTAGGCCGTGAAATCAATGTTAGACTCAAAAATTTCCGTGATCGGATTCCTGTAGCTCATTCTGTAAGAATTTTGCAATAGTAGACCTGGCCACCTAATTTAGACTTGCCGCTTCCATCTTCTGATTTCATTGAAAAATTTTGTGCTTGTCCGCCTTGTCTTTTTGATCACCTTCATGTCTTCCATTTTTTTCCTCCGAGCTTCTCTACTATTTATTATTAATTTTTGACCTTTTTATATGAAAAAATCAAAGACAATAACAAAATGCTCTAAAAAAGTAAAGTAAAATTTCAATAATTAAGAATATCCCTTGAAAAACACAGCGTTATTGTTTTTTGTTGGATTTTTCTAATTTTAGGTCTCATTATCAATAAAAATGATGAGAAATACCCAGAAAAGAACTATTTTTTATGATTTTTTGATAGCATATACACAATTTACACTCATCGGGAAGATATTATTTGTGAGTTTTCCCTTGATGATGAGTTATAAGGGAATTATTACATAATTTTGTAAAAAAATCACACGTTAACATCGAACTTTTTCCTCCCTCTTCAAACATTGCCCTTAATTACTTAGTAATTAGTACTTAGTGCCCTTCCACCTCTCCTAGATGGCGTACTGCAGAACGACTGTGTGCATGGGTGGAACAACTGTGTCTATGCATAGCCGTGGTTGGCTCTACCATGCTATGAAGATCAAGCTCAAGGCGCGGTTTATGCCACCTCAGTACCTTGCACGACTGAAGGTTGATTGGCGAGCTCTCAAGCAAAACGGTACGCCGGTTATGTCTTTCTCTAATCGGGTTTTGCAACTCGGCACTCAATTATGCAAATCGGATAAGAAGCGCAAGGAGGCATTTATTTACAGATTGGACGAGTATATCAAGTATGATGTCGAGGTACTCGCTCCACCCGATCTCAACAAAGCGGTAGCCATTGCTCTCGCCCACGAGATGAAACACAACAAAGGAAAGCAAGGAAAACAAGACTTCTCAAGGAACCCCGCAAAATTCTTAGAACACACAGACGGGAATCTGGGGAGATTTGGTTTGCAATGTTGGGGTGTAGATATCCAAGGTAGGCTAAAACCACCTCATTTCCACTTGGAACCTTTGCAGAGAGAGATTTCGGCCTCTTTCGCGTGACTTTTCCGGAGCCCACATTTGACCATTTTCAGTGCCATCTCACACGAGAAATGAGGGGTAAGATCTTTACTCGACAATGATCCATTTTGTGCGGTAGCTAGTCTAAAGCCCTAGAAAAAACCCTAGAAATCGAGTAGTGTACAAAGACCTACGACCTAAAAATGACTATAGCAGCCTGCCAGCTTGACCAAATCAGATGGGGTTTGAACAATAGCGTGCCCTAACATAATAGAACCTTTCTATACCATCAGATGACCATTCGACTGGGGTCAAGGGGGTCCCTAGTAGAAAAGTTAGATTTTTGACAAATGCCAGAATTCCGACCTGACTCCACAGATGGCTTGCTTATGAGGTCTATATACAATGTATATGATTGGTTTGTTGAAATCCATCAAGAAAAGCCCTCAGATAGAAGAAAACGGCTCGAAGGTTACAAAGCGTCAAATTTGACATACGAGGTCAAACTGACCCCAAATGAGCCAGAATTGGACAGGTTGCTTTACGACTATGTTGCGGACAAGTCCAAAGCCTCAAAGTTGACCAACCAATCCGACAAACAGAGTAGTCACAAAAAACGGTGATTTTAGAGTCGACAAAGCACAAAGTGATGCCGGCATGACCAAACTTGACCAAATTCAATTTAGGACTTGTATCAGGTGTATTAAACATGTCTAGATCAAAATTGGTAAGGTTTTGCAAAGTTTTTATCACTATTGTAAATAATTGGGATTATTTACTTTTGCATCAGTTTTGCTTGGAAATTGTCACCTCACCTCACCTATCATGTGTACACACCTATTACGTGCCAAAACTCAAGTATGAGCCAAAATGGCCACCCATTACTTTTGTAAAATTGTCAAAAACGCAAAGAAGCCAAAATTTGGGTTATGGAAAACATTTCTTGATCTAAATCACTTCATATCTCGTACCCAAGGTCTATACAATGCTTAGAACGAGTTTGTACGAAAACATGTCAATTTTGGAAGAAAAGTTAATAATCATGATTATTTACTTTCTGGTCAAAATTTGGGGAATTTTGATATTTTTCCATCATACATCCAAAGTACATGATGTGTTGAGCCCACTAGCCAATTTTGAATCAATTTGAAGCTCCAAATCTCAAATTTCCTTTATATCTACAGTTTCAGAGACCAAAAGCCAAAATCTGGTACCAATTTCACCCTATGCATCCAAATGAACCCATATTTCACTGAGAGCATGTATTTGGTATATACTTTAAGCCTATAAAGACAGTTTTGCAAAAAGATAAAAATTTTCCTCAGTTGTAAATAATTGTGATTATTTACTTTGGTTGCAAATTTTTGTTTTGGCCACACAGTTTTGTTCCTTGCATGTTTTATGCATCTTTGCTTGTTCAAAAATTGATTTGAAGCAAAGTGGACCCAATTCTCAGCATTTCACCCTAAAGGAAATTTCACAGAAGATTCTGACAAAATGTGCTAACTTTGCACTCTATTCATTGAATAGGAGCTATGCAAGCAGCGGAGAGGGACAAAAATAAGCTCAACCAAAAAGAGAAACTACAAGAACTGCTCGCGTATGAACTAGACCCTGAATCAGTCAAAGCAACCAAGGCATCATACCTCTCTAGAGAACAGCTAGAAGAACACCACACTACAGGCTTCACTGGCAGATTCAAAGTGAAGAGGGGCATCAAGTGGAGTTGCAACACCTGCCCAAATAATTCTATGATGTATCTGCCAAACTAGAAACCAAAGAAGCTAACCCAGGCTCGGGCTCAGAGATTTCTACGAACAAGAGCCTTGCGGAGTGGATTTTCAGAAAGCTCATGAGCTTCTATCCACAATCAAAGAAGATGGAACCGCACAGATATCCGACACCCAAGGGAACAAGATTGAAGTAGTGATCACAAAAGAGATAGTGGCAGAGGCACTCAGACTGCCCACAGAAGGAATGACCATGCGAGCAAGAGACAGGAAAACCGCAAGTACATTTACCAAAGAGACAGCCGCGGCTACATTCGTCGACCTCATTCACAAACAAGTGGAAGAGCCAGCCCGGTTGTACCACCAGCACTTTCATTTCTTGGCAAAAAGGCCACCAAGGTACACTACATTAAATTACGTCGTGGCCACCACATTCACTCTAGTGCTCAAGTCGACAACAAGACAACCAGTGGAACACGTGCAGTATGTCTTGACAACCTCGAAGGGCACCAAGAAGGAAGGAAAAATCACGTACTTGGGTGCTCCAGAGGTCTTGACTCGAATAGCTTATCATGCCATTGGCATGGCCGACAACCTATCACCTGTCCGTGCTCAGAACACATGGATATTGGCAGTACAACCCTATCCAAGAGCTACAAGGTCAGGTAAAAGATCATATAAATCTGATGAAGAGTCAGCTGGACCGCTCGCCGGAAAGGCACAACAGCGAGAGCTCAGACAACAAAGAAAAGAGAGCTCGGAGAGAAGAGATGAAAAGAAAAGCTGTGGCTGAACACCAAGGAGAGCCAGCTCAAAAATAAGCGCACTTTGAAATAGAGAAACAGAGGTAGCGACGTAGTAGGCAAGCACAAGGAAAGGACCTGCTGGACTTAAAGGCCCTCGAACAAAGCATCATACAAGAAAGAGGTGGATGATCCAACAGAGCATTTAGAAAGAATGTACCAAGAGGCTGAAGCTCTAAAGATGAAGGAGGCAGAATAAGCTGCTAAGAAAGCCAAGGAGGTGAAAGACCAAAGACAATATGAGGAAACGGATAGACAAGAACAAAGTTATGGATCGCCTCGACCAACCTCACCGCATACAAAACAACAAGACCATCCTATGCCTAGCCCACCACCATCATCTGTGGGCAAAGACACCAATGAAGAAGCGGAGCCTGAGAAAGAGAAAGATTTTGAGTCCAACAAACAAATAGAATCCGCACAAGAAGCTAACCACCTCGAGAGACAAAAAGAAAAAGAAGCCAAGCCAGAACAGGAGAAGGCCAAAAAAGATACTCAAAAGCCAGAAGAGGAAAAGGAAAGTGGATCTGAACAAGAGATTGTTAAACAAGCAGATGCGGAAAAAGAGTCTACCACTACCCATGAGAAGGAACCCGAGCCAGAGAAGGAAGAAAGGCCTCTACTTCTACTCAGCCAAAAACTACCGAGGCATCAAAGCCTCAGGATACTCGAGAAGAAGACCGACCATCTACCTCTACACAAGAACCACCAGCAATTAGGACCCAGCAGGAAGCCACACATGAGGCTGCAGGCACATCTCAATTGGCAGGATAGGAGGAGTGGCAATCAAACGACCAGGTAATCGTCCAAGTCAATGAATATGCACGGTAGATGGAGGAAATGATGGAGAGACTCCGTTCAGAAGCATTAAACCACAGCACAAAGGCCAAGGAACTTGAGATGGTGACCAACTCTCTCTAAGGAGAGTTAGAAGACAAAATGACTGTCATCACTGATCTTCAAAGGCAGGTGCAAGAGCTGAAGGTAGAAGCGGAACAACGTCAGTTAGCGAGAGATAGGAAACAAAAAGAAATGGAGGAGTTAGGTGATCTACTCATCAAACTATCTGATGCCTGCAAAGCAAAATACAGGCAGCTGCTGACAGAAGTTACGAATGAACTTCTTACAACATCTCTATCAACTCAAAAAATTCAGGTGCAATTAGATGTTTCTAATGCTTCTCTGCATTATTCTGAACAGAGGATCAATGATCATGCCATTTTCTTACGGAAAATCAAAGAAAATCCAGCCGTGGCCTCGATGAAAGGAACTGATGAAGTGTATAAGGCACTCAAGAAGAAAAACAAAGACCTTTAATTGGAATTAAAGCTAGAACAATCACAGCGTAGGGACCTCGAACTGATGCAGGTTCAAAGAGAGAAGGGGCTTATAAAGGAGATAGCAGAACTTAAGCAAATTAATCGATTGCTCAAAGATGGGAAACTAGACATGCAGGAAGAGTCATGCACTTCAGAGCCACCACAGATAGACATACCCTCGGTCTCATTTGATGAGTTTGAGACATAGTCCACAGCAGAGCCTAGTGGTGATGAAGATTTTCAAATTAACATCACGAATGAAGACACAGTGCCAATGGTCCAGTTTTCAAAAGCTGAAGAAGACGTATTGAAGGAGAAGATCACCCTGGAGGTGGATGAGCAGTGGAAATCCACAATAGATTGGGAGTTGAGAGTTTTACACTCTGTCGAAATCCCTCGACTCACTCCCAATTAGATCAACGCTCAATGGCACCAACAATCCTTGCCGTACCCTCTCATCAAAGTGGAAGTGTTACAGGTGAAAGAAAGGCTCTACAAAGATATGCAAGAAGATGGCGCAGATAAAGACACCCAAAGTGGAGGCTTAGCTGGTTGAGCAAGAATCCAAGATACTTGATTCTGTTCACAAGAGCACCTGTAGCCCTTCAAAGAGATCCAACCTTCTATACTGTGTCTAGAGTAAGGACATGGCAAGTGCATGAAGCACTGCAAAAGAAGAGGCCAACTTGGCTTAACTTCCCCAGGCTTCCAGCTCCAAAGAGAGGCCAAGCGACAGAGGAATACATGGTGAAAACCGTAAGGGGCACCCTTACTTACTTCAAGAGTCTACTAGATCTCTCCTGTGCCATGTTATATAAGATCTGCACGATGCTGCTCACATGTATATAAGTTTTTAATGAGCATGAGCAAATAGGAGCCCCATGGATATCATTTTTTGGAAGGAAACAAAGGCTTATGCTACGATCCGAGCGTGCAAACTTCAGAAGAAGTCCTTTACGAATTCTATGCTAGATGTATTCTTGCCCTCGAATAATATGTTAGCCTTTGAAGAAGCATTCTACACTAGATTTTTCACATGGTGAACGAAGATATTTGCACCGGTGATCAACAACCTAACATCCAGGTTTGTAGGCTACTCAGCGGTGGAGCTAAAGAGTAAAGTAACAATGCAATTTCTACAAGTTCACGACAAAGAAAGAAGAATCAGATACCAGAAGGCACTGGATGCGCTTAAAGACTGCCTCGCCACCGTCAACCCGAAGACTATTTCAGTCCATAAAGCTATGTCAAGGGAGGACACATACCAAGAGGGGGGGAATGTTAGCACCAAGCTACACAGACACCATTTTTCAGATTTCTCTTTGTAGAACTCCAAATTATTAGTTTTGACCACCCAAAAACCTTGGCTAAGGTATAAAAGCCAATTTTTGTAAGTTTTTTATAAGTTTTTGGATAAGAAATACACAGCATGAGCTAATGGTGCTCACTTCTCTCCTTCTCATGCTTCCTACTCCCTCTCTGATTGTCACATTGTGATTTTGTTTGTTGCATTACAACCGCATGTAAGAGCTCTACCCATTGACGTAAGCCATTCACAGTACTTCGTTGCTTTTGGCATCGCCGACCCGCGGCCTAATTTCATGATAACTAAGAATTTACACTCTTAAATCAAAAACTAAGCATATGCGGGTATTGGGGCATCGTTGCTAAGCATTTAGATGCATTCTGGGTCAAAAACGACTAGGTAAAAAATCCACTGCTGTTAATAATCGCGATTTTGGAACTTGACCTAAAGTGGGGTTTGAGACCATAAGCATGTGTGCTTAGGTCCTATAAACTTGTCCTAGAAGTTCCATTATGCTTTGATGTCATTTGATGCTGTAACAGATGTGATTTGCTTGCCGATGAGTGATTTACTTGCCGATGAGCGATTGGCTTTCATGTTTTCAGTCACTTGAGTGTAGCTTGAGTTAGATGCGAGTTGTTAGTTGTTTTTCGAGAGATTGAAAACCTCTTGTAGCCTCTATGCACTAGTCAAGTGAGCTTCGTCCCATGGTTTGACAAATTAATCGTGGTTCTCGCTAATACTACAATAAGATAGGATGGTGAGGTTAGACATGCGTCCCACATTCCACCCTTACCTCCATCATTAGTCAAAAACTAGGCAGTAAGTGTTATCAACCTTGAAGGTAAGGGAGGGACAAAAGTGAAGGAATGTCTTTACCCTAATTGTATGCACAATGTCAACACATTGAACTTTTACATGATTTCCATCTTGGCTCTACATGGTCATGGCCTACTCACTTTTGAGTTCTAAGCTTGAATGGTGCATCATTTTCCCACTCATGACACATATTTGTGCACCACAATTGATGTAGATACTGGAGATATGTTGGCCTTTGATGTGAGAATCCATCATTGATAGTATATACTCTATATTCCTCCCACAGATAGTCCCAATTATCTTTGGTTTTGGCCATCTCATGCTAGCCATCTTTTTCCATTGTGTCCTCACCCTAGGTGAAAGTTAAAGTAGCTGAGGCCAAGTGATCTTTGGGCCCTCCCTATAGACATCTCAAACCAAATCATACAATTTAAAGCATTCTCCCAAAGAGAAATCTACAATGTCAATGTTATGTCATGACTTGGATGGATTTTTACTATATCCCCCCTTAGTTTTTATATTTTCTTCTTTTTGGGAAGATACACCATGCCTAACATGCTCTACTTGCATGGCTTCTACCCCATCTACCTTGGTCTTACCCTTTCAATACCGAGGTGGATGTGGACATCTTTGTCATGGCACAAAAGGGGGAGGGTTATCCTATCATTTTAGGGAGGCCTTGGCTTATGGTGTTGAAGGCAAAGAAGGACTAGGACACCGTTATCATCTAGATGAAGGATTCCAAAGGAAACCCAATACTTCATGACATGAAGATAGGTCAACAACATGACATGGATCTAGAAACCTTTGAAGATGAGTTTTTAGTGACTCTTCAATGACTTTAGAGGAGGAGTCAACAACGATTGAAGAAAAAAATAGTAGCATCAAGGTGATAGGGGTCATTCTCAAGGACCCTAAAAGGATGGATCAACCTGATTCATCATCATCGAGACAAAGAGAGTAACCAAGTATAAAAACTTTGGTAGAAGCAATTAAGCTATATCAAATTATCTCTAGTGAGTTGTGTGGTAAGGAGTGTGAATATTACATTTTGATATTAAGTAGTCTTACGACCATTTTCATTGATAAATATGATAAAATCACGGGCATCACATTAGTTCAACATCACATTAAGCTTAAAGAGGGAAGTAAACAAGTAATGAAAAAGCTCAAGCGGCAAGGAGAAATTCAGCAAGAGGCCTTGCTCAAGGAGGTAAGGAAACGAATAGAAGCACGATTCATCTTCACTGTTGAAGACTCTAAGTAGGTTTCTTCAGTGGTAGTCACACCAAAGAAGAGTGGTAAGTGGGGGGTTTGTGTTGATTATTAGCCTCTTAAAGCATTCATAACGAGGGACCAATTTTCTCTTCCTTTCCAAGATGAAATTTTCAATGAGGTAGGAGTACATGAGTGCTACATGATATGTGATGGCTACTCAGGCTACTTCCAAATTAGCATCACTGAAGAAGATCAAAAGAAGACAACCTTCATCACACCATGGGGATGTTTTCTTGCATGGTTATGCCTTTTGGTCTCACCAATGCTCCATCCACTTTTTGCGCTATGTGATATCTGTTTTTCAGCCATTCTTTGGTAGATCAATTTTTGTTTTTATTGATGACGTTTGCATCTATAGCTCTTTCTCTCTTCATTTGGGAAAAGTCTATGAAGGTCTAGCTAGGTTGCAAGATTTGGGTGGCGAGTTCAATTTAGGAAAGTTTCATATTGGTACAAGAAGGGTCACTCTTCTTGGCCATGTAATCTCATCCAAAGGTATTGAAGCTGACCCAACTAGAGTTTAAGCTTTGATTTCTTTACCATCATGCATGAAGGCCAAACAATTGCTCTCATTCATTCAAAAGGTAAGATATTTAAGTAGGTTCATTCACTTTCCCTCACAAGTGGTTCTTCCTTTGCAACAAGCTACCCATCAAGAGATATTCACTTGGAGTGAAGAGAATGAGTAGTAATTAACTGAGATAAAACAAACCTTAGCCTTGTTACCCACCATTGCACCTCTAAATTGGGATAAGCCATTTTATGCTAATCCTAGTGTGGGAAATGACACACTTGGGGTTGATTTAATGCAAAAGGATTCTCAAACTTCTCTCATGCATCTGATCTACTTTTCTAGCCGCATGATGAATCCATCAAAGAAGGGATACTTAGAATTGGAGCACATGGTGCTTGCATTAATTTTTGCTACCACAAAGTTTTGCACTTGTTTACTATCTAGACCATTCATAATCTTAATGATGGAAGAGGTATTTCCTTATGTGATGCAACACATGGATGTTTCTTCTAGGATTTCCAAGTGGCTCACTAGGTTGCAAGAGGTTGATTACACAATGCAAGCGGAGAGCTCCATAAGAGCTAGTCTAGGAGTCATTCTCACTCATTCCCATTATCAAAAGAAGCTAAAAATTACATCGTGATAAAGAAGCAATACTTGTGCTGGAGACCATGATGGTGTTTGTGGATGACACTTTTCACTTGACATAACTAGAGGGAAAATTCTACAAGCCAGGTTCGTGTGGACTAGTCTACAGAGAAATATGCCCATTGGTGTAAAACGTGCAAGGAATGTTAGAAGGCTGGCGATATGAGACTCACCTATGAGCCACTCACTCATATAATTTCTTATAGACCATTCAAGAAATGGAGAATAGATTCTATTGAGTGTTTTCCAAGAACCCAATCAAGTAGTTTGTAATGAGGGTTGCCATTTCAACTCAACCCAATTTTCTCTATGGGGGCCCCCTTTGTTGCAAATTCTCAAGTGCATTGCGTATGAACGACCAGTTTATGACCAAAATAAATAAATCTATGGTAAAATCTTTCACTTGAACTAGGAAACATTGCATGGTAAGGAGTCTTTCTCTCCAACTACCAGTGGAGCCTTGTCAATCATTCCCTTCTCCTTCATTTTCTCCTCTTAGGGATCCACTTTCAAATTATTGATAACTATATTAGCTAAATAAAAGGGGAACTTAATGGTTTGTACAACCATGGACACCACCTTTCTTACAAAAGCAATTGAGGGGTCCTTCTTCTCATTACCACCTTTCCCTACCTTGTCCTCTTCCACCCATGGAGTCCCCCACCCCCTTTTCTCTATTCCTCTCTCTTTCTAGGATGCTCCCTTTTATTCTCTCTCCTCCATTCTCCTTCCAAAACTCCCCTTTTCTCCCTGTCCTTGGAAAACCCACCCACCATGCTTGTTGTTTTTTCACACACACATACACACTAAGTCCTAATTATACTCTCTCTCACACATACACACACACACACATACTCGCATACACATACACACACAAAACCTACTCATTAACACACATGACACTCTGGAAATCACCACCAAACACTCTCACAAATCAATCCTTAAGCTGAAAATAGTCGAATTATAGTAACCATCATTCACACACCTATATATGCTCTCATACATATGTGCCTCATGCCAACGGCTTTAATGAAATGAAGACCAACGTTGGAGAGGGGGAAGGGGGAACACACCCGTCACACAAGTAGATTGCCTCTCTATATCCGAGTATATACACAGCACCTCGATCCACTAGAGTTCACCTTTGAAACTCTACACTCACATAGGCAAACCATCGTTTTCACACAACACAATGCACACACACATTGACATCACACCACACCACACTCACATTACACCGTTGTTGATCTCTAACCTCTCACCACACACATTAATGCTCTGAATCACTCTCTCCGCACACAAGAACTGTCTATTTGGGTGGGCATACATTCCACAAGCCAACATTGCGAACAAAAGACTAGAGTAGGATAAAGACAAGGGGAGAATGGGAGATTAAACACTATCATGGGACAATGTAGTCTTTACTTTATCATAGAAAACACATTACATGGACACAAGCACCAAGACACTGCCAACTCAACGAACAGAACACACTCAAGCTTCACTCTGTAAAAAAACCACGAGGACAAGCCCTCGTTGGCTTCCCACTGCACCAATGGCTTCACCACTGAGCTTTCTCTGTGGACACATCCCTCCTTGGGAACAACCTCTCAAATTGGCCCTTTAGTCTCCTTCAAAGGGACTTGATGGTTTGCAGGAAAGAAATGCCAGAAGACCACCCAAAAACGAGAAAAAATGTGTTTTTATTGAGCTCCCCACTCAATCCTAGTAGCTCTCTCTTGATTGGACCCTTTGGGCTCCGGATTCAGTAAGTTATCCAAGCTTTGAGGCCTCAAAATCCACCTTTCACCCTCTTTCTCACATATCACTACCCCATTATTGCTCTGAGATCTTGGGCACTAGCACTAGTGCTAGTGCCTTGCACCATTTGCCTCCAAACATATGGGGCCCTCAAAGCCATATAAACTCCTTCCATCATCGAGCTACCATATCAATAATCCACAAAGTTGCCACCCATCGAGCACTCACCATGTCAACAATGCACAAATTTTCCACCCATCGAGCACTCACCATGTCAACTCCCGTTGTTGTGCCCAACTCTAGGAAAAACAACCATTTTCTTTGCCCTACATAGCCAGCCACACGCAGCGCCCATGAGAGACGACATGGCCACGTTCTCCAAGGAACCTCTCTCTCTTGAGATACCCATTAATGTGCATGATCCTGTCTTTACACCATGGCATCCAACCCCATCATCTCACATGTGGATTCACTTGATGGCCATGTGCTAGCCTTTGGTGAATGTTTCGTAAGGGCACCTTTAAACTTTTGAAAACTTCACCCCAAGAACCTTCTCATGGTGCCATTTTTGACCCACAAGATCTCTCTACGCACATGTTTGATGGCCAAGCTACAAAAAGCCATCAGTCACCACCAAATCGAGCTCCGAACTTGTCAATCCTCACTATATCTAAACTTTTTTGATGCCACAAATGATAAATAAAATGCATTTAAGACCGCTTTGTTCGCAACAACTGACACCGTCTTCCACCTAGCACATCTCGATCATCAAGAATCCGGTTCACAAGCCATCAACTCCTATTGAACTCATATGTTGCACACTACTCTCTAGAATCTTTTCAAACCAAAAATGATTCCAAATGTCACAATTTCCAACACAACCAAGTGGGCACATACGTGGCCCTGCAAAATCTTCAATTGACCATAACTTTCTCTCGAGAGCTTTGATTGAAGATTCAAAAATATCGGCATGCTCCACAATTGAAGATTTTCACGTGTCTCTAGTGACCCCAACTCTAGCCAGATGTGTGTACCTACTATGTCCATTGAGGATATGCAAGACCTTATAACTTTGGATAGCCATATCTTTCACATCGGATGAGCCGTCTAGAGCATCTTGAGCACCACATTCTCAACCACTATCCCTGCACTTTGAACGCTTTGACTCACCATCCAAATTGGCTCATCTTCGAGCCTTCTTGGCCTAGAAAAATGCATATAGCATACATTTTTGTTAACATTGCCTGTCAAGGGCCTTCACACCTGCCTTAACTCTCTAGCTTGCACTTGTTTGTAGCCTTTGTTTGCATCCTTAGCACTACATAGCACACCTCACTACATAGACCAACTTTTCTTGTACCAATGTGACGAACGTGAATACACTTGACTATGATCGTTGAAAATGACAGGACATGAGAAAGGCTTCCTCAAGAGAAGCATCAAGTTACGAAAGTGCCAATTAGGTGGGCCATAAAGACCTCTCATCAATTTTGAACATCAGCATCAAACCTCGTTATCATCTTTTTACTCCACCTATGCCCCTCATAATCTTTCTCTTTTTGTAATAAAGAAGGGTCATTGTATATATTTTTATACTAGATTTTAAAATACAGGGCATGAGTGAGAGAAACAAAACCATATTAAGCTAAAACTAGAGACACTGTCATTTTTATAAATCACGGATTTATCTTGTCCAATGACAAACCACCCTCAAAAACTTCTTGTAAAAGCTCCTTTCTCAAATAAGCTAGTTAAAACTAGCATACCTTGTAAAAAAAACCCCATCCATCTACCCTACTCCCTCTCCTACTATTTTTCCTATGTGGCCCTTGCATCATGCAATAGAGATGGATGACCTACGGTAACATGGTGTAGTTCATGCATCCAAATAAAAATAGTTTAAAAAGTCCCTCATCTTCTCCTATATAAGGAGGGGTCTCTATCACCAAAAGACAACTCTCTCATCAAAACACAAGCTCCAAGTATTAGAGGTTATGATAATTTTGAGGAATAGGCACCATGCCTCCACACTTCTAACATAGTTATTCCATGCAAAAGGGTTTTTGGAGACACCATCACATCACAAAGATTAAGTGGGTTATGAAAAAAAAAAATCACATACACAAGGAGATCAATAGAACACAGAAATCGTAGTGCATATTCCACCTCTCCATCACCATTAACTGCCACGCCTTGGTGAAAATTGAAATGGAGGACTCAACATTTAACACCAACAAGAATGAAGGTTACCCTGACACTACTCCTTGACATCACCTCACATCCATCAATGAGGCACCCATGGTCCCCTCCCTTCTGTCTTGCCTATTCTGTACCCACTATATCTTTTCTTCACAAATAATCTATTCGTTCCTTTATGACACTCTATGTATTGTGTTGGATATCAAAGACTTGTGAGTAAGTCATACGATTATTTCTTTTTTTTTTTTTGCATACAAAGGTGTGTGGGTTGGCCACGTCTTGTGTCAATAGTAATCCACACACATATACTCACAACCCTCACTATCCACCTCCACTTGTTTCTCTGCCACCTCATACCATATAAGTTGTAAACTAGTGGATCAATTCATAACATGTTTGGCTGTGTGAGATGGTGTGTGGTGTGCTGTATAATCTAGTAAGAATATATTAGGTAAAGTGGAAAAGTCCCAACTCCTAGGTTGTCCTATTTTTCTTTGCATGCAAAGGTGTGTGGGTTGGCCACCTCTTGTGTCAATAGTAATCCACACACTTATACTCAAAACCCTCACTATCCACCTCCACTTGTTTCTTTGCCACCTCATACCACATGAGGTGTAAACTAGTAGATCAATTCATAACATGTTTGGCTATGTGAGATGGTATGTGGTGTGTTGTATAATCTTGTAAGGCTATATTAGTATAAAAATCCCAATTCCTAGGCTGGACAACTTTCAACATTTATCATGGTTAGGGATCACTCAATACTCTCAAGATAGTATTTGACGGGCCCACCTTGGCGTAGTGCACATGGTGCACTTATCTAAGCTAGGATCTCTTGACTTATGGAGGAATATAAAGCCTACACTTGTCCAAGCTAGGTTCCCTTAACCTATGGAGGAATACAAAATCAGCTTCTTGTCCAAGCTACATTCAAAGTGATATGTTAAAATGAGTATGTACACATATATGTCTAAGTTATTCTATATTAAAATAAATAAGGTTTCCAATAAGAAAAAACCCATTCCCAATACTAATGATCACTTTCAATTTTTATGAATAGAGACAATTTGACCGTTAACAAAACATAAAATTTGAATTTTACTTAAGATATAGCTTTCACTTTACTTTTTTTGGACTACATCAAGAAGTGTCAAGATCACATATATTACATTCTAGATTACCATGTGATACACCACTTTATGCACATAGATGCATTCTTTTGAGCATGTTCATGAGGATAAGACATTTAGGTATTCGCTACACTTATGTTAAGTCGTCCTAATTTTATACACTTTATAACAAATGGGTTTTTAAATCCACCACTTGGCCATTCTAAACTCTTCAATCAATTTCATGTTACTTGTGTCAATGCTATTCTATGTGTATTTACAAAAAAAAGTAGTTGTTATAGAGAAAAGTTCAATCTATTTGCAACTATAATAAATGTAAATCTCTTGTGTTCATAGTTCTTATCATTAAACATGTTCGGAAAACACAAGTCTTAAGGAAGACGAATTAAACTAATCTCAATAATGGATTTTATGATAAAGAGTTCTAATTTTGGCATTATGTTCTAAAAGAATGGGGTATATCTGCATATCATTCAAAATTGTAATGATTTAGAATTTTCTTATTTTTGCATGTATACATGCAAATGAATTCCCAAGCCAATATCACAACAACATGGCATATTCTTGTATGAATCTCCATGCCAATATGACAACGACATTGTTCAATGAATATTTTTTATTGAATGAGTATAAAAAAAGAGGTCTTCTATTGATACATCTTATATAAAGTACAAAATAATATATACCACCCATTGACTAGAAATACCCAAAATAAGAACTCATACTTATGTTTTGAAGCAAAAAGACATTGTTCAAGTCGTACTTTTGTCTTGAAGAAAAAAGGTTTCTCTTGACTAAATCCATTTGTACATTGTAAATGAAAATAGTGATCACATTCCAAACTAAAAATACAAAGAAAAATTTGTCTCCTTAATTAAATTAGAATTCACTCCATTAATAAAGAAGTCCCCTTTCACTAGGGTGCACTTCATGGAGAAATTTAAGCTACAACGGGGTCTAAATATTTATAGTGCATCCATTTACACAAGATATGAGCACAATATACATAGTTCTCTACTCATAGCAACAAGAAAAAGAGAACCCATAAGAAGGATTCACTCCATTAATAAAGAGTCTCCCAAATGTTAAGGTGCACTCCATGTGAAACCCATTAGGTTGATACAGAAGTCCCCTTACAATAGGGTACACTTCAAGTAGAAAAATATAAAGTGATAAATGGTTGAATGAGAGATAAATGTACAATTTATATTCATCTTCAATAACAATTTACAATGATCTAGTTCTAATTGATATGTGTTTTTGTGTAAAATTGATATCTCTTCCACTACATCCTTGCCAAAAAACTTCAACATGTGACTCTCAACACTGTCCTCTTTACAAGTAGAAATTCATGACATAAGCTGTCTTAGGATCCTCTACCTTGTTCACAATTGAATTGGAGGTATAAATCTTCTTGTTTCTTGCACACAACTATCCCACTAACCATGGAACTATTGTGCCTTCTAAGAAGCATCCAAGTTGTTTAGGTGTTTGTCTCCAAAATTTTGGAAATATGAGATAAGTTCCCGAAATATTCCACATCACTCTATATGGAGTATCATAAACAATTAATGTATTTCTAGCATGTAGATCCTCAAAAATCCCCCAACAAATTCTTATGATAAACTCTTTTATAGCCAATCATAATATTTGGATTTTGACAAATCTTATTGCTCATAAACATCTTGAACTTTGAATAATGCTTAAGAAAGCACATCTCAAGTATATGCTGAGATTTGGTTAGGTTATAGCAACTCCATATCCAAGGTTCAAAATAATCAAAACAAAAGTTCAAGAAAGCTTCTTCATCACAGTGCAGTACCACATGATAAACTTCATCTTTGTTAGAGACAATTTGCATGTGCTTGGCCCATGAAGGAACAATATCAGTGTGTCGCATTTCAATCGATTAAATCAGTAAACCTTCAATATCTAAGATAAGAACCCTCCATTGTTTCTTCAAGGTAAGTAGTAACTGAGTAAGGGGTGGTTGATGGATTTGATGAGGCCCCAAAAAAGGTTGAGTAGAAGAATTTTCTCTTTCAAATGAATTATTACACTATAGAAACAACATATTTCTTCTTTTGGCTCTAGAAGGAAACACAAAATTTTTAGTTGATATTTATTTTTAAACCTAAAAACAAATTGATGATTTTAGCATTTAACATTTGGTCACTATAGACATCCAAAAGAATCTTAAATCGGTATCACAATACTAGAAAACCTTGTGATTACGAGAGTATGGAAATTTGTCAATACACAAGTAGACTTTAAAGCTCTCCAAGTCAATTGATATAATTGATCTAAAAACCAATGGCAAAGTACAATTAGGTGACATGCTTAAATATCAAGAAGAACTCAAACACAAAGAATAATCTTTGCATGAATTTTTTTTAGTTGCAAGTACACAAAAATTTGTAAAGTGATCCATGGCTATTTTAAGAGGTTTCTTCTTCATCTGAATGAAATGGTCCAAATTCCCTATGAAATACTCCTTCAAAGAATACTCTGGATGAAATCTGCAAGAAACCATGATGAAGTGAGTGTTTTGAATCAAAATACAAATATCATTTACAGAAGTATTTATTGAAAAGTCAACATGATTTCTAGTGAGTAGTACCTTAGTGTTTGAGAAGATTGCACTCATTTAGTAGCTTCTTCACAAAATCCTTGGCTATTACAGCCTTCAATGATGGTGTGGCATAGCCTAGATTCCTTGCTAAGGATATTAATTGTGATCCCTTTATCATATCAATAATGGTTTTTTCTTTTTTCATTATTTCTACTATTTTGTTCCTTCTAATCTCCTTTTCCTTGCTTGGATTAGTTAGCTCTCCTGCTTGCCGAAAAGGTCTCCTAGCTTCTCAAACATTGGTAACTTATTTATGGTTATCTCCTTTTGCAAAACCATCTTGAGTTTCAATCTTTTCAATAGTCCATGAGACCTTTGTATTCATTGTCATTGGAAATTGGGGCTTGTCCATAACAATTAGAGCCAATGAACTCATGCTTGTCTTTGCTCGTCTCAAGCTGCAAGTAGGGGAGTGACTCTTCTATGAGAACATTATCAACCATATTTTCTTCATCAAACTTTGAAGGAAATATGCATATCTTTGTAGGTGAAACACAACATTTGTATAGGGAGTCATCAACAAGAATTGTTCTACGTGGATCACATTCAAAGCATGCATATATTTTTGCTAATGGCTTAAATATAGCTGGAACTTGAGGATTGTTTGGTCTAAATAATTTCACGCCTTCAAGAACATAGCAAGATTCTTGAGACCAAACTACAAAAAATGGCAATATCTCCTTTGCATTTCTTTGAAGTATTCTCAACATCATCTGGTAAAAATTAGCTTCTTTAGCTGTTGACCAAATCCCAACATTGAATCTCTTCAATATGGTCTCTAAAAATTGGATGCACCCTGGCCGTAACACAATATGAATTTGTGAATCATATTGAATAATTCATGAATTGATGATGGTTGTTGACTTTGTTTCAATAGTAGACCATTCAAGTCCAATATTATTCTCAACATGGATTTGTTAGGATTTTATGATACCAAAGTAGTTGCATCAACAACACTCTCTTGCACATCTTTTATAGATTGAAATTTTTTACCCATGCATTCCTTTAATGAAAGATGCAGCAAAGAGACCTCAGGTATTTGCATTTGAGTATCAGTAATTGGATTCAATTCTTCAAGTGAGACCTTTGTGGATACATGTGGAAGGGTCTCATTGATTTCTATTGGATTGAAGCATTCCTTATCTATTCCACCCTCAATCCCTAGATCAAAGAAAAAAAAAATGAAAGATCACACAATAGTCCCCTAGAGAATGACATACAAGTAATATTTTTTGACATGATTATTGAAATCCACATAATCATCACATTTTCTGAAACATTACTTCTCCATATGTATTATGTAAGAAAAAAATACTTAGAGGGTAAATCTATTCAAAATGTAAGTATTTTAATTTTGTTACTTACATACTTGAAAAAGATTAAGGCTATAATTCCATAGTACTAGATATTTGAAGCACTATCTATTCTATCAATACTATTAAGTAAGTTTTGTAAGGATGGGTGCATCTTTGATTCACCACTTGGACAATCTAAACAAGTTCTTGGAGTGGAGAAAATAAATTCTCAATCCACAACCAGGCCACCTTAAGCAAGTTTTAGAAGGGAAAGCTCATCATCCTCTATTTAGCGCTTGGATTTTTAAAAATATTTAAGAAGTTTTGTTGCATCCTAGATCCACCACTTGGTCATTCTAAACATAGTGCAAAAGGGGGAATGCATCCTAAATCCTCCATATTCTCATTATATATAGTCTTTACAATGAAGGATGCATCCTAAATAAAATTAAAGTCATTCTATGATGTTTTGAATGGTGGTGTGCATCCTATATATTGAATCAAAAGTTGTGTAAGACTAGTTCTCATTTTAGATCCACCACTTGGCCAATCTAGAAATCATGGAAGAGTAGGTACTAGCTCAATCAAAGATTCAATCATAATTATTGAAGTGTTTATTCAAGGTCCATTACTTGGCCAATCTAAATGGCTCCCGTCAGAGTCAGTGTAATGTAATCCACCACAAACATTTTTCACTAGTGATCACATCCTTGATCCACAATAAGGGCCATTTTAAACAGCTTATAGAAGCTTTGATGCATTTTAGATCTACCACTTGGCCGTTCTAAAAACTTATAGAACACATATTGTTTCTTAGATGCATCACTTGGAGACTTGAAGTTCAAGTTCTTGTTGAAGAGTAAGGGAATTCTTAATCCACCACCAAGCCACTTTGAGCAAGGTGTGAGAAGGAAAAGTGCATCTTGTATTTAGTACGTTCTCTTTTGAAACAAATTAAGGAAGGTTTGGTGCATCCAAGATTCACCACAAGACCATTCTAAACATGGTGGTGTAAGAGATAAAATGCATACTAGATTCACTACCTTTCCATTCCATTTGTCCAAGCTAAGCTCTGTTGAGTTATGGAGGACCATCAGATCCACCACTTGTATAATATATGCCCTATTGAAACATAGAGAGCCATAAGGTTCACCACTTGTCCAAGCTATTCTCCATTCAATCATAGAGGACCATAAGGTCCCAATATATGCTCTATTCAAGCATAGAGATCCATGAGGTCCACCACTTGTCCAGTCTATGCTCCATTCAAGCATAGAGAGTCACAAGATCCGCCACTTGTCCAAGCTAAGATTGATTCAAGCATAGAAAAACACAAGATCCAACACTTGTCTAGTCTATGCTTTATTGAAGGGTACATAACCATAAGATCCACCACTTTTCCAAGGAACTAACCCATTCAAGCATAGAAAGATACAAGATCCACCATGTATCCAATCTATGCTCTACTGAAGGATAGAGAGCCATAAGGTCCACCACTTGTCTAAACTATGCTCCATTAAAGCATAGAAGACCATAAGGTCCACCATGTGTCCAATTAATTATCTACTAAAGCAGACAGAGACATTAGATCCAACACTTTCAAGCTATGCTCCATTCAACCATAGTTAGCCACAAAGGTCCACTACATGTCCAAGAAAAGCAGTTCCACCAGTAAATCTAGGCTCTATTGAAGCATAGAGAGAAAGGAAATTTGTAATCCACCATCAAGACACTTTAAGAAAGGTATGGATGGAAAAGTGCATCCTTTGCTTAAAATTCGTACATCCAAAATCCACTATTGGGATATTCTTAAGGATACAAAATAAAAAATGCATTCAAAATGAACTATTGCATAAATTTCTAGTACATAAGTTTGTGCTCTAATAAAATATGTACAATGAGTTACAAATGCTTGTATGGATTATGTTTAACATGATACATGAACTTTGAAATAGAGCATGATTATGCTAGCCCAAAAAATCTTGTGAGATTCAATGGATATCACTCTAGGAATAGATTTTTGTTTGAAATTAAGTATTCATTGCATAACATGGTGCTGCCATCACAATTCACAGTGTTTATCATGATACATACTCAGAATGAGTCGGTTTCAAATAGATTATCAATAACTTTCATAAAAGGGACTTTATTATAAGATCTGAGTAATGTCATGTAAATTCATTTCTGCAAAGAATCTCTTCACCACTTTCTATGTGGCATAGGGTTTCAACACAAACATAACCACATTATCCAAGCTAATTTGTGTTGTGGTGGCTTTATGCCAAAATAGAAAATTGGGATCAAACGTATATCATGCATTTGGGCTCATACTCAGACCATGAGTACTATTTATATATCCTGCCAAATTTCTATCTTCTATGTCACCAACAATATATATCTCATCATCCACACAATTGACATTTGGATCCTGCAGAATTGAGTACCTAGCTGCCCTTGGAGATACCTCAAATAACTTCTTCCAAGTCTCATGGAAATACTTATCACCACCATAATGCCAGAGAATAGTCATACCCTTTTGAAGAAGTATATGCACAAAAATCCCATAACCACCTCCTTGTATATTTGAAGCTCAAACTTCCAAGATGACACCACTTATCTCAAAGACTTTATCCTTTGGAATGGGAAAAGTTTGTATACCAAGAGGATCATCATGCCACACAAACGTGAAAGACATTTTATTTTTATATCTCTTATCATTTTTGAGTCTGCAATAAAAAAATGTCAAACGTTGTAGATTATAGGTTTTATTTAAGTTTTGTGTGTCATGAAGTATCAATTCAACATAGTAAAGGATCAATTTTTGTATGCCAATTTACATTGATTGTTTTTTTAGTAGATATGCTACTTCAAATCATTGATGTAATAAGTAATGATTTATCTTCTCTACAGTTTTATACAGTTAAAAAAAGTTTCTATACATAATACTTTTGAGCAAAATAAAGTCAAGGATCTTATATGAATGATTAATATACTTGACAATATACATGATGAGACTATCATTACATGTTTAAAAAAAGATATCAAACTTATTTCAGAATAAGTAGCTTAATAACATGACAAGTGGGTATAGAAGCTTAGTTCATACTTGCTTCAAGGTTCAAAAAGTTCGTAATAACTGATATGGGTGTCTCACTTGTCGATGCTCCTACCGTATTTGATACTCCATGGTTATCAATGGGATGATCTATGTTGGAATTAGGGTTGCAGAGAAATGCACACAGCTTGGAGAAGACAAAGGAAGCTTGAGGCACACAATAGAGAGTGTGTTACTTAGTATGCAATGGAAAGATAGATAGCCCTAGAGTGATGGGCGTATATACAATGCTTGGGGGCAAAAACCTCCTAAAGAGGAAAAAATGTCCTAGGTTCGGTCCTAGTGTGTTCACACACATCACTACCACATGTATATGGTAACAAATCCCCCCTTGAGTGATGCGGTGAACGAGAGCTGGCACATGAGTAAAGGGAAGTGTCATGCCCTGAGGACATGATCAGTCCACAAAGGGGAGTAAGCCCAAAGATTTGCGGAAAGCTTCAAGCTTCTCTCACAAGACAATGCCTTTGTGAAAAGATCTGCAAGGTTGTCCTGTGTTGGCACATAAGCCAAGCTGATCTCTCCTGCTGAGAGCCTCTCCCTGACATAGTGGTAATGCGCCTCAATGTGCTTTGTGCAAGCATGAAAAATTGGGTTCCTCGCACTGCAAATGCACTCTGACTATCAGTGTAGATAGTGTTGGCAGTGTCCTGTCCAACACCCAAATCAGCCATAAGGTGTCTGAGCTAGACACACTCAACCATAGCTGTGAAGACTACCCTGTACTCAGCCTCACAACTCAAAGTGGCCACAGTAGGTTGCTTCTTGCTCAACCATGATATACAAACTACCAAGCATGAAACAAAAACCACTTGTGGACACTCGTGCGTTAAAACAAGCAGCCCAATCTGAGGCCGAAAAATCATGTAAGTGGCAATGATCCCTTTGGGATAAAACAAGCTAAGATGTAAAGTGCCACTAAAGTAGTGGAAAATTCTCTTGATAGCCCACCAATGCTTAGACCCTGGGCTATGCATAAATTTTCTTACTTGTGAGTGTGAAAACTGAATATCTAGCCTCGTGTTGCATACATAAATGAGGCAACCAATAGCATTTTGGTAAAGAGTGACATTAGCAGGATTGCCAGCATCATATAGACTCAACTTCAAACCTATTTCCATGGGAGCGGCAATAGGTTTGCAATACTCAAGTCCAAACTTACACAGCAATGTCTCTATGTAACTTTTCTGACACAAGGCAATACCACCATCACACTGCTTAAACTATATACCCAAGTAATGATGCAACAGCCCCAAAGATTTCATCTTGAAAGTAGCAATCAAATCATCCTTAAATTCAGCAATATGTCTCTCATTTGGTCCAGTGATCAGCAAATCATCGACATAAAGAACCACAATGAGAAGTACATCACCCTCATGCTTTACATACAATGTGCTTTCTGTTGGACTGTTACAAAAGCCTCGTTTAACCAAATGAGTGTCAGCTTTCTCATACCAAGCACGAAGAGATTGCTTCAACCCATACAAAACCTTCTTACATATGAACACTTTGTCCTCTTGTCCTTTTATGAAAAAACCGCAAGGCTGCGTTACATAAACTTCCTCAAATATGTCACCATTCAAGAAAGCAGTAACAATGTCTAATTGATGTACATCCCAACAAAAATGAGCTGCCAATGCACATAGAAAATGCACAGTAGTCATACGACAAGTGGGAGCAAAAGTCTCTTCATAATCTATGCCTTTTTGTTGTGCATAACCCTTTGCAACAAGTCGAGCCTTATGGCGATCGATCTCACCATCCGGCTTGCATTTCCACTTGTAGATCCACTTTGTACCAATGGCCTTTTTGCCCAGAAACAAATCACATAAAGTACATGTGTCATTTTCTATAAGTGCATCAGATTCTGATTGCATGGCAGCCATCCAATTTTTTGAATTCTGTGCTTCATCAAAAGACAGAGGCTCCTCAACATCATGTAAGCTAGACACAACCAAAGCATAAAAATTTGATGCATTAGATGCATGGCGAGAGCTTGAAAGAGTACGACTAGACAAAGGTGCATCCAATTTACTGTCACGCAAAGTGTGCACCAGCCATTTTGGCACACCTCTAGCCTTCTCATTTTCAACCCTTTCCTCGTCAAGTACATCATGTACATCTACATCAGTAATAGGCTGATCTGTAACATTTTCGGAAACCCCATAGGCTGTACATTTGCCTCATTCGAAATTACATTCATATTTCCACCACTGAAAAGAGGCAACAAAGTGTCATAAATTTCTGCTTACATTATTGTCTCTAGTACATGACAGGAAGGGCTAAACAGAATCTTCCACAAACACTACATCTCGTGAAACCAAAATACACTTTGTTTGTGGATGATATAACCTGTAACCTTTGCTTTCAGCACTATAACCAACAAAAATACATTTGACAGCCTTATCATCCAATTTTCTTCATTGTGTTTGTGGCACCAAAGTATATGCCAAACAGCCAAAAACATGCATGTGCTCAATAGAAGGCTTTCTATCATGCCATGCTTCATATGGAGTAATAGACTGCAAAGCTTTCGTAGGACACCTGTTTTAGTACATAAGTGGCACACATGATGGCCTCAAGACAAAAGGAATGAGGCAAAGCTTGACTTTTGACCATACATCGTGCCATTTTCGTTAGTGACCTATTTTCCCTCTCAGCAACACCATTTTGCTAAGGTGTATAAGGAACTGTACATTGGTGTTTTATCCCACGACTAGCCAAAAATGTATTAAATTCATGAGACATACACTCCCCCCTATGATCAGAACGGAGGGTGCCCATAGTACCTTTCGAGACATTTTTAGCCATAGCCAAAAATTGTTTGAAGCACATAGAAACTTCGGACTTTGCTTTAAGCGGAAATACCCATGCATGCCTGGAGTAATCATCAATGAAAGTCATGAAGTACAGGTAATTTCCCAAGGACGAAGTTTGCATGGGCCCACAAACATCACTATGCACAAGCTACAACCTGCATGTGGCCCGAACTGAACCATCGTTTAGAAACTTAGAACGCTGCATCTTACCCAAAGTACAGCCTTCACAAACATGTTTGACAGGTGCTTCAAGAGGTGTCAAAAAAGTAACCATATCAGATTTCTACAAATGCAGCAAATTGGCAAAATTTAGATGACCAAAACGTGCATGCCAAAGTTTTGCATCTCAAATATCCCTTGAATTTGTAGCAACATTTGCAAAATGTTGTCCACACTTGTCATAATATGTAAGCTTATACAACCCATGTCACAAAAGGCCAAATGCAACAATTTCATCACCTAAACTGAGATCATGAACTGTACATCTGTCATCCATAAATTTGACTACAAGTCCAAGTCTAGCAAGTGCGAATACAGACAAGCAATTCTTCTTGATCCCAAGCACATAAAGTGCATCAACAAGTGTGAAGGAACTGCCATTTGCAGCAGTAAGCACAATCTTTCCAACTCCCTGAACTGGATAAGAGGCATTGTTGGCACAAGTGACTGAATTCTCATGAGGGACAGACTCGAGAGAGGTGAAGAATTCACGATGTGAGGTAATGTGCTTTGTAGCACCATTGTCGAAATACCACACATATGAATCTGCAGCACAAATGACAATCATGCATCATGGATAGCAGAATTGTAAGTGCACTCTGTGCTGAAAGCCCATTCTACATCAACATCAGCATTACAATCTCCTTTCACAAAAGACTCAACAATGGCTGCATTTGTAGTGGAACCAGCATTTGCAGTGGAACCACCCTCTTTCTTCTTAGCCTTTGGCCTTCAACTTAGGACATGACTTGATCAAGTGATCATTAGCTTTGCAATAATGGGAGCAATGCATGTTCTTTTTTCCTTATCACCAGAATTGCCAGACAAAGTGCTGCTAGCAGAAGCATTGGGAATAGAAGTTCTGCCACTCGTAGGAGTACCATAAGAAGTGGATGCATTGTTGTTACCACCCTTTCTTTTAGAAGCAATAAAAGCATGTTCAACTGCACGATGTCTAGTCCTACTTTTTCTAGAAAGTGACTCTTGCAACAACAATTTTCATAATGCATTAAACTTGACAACGTTTGGATTTCCTTGGGTCATAAGTCTCTAAGTACTAGCAAAAGTCAGGTAGGAATCTGGTAAGGCATCAACAATAGTCTGCACAAGGGAACTGTCTCAAATAACTTCACCTGCAAATAAGTTTCTCATTGATATCCTTGACACTAGCAAGGAAAGTGTCCATATCATCTTCCTCATGCATAATCTTCGACTCCAGCTCTTTACATGGCAAAGCAATTTTAGCTTCATTGCGACTTGCATAAAGACTAGCCAATATATCCCAAGCCTGTTTTGCAGATTTTGCTGAACGGATGTGAGGAACAATGGTGTGCTTCACAGAAAACGCAAATATTGCATGAGCTTGCGCATCCTTTACATCCCAACGAGCTTGTTCTACCGTAGGCAAAACAACTCTACTAACAACAATCCTTGCAAGCAAGACATGCAACATCCTCAACATCGCCTCCATCCTCAGAACCAGGATGTACATCAATGCCCTGCACAATGTTCTAGATGCCCTTTGACACAAGAACATGCTGCATCATAAAAGCCCACATAGGGTAGTTGTCCCCAACCAACGACATCTTGAACACATTTGTGTTGCTGTCAGCCATGGTAAATGTTGCACCTGATGTGAAAAATGCCCGAAAATAGGAGAAATGGAGCGGGAACAACACCTGCTATATAGAAAAAACCGTAGAAGACTATGAGGCACCTGTTATGCAAAAAACGTCACTGACAGAAATTTTGCACAAAATGACAAAATAGCCTGTGGAGTACTACCTGTAGTGGAAACGGAGGCCGAAATGAGCCCGAATCAAAAATCTGAGCATACCAAGCTCTACGAGCTCTTCTGAAATTTGTTTCGACCTGCAACGCTTGCCAGATCTCACAGAAATAGGAGAAAGTGAGCAGGCGTGTGCTGGAGTAGTTGGCGACTAAGCCCATGAGGACATAACCTGCTCTGATACCAATTGTTGGAATTAGAGTTATAGAGAAATGCACAGAGCTTGGAGAAGATAAAGGAAGCTCGAGGCACACAATAGAGGGTGTGTTACTTAGTATGCAATGGAAAGCTACATAGCCCTAGAGTGATGGGCGTATATACAATGCTCAAGGGAAAAAAACTTCTAAGAGGGAAAAAATGCCCTGGCGGTCCTAGTGTGTTCACACACATCACTAACACATGTATATGGTAACAATCCAATAAATCTCTTTGGAAGTTTTTCCCATTTTTGACATCATAATGCTGATTTACAAAGCTTAAAAGTCTTGTTTTAAGCTCTATTTGGTCGTCAGTACTATCCAGAAGGAATATCACTTTCCTTTTTTGCTCGAGTCCCGACTCTGTTATGTAGCCATCACTAAACATGACAACAAGCTTGAAATCTTGTTTGTAGTACTTTTGAATGCATTGCTTGATTGCCAACTCCTTTTTGAGTTGTAGAAACTCGACATCTAACAACACACTTCCAAAATCTAGATCAAGGTGTCCTGCATCTAGTATTATGGATTGTGTTTCTGGATCTCAAGAACTAATAAGTCCCTCAAAGGCATCTCCCTTGCTCAAGAACACAAGTGTGGTGAATAATTCTATAGCACCAGTAAATTCCAAATGCTTCACATTGTTCAATGTCCCAAAAAAATGTATTTTGACCATGTTTGTCATACTTTGCAAAGCAAAGTATAATTGCTCATAGTCCTTATTATTCAAAAAAGAAAGAATCACACAATCTGGTTTTGTTGACCCACCTGCAATAGCCATTATACCATCTATGAGATCTTTGAATCTTTCAGTTGACCATTGTAGACTTCTCTCCAAACCACGTGAGTTGTCCAAGATACACAATCCTATAGGGGTAGGATTGTTTAGATGGCACTCTAAGTAGGATCCTCCCCCATTTGAAGACTGACAACATATATAGACCATGTAAGATCTATAATTGAGTCTGCTTTGTCTTTCACAATGTTTCGTCCATTGGATATAATTTCTTGCCTCTTCTGGAAAATCAATGTTCTTTGTACCACTTTTTTGTTGTGATGTTAGAAAATTATCACAAAGTATCAAGAAATGGGATTAAATAACATCATTAATGTTGTATGTGGTAGAAAGCTCCTTCCAATTTTCACATGGATTCTCCTCATTCAGTACATTTAATTGCTAAAGAAAATCATCTTGAGAAATTGAAGGCATGTCTATTACACTTGATGTGTCCTTTGCACCCTTAGCAAAACAACCATTTCAGTCTCTATTTCTATTCGAATCTTCTCTACTTCATCTTTGTCTAGACCACACAAACATCTAAAAATTATGGCCCCTACTTTCTTATTCTCTCTCTCTATTTTCTCTAAGATCTTCAGCCATCGATCATAAATAGGATTAGAGTAAGTGACCATATGAGTTTGTTTGGTGATGAATGATACACCAGAAAAAATCCTTGCCATTTTGAGAAATGATTTCAAAACCAAGAACAAATTAAATATAAGAATTTTAGTTGTTTTCTCATTATATAGCCATGAAAGAGAAGAAAATATAAACTAACATCCCAAGGTGTGCAGGATTCTGCACCTTCCTTTTCTACAATGTTTGGATGTGATGGACGTTTTTGAAATATCCAAATTGATTGTGAAGATGCTCGAGAATGTCACTGTGAGGTTGCTTAGCATGGTCTATATATGGTCTTACGAAATTCCGGGCCTTAATTTTCTCATAAAATTATATTACATCCTGGGAGCCACCATCCTTTTTCATTTCTTAAAATCTTAACATCGTTTATGTGGTCCTAAGGGTCATATGCCACAAGCCAGGTCGATAAATCTATGATTCTAATGAAGCTGTTTCCTAACGTAAAGATGAAATCCCATTGACATATTTAGAATCCATAAACAACGCCTTTTTCCCCACGTTTAAGAGGCACGGCCGCCATCCATAAACCATAATATGATATGTAACTTAGTCTAAACTAAATAGTAATCGTGTGTCACTTAGATTTGGGTCATCTCGACTCTTGGCACAATGAGTCTTTAATTTCACTTCTCTTAATAAGAGGCAGTGGAGAGTTTCTCGACTAATTGAGACCACCCATCCTTGACTGGCAACTTGAGCCAGCCCCCACTTTCCACCCCACACTCACACTTTTTAGCTTGTTTCCTAATTACTACCACACTATTTTACACATACAAACAATGTTTCTTAATTAATTCCAAACACAGGTTCTTTTATACAGCTCTTCAGACAATACCAAAACAATCAAACAAGGCCTAATGAAGACAACCCTATATTTCAACAAAAATAACTTTTTCAATTGTTCATGAGTTTGCCGCTACCCGCGGACTTCCTCTGTCACCAATAGAGCCTTTGCAAAGGATTTATTCGCTAACCCCGAATTGCGCAACCTTCCCATCTCGCTAACCGCGAGGCATCCCGCTACCTGCGAGACATCTTGCTAACCGCGAGGCATCTTGCTAACCACCATGCATTCCGCTACCCGTGAGGCATCCCGCTAACCACGAGGAACAAAAGAGAGCCAATTACCTCAGCTTAATCTCCGCTAATCGCGGAATAATCTCGTTATCCGCAAGGAACAAAAGATATTCTATCAAAAATTATTTTCTTTAAATGATTCTTCAAACATGATCAGCCAATTCTTAATATCAATCGGAATCCACTTATCAAACAATAACAATTTGTTAAGCAATAACAATTCAACAAACAGTGACAATTTATCAAACAGTCCTTTCACTAATCTATGAAAACATATGCTTGTTTCTTGTGAGATAAATCATGTTTCTTGGATGGTTTAAGGGAATCCCTATGCTTAGCTTCCCAAGTCAACATAAATAGCAATGCAGAATTATAAATTTGTCTTATAATTCATGTTTTCTTGTGAGATAAATCATGTTTCTTGGATGGTTTAAGGGAATCCCTATGCTTAGCTTCCCAAGTCAACATAAATAGCAATGCAGAATTATAAATTTGTCTTACCGGATTAGTGAAATCTTTGATTACTTCCCGTGTTTGAGGTTGGACGGCTTCGACTTCTTCCACAACCAATACCTCTGCTTGAGCAACATTTGGAGTAGTTGATGCCTTTCTTTGCACCTTCCTTGGAGGTGGAGCGACATGAGCGTCCTTCGAGCTTCAAGTCACTCGCTTTGGGGCCATCGTATCGATGTAGAGAAGAGGGAAAGAGAGAAGAGAACTCTAGAATCCCAAGGGCAACACGATGATGGTAGAGAAAGACTTGGAGATGGAGATGGCTTCAAGGTAAGAGCTCGAGGAAGAGAGGTTGAGCGAGAGAAGGTAACTCCGATGTCAAGCAAGAGAGCTTCTACTTTTGAGAGTGTGTGTCTAACCCTTCAAAGTGAGGGAAGAGGGGTCTTTATATAGGCTCTCAAGACCACCTAAGAATAGAGGGATAAGTTCGCGTACGTTTGTGGCTCCCATTTTTTTAATTTTTTTTTCGGACACGGAATCTGGTGCACGATTTCGGTTCTCCAATTTTAGAAGAAGCTTGGCTTCCAAGACAAGAATTTTAAACTTAATTCCCTCCTATTTCTTTCCTAAAAATACTCCTCCTCTCCAAAAATTTCTCCTTCTTTCCCAAGAGTCAACTCTTATCTTTAGATACAATCTTGAGGCTTAAGTTTTCACAAGAGTCAACTCTTATCTTTAGATACAATCTTGAGGCTTAAGTTTTCCATCAACCTTATTGTTTTCAAGTGAATAAGGGCCATAATTAATAGCTCTAAAGTCCGATTTTTTATCCGATCGTTCCATTAGAATGATCTTTAACTTAATAAAATGCAAACCTCAAATATTTGCAAAGTAAATGAAATATTTTTATTTTAAAATATTGGGTACATTAAAATCTCCCCAAATTAGGGATTTGAGATATCCTCATCTCGAGAAAAAGTAAGGATACTCTTACTCTAATTACTAGCGACCATCATTATGTCAAAAAGGGTGATGTCTTTAGTCTGCTTCACTTGCTACTGCTGCTCCATTAGTCAGTCATGGAAAAGTTTTCTAATAATGTCCCAACTCCCCACATTCAAAGCATCGAACATTCAAGCATCGAGAATCTTGCGCAGTAGCGGCATAAACCCTTTGTGAGTTGTCTATCGTTGAATCTTTGATTCTGTTCGATTCTTCTTATATTCCCTTGTTCCTTCATCAAAGGTTTAACTCGTAGTAAAGCATCTTGTACAGCGGTAGGCTTCATGGCTTCCAATCGCAAAGTAATTGGTTCTCTTAAACCTTGGCAAAAGCAAGCTACCTGCTGTGCTGCTCTATGGTCATTGATGGTGCGTAACGTCTTACTCTTACAAAATTTGAGTAGTACTCTTCCAATGATAAAATGTATTGTTTCAAGCTAAAGAACTCATTCATCTTTATCAATTCATGGGTAGGAGATAAGTATCTTTCTTTCACCTGTTTGATCTCCCACCAACTCGAGAGTTCTCCAACACTCCCATGTCACGACAATGTTGCAGGTGTGGTCCTTGCAACAGATACGTAATCATCCATAGCTTCAATCCATACTTCTGCATCTTTCTCGATATCATCACCCTCTCCTTTAAAAGAAGGTGTTTACATTTGTTTGAGCAACAACTTCTTCTCCCGAATCTCCGTATAGATAGCATTGTTTTGAGAGTTTTCCAACATAGAAGTGATTTGAGGATTCCTCTGAGTGTACAACAAGGTTTATAATAACTCAAATCAATAGGATACTTTCCAAACTTAGACTTATCCGGTCCGCTAAAAGCTCAATCGTATGACTTAACCAACCATTACTTATCCAATTCATTAAAAATCAATCACATGACTTAACCAATCTTGACTTAACTAGTCTATCAAAACATAGTCACATGACTTAACTAGTTCGTCATATGATTTAACCAGTCATGATTATCTCCATCACATGACTTAACAAGTCATGGGTAATCTCATCACATGGCTTAACCAATCATGAGTCATCCAATCACACGACTTAACCGGGGTCATTCAATCCACACAAAAAACTCGCTTACATGACTTAACAAGTCAACCAATTTCTTTTAAGAAAAACAAATTAATCTTCTAATCATAAAGCTATCAAAATGTCATATAGGGGTCTACAAAAGATCTCTCCATGAGCAAACATAATAGAGGTTTCAACCATAACTATGGTACATATCAATCGACATAACGTAATATCTCTATGAGTCCAATAATGAGTATAGAAAACCATACACATGAGGAAGCTTGAAGTAGTTAATTTAATCTCTTTAACATAGGCTGTGATACCAATTGTGAGGTCCCCAATCCTAACTGTGTGAAAAAACGGGTCTTGTTTTTGGCTTTTTTTATTTATTTTTGGCAACTATACCACTCTAAACTTCATGTTTGTGAGGTTTAGATGGCTAGAGGTTAGGCCTTCATAGTTCTCAACATGTTTTGATGCTTGTAGGGAGAGCTAAGTGTTAAAATTGAAAGTTATGACCAATTTACAAGAATTGCATAATCCTGTTTTTTGGCCAAAATTAGCACTTTTATGATTTTTTTGGTGACTTTCTTGATATCCAAATTCAATTTTGATTGTTTAAGTGTAATGTATAACATAAAGCTAATCTTACTTGAGTTTTGGAGGACCTAATATGCTATATAGCATAGTATATGATGATGGTTGAGTTTTTTTATTGCGGAAGAATACGATACATTTTAGAGTAGCAAGTATAACTTTCTCAATATTGCTAGTTTCTTAGGCCAATTGTGTGTATTTTGTAGGTAGTGACCATATCTAATCATAGACTACAAACTTGGCTAGATATTGAGTAGTTTCTGTGTGTTTCTAGAGGTCATAATACTAAACCCAATTTTTTTCATGTTTGTTGTATTTAGCACTTTATCATTGCCCCCAAGGTTCCAATTGTAAGAGATCCATTATCCTTTTGACATGCTCCATGGCTCCTTTTGAATCGAGAGGCCCAAAGGGAACTAAGAAAACATGTATATAGTATCTGTATTGAGCGTGACTATAGACACTTTGATGATAGGTCCGCAAAATGGCCAAAATGCAACTTTTTTGTACCTATTTTTTTTGCCCAAAAAAAAATTAGTGAGGTAAAAGAAACCATATGTTTTGGTCACCAGCCCATTGAAGTTAACAGGGAATTTTATCTCATTTCCTACAAAAATCTCCACTCTTATTTATATGCAATCAACCGTAAGAAATTGCTGTTTTGGGCAAAATGCACTGGTCTATCAACTTTGGAGGCTTGTAGTGACCAACGGATGAGAAAAATTACAAGTTTCTCATTTTTTCCATATGTAGTAGTTATTGAACTATAAGCTCATGAAAAGATTTTTCAAAATGAGTGGATCTACTATGGTTTTGGAAATTTTTCCCAAAACCCTGAAAGGACACTTTTATGTCCTGTTAGGTTACCATTCTAGTGTTAAGTTTTCCATCAACCTTATTGTTTTCAGGTGAATAAGGGTCATAATTAATAGTTCTAAAGTCCGATTTTTTATCCAATCGATCCATTAGAATGCTCTTTGATTTAATAAAATGCAAACCTTAAATATTTGCAAAGTAAATGAAATACTTTTATTGAAAAACGTTGGATACATTACGTTCACACATAAATCTTATTAACACTCTTCAAGACTTTTAAATCCTAAAATCAAGTATTTATCCAATGTAGACATTTGATCATCAAAGTAGGTGTATCCTAGATCCAATAAGTCATTTAAAATAAGGTTTTAAGGTAGGTTACCTTGAATATTTTAAAATTAACCATTTGAAATACATTTTCAAGATTTTATGTATCTTAGATCCACCACTTGGCCAATCTAACCAATCCTTTAAAGGTGGGTGCATCAAAGATCCACCACTTGGCCATTCTAAGCAAGTCTTTGAAAGGTGGGTACAATTGTTGGTGTATCTTAGATCCATCACATTGCATCTTTAAATAAATTATATAGGATAGGTAGATCCTAGATTCACTATTTGGCCATTCTAGCCAATTCTTGGAAGTTGGGTGCATCCAAGATCCACCACTTCGACATTCTAACTAGGTCTTCCAAGGTAAATGCAATGGTTGGTTTCTCCTACATCCACCAACTTCCCATTTTAAACAAAGTGTATACAATTTGTAGACCTTAGATCCACCACCTAACCATCTAATCAAGTATTGAAGGTGGCTGCAATTCAGATCCTCCACTTGGCCATTCTAACCATGTCTTGCAAGGTGGATGCAATGGTTGGTTTCTCCTACATCCACCAACTTCCTATTCTTAACAAAGTGTGTAAGAAAATGTAGACTTTAGATCCACCACCTCACCATTCTAACCAAGTTTTGAAGGTGTCTTCAATTAAGATCCACCACTTGGCCATTCTAAACAAATATTACGAGGTGGATGCAATTGTTGGTTTCTCTTACATTCACCAGATTTCCACTTTAAACAAAGTGTGTGCACTATGTAGATGATCCATCAGATTGCATCTTCAAAAAAAGTATGTAGAATAGGTAGATCCTAGATTCACTATTTGGCCATTTTAGCCAATTCTTGAAAGGTGGGTGCATCCAAGATCCACCACTTGGCCATTCTAACTTAATCTTCCAAAGTGGATTCCATGGTTGGTTGATTCACGACCTAGCCATTGTAAGCAAGTCTTGAAAGCTGGATGGAATGGTTGGTTTCTCCTACATCCAAAACCTTGCAGTTTTAAACAAAATATGTGGGCTAGGTAAGCCCGAGGATGTTGCAGGTCTTGCTGCAAGGATTGCAGCTGCTAGAGTTGTTTTGCCTACGGCGGAACAAGCTCGTTGGGATGTTAAGGATGCGCAGGCTCATGCATTGATTGCATTGTCTGTAAAGCGTACCATTACTCCTCACATCCGTTCAGCAAAATCTGCAAAACAGTCTTGGGATATTCTAGCAAGTCTTTATGCAAGCCGCAATGAGGCTAAAATTGCTTTGCTGCGTAAAGAGTTGGAGTCGAAGATTATGCATGAGGAAGATCATATGGACACTTTCCTTGCTAGTGTCAAGGATATCAATGAGCAACTTATTTATGCAGGAGAAGTAATTTCAGACAGTTCCCTTATGCAGACTGTTCTTGATGCCTTACCAGATTCCTAACAGACTTTTGCTAGTACTTGGAGACTGATGACCCAAGGAAATCCTGAAGTTGTCAAGTTTGATGCATTATGCACATTGTTGTTGCAAGAGTCACTTTCTAGAAAAAACGGGACTATGCAGCGTGCAAATGAATAGGCTTTTATTGATTCTCAAAGAAAGGGTGGTAACAGTAATGCAGCCACTTCTTATGGTTCTGCTACGAGTGGCAAAAATTATGTTCCTAATGCTTCTGCTGGCAGCACTTCGTCTGGGAATTCTGGTGATAAGGGCAAAAAGAAGATGCCTTGCCATTATTGTAAAGCCAATGATCACTTGATCAAGTCGTGTCCTACGTTGAAGGCCAAAGAAGCTAAGAAGAAAGAGGGTGGTTCCACTGCAAATGCTGGTTCCACTACAAATGCAGCCATTGTTGATTCTTTTGTGAAAGGAGATTGTAATGCTGATGTTGATGTAGAATGGGCTTTTAGCACAGAGTGCACTTACAATTCTGCTATCCATGATGCATGATTGTCATTTGTGCTGCAGATTCACATGTGTGGTATTTCGACAATGGTGCTACAAAGCACATTACCTCACATCGTGAATTCTTCACCTCTCTCGAGTCTGTCCCTCATGAGAATTCAGTCACTTGTGCCAACAATGCCTCTTATCCAGTTCAGGGAGTTGGAAAGATTGTGCTTACTGCTGCAAATGGCAGTTCCTTCACACTTGTTGATGCATTTATGTGCTTGGGATCAAGAAGAATTGCTTGTCTGTATTCGCACTTGCTAGACTTGGACTTGTAGTCAAATTTATGGATGACAGATGTACAGTTCATGATCTCAGTTTAGGTGATGAAATTGTTGCATTTGGCCTTTTGTGACATGGGTTGTATAAGCTTACATATTATGACAAGTGTGGACAACATTTTGCAAATGTTGCTACAGATTCAAGGGCTATTTGAGATGCAAAACTTTGGCATGCACGTTTTGGTCATCTAAATTTTGCCAATTTGCTGCATTTGTAGAAATCTGATATGGTTACTTTTTTGACACCTCTTGAAGCACCTGTCAAACATGTTTGTGAAGGCTGTACTTTGGGTAAGATGCAGCGTTCTAAGTTTCCAAAGGATGGTTCAGTTCGGGCCACATGCAGGTTGTAGCTTATGCATAGTGATGTTTGTGGGCCCATGCAAACTTCGTCCTTGGGAAATTACCTGTACTTCATGACTTTCATTGATGATTACTCCAGGCATGCATGGGTATTTCTGCTTAAAGCAAAGTCCGAAGTTTTTATGTGCTTCAAACAATTTTTGGCTATGGCTAAAAATGTCTCAAAAGGTACTATGGGCACCCTCCGTTCTGATCATAGGGGGGAGTGTATGTCTCATGAATTTAATACATTTTTGGTTAGTCGTGGGATAAAACACCAATGTACAGTTCCTTATACACCTTAGCAAAATGGTGTTGTTGAGAGGGAAAACAGGTCACTAACGGAAATGGCACGATGTATGGTCAAAAGTCAAGCTTTGCCTCATTCCTTTTGTCTTGAGGCCATCATGTGTGCCACTTATGTACTAAAACAGGTGTCCTACGAAATCTTTGCAGTCTATTACTCCATATGAAGCATGGCATGATAGAAAGCCTTCTATTGAGCACATGCATGTTTTTGGCTGTTTGGCATATACTTTGGTGCCACAAACACAATGAAGAAAATTGGATGATAAGGCCACTATTGAGTCTTCTGTGAAAGGAGACTGTGTTGTTGATGTTGATGCAGGATGGGCTTTTGGCGCAGAGTACACTTACAATCCTGTTGTCCATGATGCATGCTTGTCAGTTGTGCTGCGGATTCACATGTGTGGTATTTCGACAGTGGTGCTACAAAGCAGATTACTACACATCGTGAATTGTTTACCTCTCTCGAGTCTGTCCATCATGGAAATTCAGTCACTTGTGCCAACAACGCCTCTTATCCAGTTCAGGGAGTTGCAAAGATTGTGCTCACTGCTGCTAATGGCATCTCCTTCACACTTGTTGATGCACTATATGTACCTGGGATCAAGAAGAATCTCTTGTCTGTATCCGCACTTGCTAGACTTGGACTTGCAGTCAAATTTGTGGATGACAGATGTACAGTTCATGATCTCACTTTTGGTGATGAAATTGTTGCATCTTGGCTTTTGTGCCGTGGTCTGTATAAGCTCACTTTGTATGACAAATGTGGACAAACATTTTGCAAATTCTCTTGCAGATTCAAGGGCTATTTCAAATGCAAAACTTTGGCATGCACGTTTTGGTCGTCTGAATTTTTCCAGTTTGCTGCGTTTGCAGATATCCGATATGGTTGCTTCTTTTCCGCCTCTTGAAGCACCTGTCAAACATGTTTGTTAAGGCTATATTTTGGGTAAGATGCAGCATTCTAAATTTCCAAAGGATGGTTTAGTTCGGGCCACATGCAGGTTGCACCTAGTGCATAGTGATGTTTGTGGGCGCATGCAAACTCCGTCCTTGGGCAATTACCTGTACTTCATGACTTTCATTGATGATTACTCTAGGCATGCATGGGTATTTCCGCTTAAAGAGAAGTCCGAAGTTTTTATGTGCTTCAAACATTTTTTGGATATGGCTGAAAATGTCTCGAAATGTACTATGGGTATCCTCCATTCCGATCGAGGGGGGGAGTATATGTCTCATGAATTTAATGCGTATCTGGCTAGTCGTGGGATAAACCACCAAAGTATAGTGCCTTATACACCTCAGCAAAATGGTGTTGCTGAGAGGAAAAACAAGTCACTTACGGAAATGGCATGATGTATGGTCAAAAGTCAAGCTTTGTCGCATTCCTTTTTGCTTGAGGCCATCATGTGTGCCACTTATGTACTTAACAGGTGTCCTACGAAAGCTTTGAAGTCTATTACTCCATATGAAGCATGACATGATAGAAAGCCTTCTATTGAGCACATGCGTGTTTTTGGCTGTTTGGCATATGCTTTGGTGCCACAAATGCAGCACAGAAAATTAGGTGATAAGGCTGTCAAATGTTTTTTTTTTTGTTATAGTGCGGAAAGAAAATGTTACAGGTTGTATCATCCACAAACAAAACGTAATCTGGTTTCATGGGATGTAGTGTTTGTGGAAGATTCTGTTCAGCCCTTGCTGTCATGTACTAGAGACAGTAATGTAAGCACATAGGACATTTATGACACTTTGTTGCCTCTTTTCAGTGGGTGGAAATACGAATGTAAGTTGTAATGAGGCAAATGTACAGCCTATGGGGGTTTCTAAAAATGTTTTAGATCAGCCTATTACTGATGCAGATGTACATGATGTACTTGATGAGGAAAGGGCTGAAAATGAGCAGGCTAGAGGTATGCCGAAATGGCTGGTGCACACTTTGCGTGACAGTAAATTGGATGCACCTTTGTCTAGTTGTATTCATTCACGATCTTGCCATGCATCTTATGCATCAGATTGTTATGCTTTGGCTGTGTCTAGCGTACATGATGTTGAGGAGCCTCTGTCTTTTGATGAAGCACAAAATTCAAAAACTTGGGAGACTGCCATGCAATTAGAATATGATGCACTTATAGAAAATGACACGTGGGCTTTATGTGATTTGCCTCCTGGCAAAAAGGCCATTGGTATGAAGTGGGTTTACAAGTTGAAACGCAAGCCGGATGGTGAGATCGATCGCCATAAGGCTCGACTTGTTGCAAAAGGTTATGCACATAAAAAAGGCATAGATTATGAAGAGACTTCGTACTTGGTAGCTCATTTTTCTTGGGATGTACATCAATTAGACATTGTTACTGATTTCTTAAATGGTGACATATTTGAGGAAGTTAATGTAACGCAGCCTCGCGGTTTTGTCATAAAAGGACAAGAGGACAAAGTGTGCAGATGTAAGGAGGCTTTGTATGAGTTGAAGCAATCTCCTCATGCTTGGTATGAGAAAGCTGACACTCATTTGGTTAAACAAGGCTTTCGTAATAGTCCAACAGAAAGCACATTGTATGTAAAGCGTGAGGGTGATGTACTTCTCATTGTGGTTCTTTATGTTGATGATTTGCTGATCCTGGACCAATCCTGGACCAAATGAGAGACATATTGCTGAATTTAAGGCTGATTTGAATGCTACTTTCAAGATGAAAGATTTGGGGTTGTTGCATCATTACTTGGGTATACAATGTGATGGTGGTATTTCCTTGTGTCACATAGAGACATTGCTGTGTAAGTTTGGACTTGAGGATTGCAAACTTATTGCCACTCCCATGGAAACAGGTTTGAAGTTGAGTATACATGATGCTGGCAATCCTGCTGATGTCACTCTTTACCAAACTGTTGTTGGCTGACTCATTTATGTATGCAACACGAGGCCGGATATTCAGTTTGCAGTCTTACAGGTCATCAGATTTATGCATAGCCCAGGGTCTAAGCATTGGCAAGCTGTCAAGAGGATTTTCCGCTACCTTAGTGGCACTTTATATCTTGGCTTGTTTTATCCCAGGGGGGGATCATTGCCGCCAGACTTACATGCTTTTTCGGACTCAGATTGGGCTGGTTGTTCTGACACACGAGTGTCCACATGTGGTTTTTGTTTCATGCTTGGCAGTTCAGGTATATCATGGTTGAGCAAGAAGCAACCTACTATGGACACTTCGAGTTGTGAGACTAAGTACAGGGCAGTCTTCACAGCTACGGTTGAGTGTGTATGGCTCAGACACCTTATGGCTGATTTGGGTGTTGTAAAGGACACTGCCAACACTATCTACACTGACAGTCAGAGCGCATTGGCATTTGCAAGGAACCCAATTTTTCATGCTCGCACAAAGCACACTGAGGTGCATTACCACTATGTCAGGGAGAGGCTCTCAGCAGGAGAGATCAGCTTGGCTTATGTGCCAACACAGGACAACCTTGCAGATATTTTCACAAAGGCATTGTCTCATGAGAAGCTTGAATCTTTCCGCAAAGCTTTGGGCTTACTCCCCTTTGTGGACTGATCCTGTCCTCAGGGCATGGCACTTCCCTTTACTCATGTGCCAGCTCTCGTTCACCGCATCACTCCAGGGGGGATTTGTTACCATATACATGTGGTAGTGATGTGTATGAACACACTAGGACCGTCGGGGCATTTTTTCCCTCTTTACGAGGTTTTTTCCCCCGTGCATTGTATATACGCCCATCACTCTAGGGCTGTCTATCTTTCCATTGCACACTAAGTAACACACTCTCTATTGTGTGCCTTGAGCTTCCTTCATCTTCTCCAAGCTGTGTGTGTTTCTCTGCAACCCTAATTCCAACACGTAGATCCACCACTTGGCCATTCTAAGCACTCTTCTCTTGACTTTAGATCCACCCCTTGGCCATTCTAACCAAGTTTTGGAAGATAGATGCAATGGTTAGTGTCTCCTACATCGACCTCATTGGAATTTTGAATAAAGTGAATTCAAACTTTTCCATGCAAATTCAAATTTTTCCGCTTCAATTTGACTTTTCCCGCCTAAAATCAAATTACTAGGCTCTAGTTCATATTTTCCCACTCAAATTTTTTGCTTGAATTCAATTTTTTTCACCTAAATTTAAAGTTTTTTGTAGAGTGAAACTCAAACCTGAGATGCACCACTTGGCCAACCATAACATATAAGAACTTGTGAAGAAAACATATGAGACCATGCCTCATGGTGATGTTACAACATGAGTGCAAGGTCCACCACTTGTCCAATCTTAATTTCAACCCGAACCTCAACCCTAAACCGTAGGGCCAACTAGCAGCCTAGATGAAATTCACATGATAGTTGGTCTCCTAGGTCCACTCATTGGAATTTTGAACAAAGTGAATTCAAACTTTCCTACGCAAATTTAACTTTTCCCTCTCGAATTCAAATTTTTAGGCTTGAATTCAAATTTTTTTGCTTAGATTTGAATTTTCCGGCCTGAATTCAAATTACCAAGCTCCAAATTAAATTTTTCCGCTCGAATTTTCCCGCTTGAATTCTAGTTTTCTTGCCTAAATTTAAAGTTTCTTATAGAGTGAAACTCAAACCCGAGATCCACCACTTGGCCAACCTTAATATATAAGCACTAGTGAAGAAAACATATGAGACCATGCCTCACAGAGATGTTTCAACATAAGAGCAAGTTCCATCACATGTCCAATCTCAATTTCAACCCGAACCTCAACCCTAAATCCTAGGGCCAAGTAGCAGCCTAGGTGAAATTAATATGATAGCTGGTCTTTCTTTATGTTTAGATCTTTTCTCACTTTTATCTCATTATGTTTTGTCACTAAGCTATAATATCTTTGTTGAGAAAGAAAAATAAAACTCAAAGTTTGAGATGTATTGGACAGAAAGAAGCCAAACAATACCAAAGCAAACCTCAGTGCAAGAATCAGCCTCATCAAAACTCACAAGTAAGTCTACTCAAACTTACACTATCATGTACATTATTGTTTTCACCTATAAGTATGTACATAGGAAAATAATCATAAGCACACAGTCACTCATACATCCATACATACAATGCATGAATATTATCAACACAATGGATGTACCTACACAAGAAGGATAGGCAGAGCCATACTTGAAAATTTTGGATTTCTTCCGAATGTTTATGTGAGAGAGAAAGAGTATGTATTTGATATGTGTGTTTATGTGTCTATGTGGGTGTGCATGTGAGTGAAGAGAATATTGAGAGGAAGAGAATATGTGTGGGTTGTGTGTGTGTGTGTGTGTAAAAGGAGGCACAAAAAAGAAAAGAGCCACGTTGGTTTCTTGAAACCCTAAAACCGATGCAGATGAGGGTGAGAGAAAGAGAGAGACAAAGAGAGATATTTGTAAAACCTGCACCTTACCAAACTCTTGAGCTCTACACAGCAAGAGATGTTGTTTGTGAACAATGTGAAAAACCTCTGTGCAATTCATCTCTAATGTGATCCACATGTATGATTGTCTCGGATGGTGCATGATACTAGTTTACAGGAGCTACAATCTTCCCTTGGTTGTGAATGCAATATTATTCTATTTTGCCTCAACTATATTGACTAACCTTTGTTTTTTGTTGAATCCCCTTTTTGTTGTGAAACACCTCTGTGTTTGCCGAATCGCCTTTGTACTGTTGAATGGCCTCGGTGTTTGTTGAATCACGTTTGTTTTGTCAAACAACCTTTGTTCTACTGCTTCACCTTTGTTGTGTGAGTCGTCTCTATTCTATTGTTTTGAAAAAAAATCCCTTATTTTTCACTATCTTCTTACACTAGGCTATCTAAAAAGCTATATTGCGTTTTTTTCATACTTTAAAAACAAGGTTAAAATTTGAAAGATTTTCTTTCAAATTGGATGTTTTGACCTAGCAATTTTTTTAAAACAAAAAGGAGGGTCTATTGTATGAATTTTGTCGTCGAGGGCACTGCCCCTGAACCCCCACCGGGGGTGCTGCCCCTCGGACCCCCCACTAGGGGAGTTTCCCCCAGACCCCCATTGAGGATGCTTCCCCTAGACTCTTGTCGGAGACGTTTCCCCCAAGCCCCGACTAGGGACCCTGCCCCCGGATCCCGTTGGGGACGGTGGCTTAAGACCTTGATCAAGGATGTTATGCATGAATCCCATTGGGCCCATCATTGGGGGTGCTGAATATGGAGATTTGAAGTGTTCGATCTATGAGAAGTTGTAGGATGGGTGCTACTATGTTGAAGCTAATTCAATTTAGGTTTCAAGATGCACCACTTGGCCACATGCGCAATAAAAATTCAATTGAATCCTAGAGATAAGAAATATCTTGTGATAGGTTTCGATATGAAACATAGAAAGATGCAAGGTCCACCATTTGTGCAAGCTAGTTATAGGGAGTTGATGAAACAAGGTTATAAACACTTTAAGGCCACAAGATCCTATCTTATCTCCAATCTATCATCTCTACTATCATGGATTCATTTCTCTCAAGATCTTACATATTCCCAACCTATAGTCCATACGACAAGGTCCCATATTTAAGCTATGCATGGACAATTGATGGAAGGTCAAAAGGCTAAGCTCAAATGAAGTAGAGAAATCCACAGGGTCCATTAATGAAGCAACATCCACCACTTGTCTAAGTTAATCTTTTTTAATCATATAGGATCACAAGGACCACCACTAGTCCAATCTATTCTCTATAGGAGCATATAGAGTCATAAGGCGAACCTTTTGTCCAAGATATTAACCCTTCAAGCATAGAACACCATAAGGTCCACCACTTGTCCAAGCATAGATTAATTACAGTGTAAAGAGCCACAATGACCACCACTTGTCTAAGCCGAGCTCCTTTAAATCATACAGGTCCATAACTCCGGCCATTAGTCCAATGTATACTTGATCAAAGCATAGAGATCCATCAGGTCCACCACATGTCCAAGATATGTTTGTTTCAAGGATATAGGACCATAAGGTCCACTAATCATCCAAGATATACTCCATTCAACCATAGAGGACCATATGTTCCACCACCTGCTCAATCTATGCTTTATTGAAGAATAGGGATCCATAACCTCCACCAAGCTATGCTCTGTTCAACAATATGGATCCAAAGGTTTCACCACTTGTCCAAGCTAAGCTCCATTCCATCATATAGAGAGACAAGTTCCACCACTTGTTAAATATATACTTTATTGAAGCATAGAGAGATATAATGCCCACTGCTTGTCTATCTATGCTCCATTCAATCATAAAGAACCATAAGGTCCACCGCTTGTCCAATCTATGCTCCATTCAATCATAGACAACCATAAGGTCCATTCTATGCTCCATTCAAGCCCACAATGTCCACCACTTGTTCAATCTATGATCTATTGAAGCATAGAGATCCATAAGGTCTACCAGTTTTCAAAGCTATGCTCCATTCAAACATACAAGTCCACAAGGTCCATCACTTGTCCAAGCTCACTTGTCCAAGCTCACTTGTCCAAGCTATGCTATATTGAATCATAGAGGCCCATAAGGTCCACCAATTTTCCAAGTTGTGCTCCATTCAAGCATAGATATCCATAAGGTCCACCACTTGTTGAAGTTGAGATCCATTTAAGTGTAGACAGCCATAAGGTCCACCGCTTGTCCAAGATAATATCCATTGAATCAGAGATGTTCATAATGTCTGCTGCCCACTACTTGTACAATCTATTCTCCATTCAATCATAAAGATCCATAAGGTTCACCACTTGTTTAAACTAAGATATATTTAAGCATACAAATAGAGATAGATACATTGTATGGCCATCATATCTCCAATATATCATCTTTAATATCAATTAATCATTTCTCTCAAGCTTCATTATATGACCAACCATAAGTATCATGGATTGTTTTCCCAACCATTGCATGCCCAACCACACCTTTTCTACAACCTAAAGTATCATGGATTATTTGGTCGCAATTGCCACCACTTGTCTAACCTATAGTGCATTGTAATACGTAAATTGTGGTTTTCAATTTTGAATTTTTTGACATTCTTTTGTATGTAGTTTTGACATAATTTATACTTGATTTTTCAATTAAAAATTGGATGTTTTCATTTGCAAAGATGGACTTTCAATCTGGGGAGAAAGTGCACATGATATTTGACACAATGAAGTTGTTGGTGTTGGTTGTGTGTGTAGAACCAATGAAGATTCCACTTGTGGTGGTATAAAGATAGGCCAAGGAAATGTATCCATACTAGTGGAGGAATTCTTCAAGGATGTGGTCCTTATTTTTTCTACAATGGATACTAATTCCCTCAAAGGATCACTAAGGAGCGCCATTTGATGGCCAAAGGTTCAAATAGAGTCTACCATAGTGAATGCCAACTTAATTGGACCAATGCAAAGCTACAATGGTGAGGAAAAGGATCATGTGGATGCACAATCTACAAATTCAATATCAATAACAAGCTACAATGGTGATGAGGAAGAGGATAATGTGGATGCACGGGCTATAGATGCAATACTAGTAAAGAGCCCAGAGTTTGAAACATTGATACAAGAATCTTGGAAAAATCAGAGGTTTCATTTGAAGGATGAGGCAATGATGCACATTGTCAATGATAGAACCATTTTTTATGTATTTTCACATGATTATGTAAACTTCCAAGAACTTTTTCTTGATTGTGTAGATGTGGCCATTGAAAGAGCAAATGCAAACAATGAGAATGTGGTTGACGTGGGTAGCATTATGTTAGTGAAATGGCCTATCAAACAAACAAAAATGTTGGATGGGAGCCCATTGCAGCGCTTTGTTCACATTGATGGAATGCATACTCAATGTGAATATGTATTTGCCGATGAAGACAATGCTCAAATAAGTCATGCGGGTAATTACTGCTCAATGTTCAAGGAAGAGACGATACACTTTCATCAATAGGATGCACGCAGAAAAAACACAATCAACTTCTAGGTTCTATCTATCAATTGAATCGGTTCAAAGGGTCTCATGTATTGATTGTTGTTCAAAAAAATGTTGTCAGTATGTACATCCTGATATGGTGTTGAGGTTACAAAAAGAGTTTTGGGGAGAATCTCAAAAGACACGAACAAACTATGTTTATGGTGTTCTCTCCATATGCTACCAAAAAGATGAGAAGGTGCGGTACCAATTCAAGAAAAATGGGAATATTGTTTGCTGTTGGGCATGGTATGAGCTACATGGAATACCAAAGACATTGTTTTACCGCTACAAGGAAGACTTTGAGAACGGTGTGTGTCAATATGTGCATGGAAACACATGTACATTGAGAAGAGAACTTCAACATACTAGCTTAGCAAGTGCATCACTCAACGAGTTTGTAGATGAAAACTTTGAGACTCTGAGTTTGTTGGATGGTTCAAAAGAGACTCAATTGGTAATTCCATCAACATACAAACAACTGGATATTTTAAGTGAAATCAGCACGACACTTGAACAAATGGGGTATGAGATGAAGATTTCCCAGTCTTCTTTTGGTAGAATTTGGAACAAAGATTACCCCCATATGTCACCTTAACAAAAAAAAAGTGAGTTCTCTAAGTGCAATATTTGTAGTTCTATCAAAGAAACATTGGAAACCAAACCTAACCTTGAAGAAAGAGATCTCCTCTTGAGGTAGAGAGAAGTTCACATAGCACAAGAGAAGAGTTGCATAAGCCTATATTATGCATGGAACACATTTTAAAAAACTCAACCAGATAATATGTATGCATAATTCATGATAAGATGGATCAAAAGAAGACATAAATTTCAAGACTATGTGTTGTTCCCAAGGGTATGGATTCAGGTTACAAATTTGGAGGTGGCACTAATTGGCATGATCAATCATGGACATGGATAAGTCCATTATGGACACTTTGTTTTGAATGGTCTATGTCTAGCTGATCCAAACCTTATAGTTGGCTCGATTGTTAATTGTTTACACAAACTAAAAAGGATAGATAAGCATCCGATTGGTGATCTGGTAACAAATGGGCTTTCGAGGAGCAATGTTTCACTACTACATTCTTTGAACACAAGGGATTATTTAGACTACCACAACATGAGTGACGAAAAAGAGTCTATTTTTCAATCACCTGAAATTGCAGAAGAGGATAATTTGTGGTCAACATTTTGCAAGTTCCGAGAGAAATTATTGCTACAATTGGATAATTGTGATGGGGAGAATAAAACTCGATATATATTTGCTTACTTGTCATTGCTTGTTGCAAGGGGGATTTTTGAAACCATCCAACTAGGATTTTTAATGGTTGGACATACACATGAGGACATAGATGCTATGTTTAGCAGATTTTTAGAGAATTTGAGAGTTACAAAAACTTATACTTTTCCACATTTGATGGATACACTAAGAACTAGCTCATCTTCATCTCTAACTCCATTCTTGCTCACTAATGGACATGAAATACTTGTTGGTCATTCCAAACCACTTCAATTTAGGTTCTTTATGCAAGAGCAAACACCAATGATGCAATATAATGCACATGTAGGTGTTTCAAATTGGAGTGGAAGTATTCTTTTTTGGAAAATAGACAGTGAAGGGAATCCAATGTTACCACAAGTAAATCTTGATTTGGTGCCAATGATGCAATATGTTAAGTCCCATGAGAAAGTGATTCTAGTACTGAAGAATTACATAAGGTTTTGGCAAACTTTCGGAGGTGTTAGAAGTGTGCCAAGGGAGATTATTGGAGTAAGGTGATTGATGAGATTGGAAAAGAAATCAGATCATAAGCATTTTTGTATGAACATTTTTGGCCAAAAACTCAGGGACATCATCAATTACAAAGCAATATGATGAATTTTAAAGAAGGGATAGAGAGGTTCTTAGGCTTGGAAGAAATGAATGATCATTTTTGTGGACCTCAACAAGATAGACCAAGAGAATAATTTGACCCCATGATCGATGTGCAGCAGGATGACTTTGTAATTCTACTGCCAAGTGACACAAAAATATATCTTGTTTCTCTTTCCATGGATTTGTCAGACATTGACAAAGAGCCTACATCACCAAAATATAGAAAGCTTTTGATTCAGTATTGGGCACATGTGCTAGAAAGAGTGGTATGCCTGATGCTCAAGCTTACACCAATTGTTGGAAGGTTTTTTGGGCTATAAGCTACAAGGACCCACAAGTGTGGGAAAATGTTGATGCAATTGTTTGGTCTTGGAGAACAAACAAACGAGGAACATTTTCTAGAATTAAAATTCGTGAAAGGCATGCTCTAAAAGCAAAACAAGGTCTGACACGTGCACATTAACCATGTTTGAATCAAAGGCTTGATATGGCATCAAATGAGGAATAAATATATGGGGGTTTATATTGTCATTGTACTACTCAATTTTATAAAGAAGATCGGTAAATGTATCTTTTTTGCTTTAATTAATTCATGGTCTTCTTCTAGTTCATTCGTGTGTGTTCTCTTAAGTTTTGGTGTTTATCAACACCACAATTTACAAGATTATCATTTATAGCTACCAGCCACATATGAATATAGTTACCTCATTTTTTCCCACTTTAAGTGGGAAACTCCCAAGCTACATGATATATGCTTGATTTGAATATTCCCATAATGCAAGATTTTTACCATAATGCCTGATATGGTTTTTGTCTTTGCATCCTAGCTGCATTCCAAGCTTGGTGGTGCCCCTATTATTTGTAGTTTGTGATGAGACCATCATGAAGTAGCTTGGTGTGGAGGCCATTGGGCCTGTCTTTCAAATACTCCTCTCATTTGGTGCCCCCACTAAGGAGTGCTCTTGAACCCTTCAATTTACAACACTAACACGTTTATCTTTCTTTATGGATGAGTTGCTTCCACCGAAGAGGAGGAGCTTGAATAAAGATTGATGAAATCCATCAAAACATTCTTGTGAGGGTGCTCTATTGTCGATGTGGAGGAGGTGGTAAGAACCTCTTTCCGTACTCAAAATGTGTGCATTTCTCATCATCTTTGCAGGCATAAAATCAAGGCAAGGGCCCCATCATGCTCGCAATGTTTCCAAAAACCACACCTCTCAATGAGTGCAACCCAAAGTGAAGGAGGAGCCATCATTTTCTCCCTTGAAATCCGCACGGGAATTATTACTTCGATAGGATTTCAAGTAGCACCAATGTTCTCTACACCTACACCTACACCTCCACCTTTGCTACATATTCCACCTACAACCACAACTAGCCTTTTCAACTTGAGGAAGGTACTAGGAGCGCATGATCCCTCCCTCTCCCTTGCACCAAAAGACTCAAGGATGGTTCAACACCAACAATCACCACATCTTTAGAACAAAAGGGTAAGTCTTTTTATGGCTCACTCTCATCTCATGAGCAAGGAACTAGAGACGACATCATGGATTCTACCTCGTCTATCACGAGAAGTGGTGGAGACAGTCATCAACAATCTCTTTGACACGGGGTTCGCTTGGTGAAAAGACAAAATCCTCCACCTTTAGGATGTGTTACTTGTGGATCACGGCTAGGACAATGAATTTGTAGCATGCTATGTATCAATCCAATAGGGATTGATGGGTCAATGCATGCTAAGGTGGTAAACTTTTTGTGGTTAAAACCAAAGCTCGAATGCTTGTGCCTTTCAGCACTTGTAAACCATATAAGTTTTAAATCTCAAGCGGACAATGATGAAGTGGATAGGTAACATGGACCAACTTACGTGCCGCAAGCGAGCAAGCATGATAGAGAGAGAGAGAGAGAGAGAGAGAGAGAGAGAGAGAGAGAGAGAGACTCTGTAGAAGTTAGAAAATATGGATCTCACAAGAACAAAATCACCATGGACACGTTGAGAAGGACGTTGCCTTAAGAATTAGATGCTGAGGTTCACAAAACAGTAGGACCTTGAACAAAAAGGGAGACAAGGTTTAGGATTGAGTGCATTCCATTTTCATGGAAAATAAGAGCATTAAATCGATAGTAGGTACTTAACTCATTCTATGACTTTGTGGTGTAGGTTTATGGGTTTCATGTGAGGTATTTTGTGTGTGAGGCAGGTGGTCATTGGCGTGTCCTTAAAATGAAATATATGCACCAAGGAAAGCTCTATTAAAGTAAGAAGAAGTTACATTAGGAATAAGGTCTTAGCCTCATGGGTGAGAGTCCATGAGAGCCGAGTGAGAATGATCTTCCCAAATGCATATGAATCATCGTGTTCAAAGAGCCCCAAAGAGGATGTCCAAAGGTACACTGTAGAAAAGTGAAGCCACAATTTTATGAGTCACCCATGCTGCAACACCATAAGATATATAAGGAGACTCCCATCAATTACAATGTTTCTATTGCCTATGTCCTTGCTTTTGTTCTAGAGAATTTCACAGCTGGTAGCACAACTCAGAAGAGCCCAAAAAAGAAGAAAGATTTGGAAAGAAAACCTATTTCTTGGTCCGTGTTTTTGCTGAAGAAGTTGTGGCCAAAGTTTTTAAAAAAGGCACTTACGCCCAAAAAGTTGACAAGTGGAGAGAGGCCAATGGGGCCACACAATTTGCGGCATCACCTCTACTCAATGTAAAGCTTGACCAAAAGCATCAGATAGAGGAAACGGTCACTGTAAATGTGGATTTGCAAGACCACATATTGTCGGCAAAGAAAATGGTTAGCACCTTCAGTGAGATGGTTTATGAGAAAAAAGAGCAGTTGTAGAGAATGAATGTAGACATGGAGGCAACAAAGGTAGACATGCACAAACTCGAAGGTCTCTCGAATGGCATAGTTGTATTTCAAAATAAGATGGTAGATTCTTAGTGCCAATTGGAAGCAATAGAGGTGCGAGTGAAACTATAAATACTCAGGAGACAATGACATGCTTAACCAGCTCAGGTTGCTGCAATAGCTCTTGGGACAAGGTATCTAACCGAAAAAACATCCGGTGGAGACCATAAGACTCACTGCTGACAATCATGAAATTGGTTTGACTCCAGCTTTATTAAATTCCTTGTGCTTATTCAGGTTTTCACAATCCTACTCAAGGTGTAAAGTCTAGTGTGCAAGAAATGATGCCATTGCAAAGGAGGAGAAATTTGCATTGTTTCCTTTGCATGATGTGAAATATGCCATTGCATGGGAAATGGCCTAGACGTGGAAAATCAAAAACGCCAGGTGTCTCAAAAGAGAGATTATTGAGTCCAAGAAGTGCCTCCAATTATGTACAGCTCTCTAGGGATGTCATTTTTGTTGAGCGGTGCCAAAGCTGAAGGAATACGATAAGCAGTCCCTCATACTTGATTCCAATGGACTTTTAGCTAGCATTGTATAGACCCACTTTGATGAAAAGCCTCCTGCATTGCACGAGAAATGATAAAGCACATGTGAAATCTGGGCTCTTAAGAAGTGTATTGTCACAAAGACAACCACAGGTTCTTGGATTGATGTATCAAATGTTTCAATGTGTTTATATGGAGCAGTTGCATGACACCTAAAGTGGAAGGAATTCTAGACAATGTCTTCAAATTGCAGCAGCCTTTGCTATAATGTGTTATTTTACAGCAAGATTGGAGAAGGGTGTCTTGGTTGATGCACAATAAGCTTCTATTCTTCAAAGACTTGAAGTTATTTTGGAGAAAAACCCCGCAATTTAGGCACGAAAACACTCTTATCATTGATGATAACAGATACAAAGTGTGCCAAAACGATGAAGGAACTTGGATTCTTGCTCCCAAGTTGGAGCACTGGGCCGAAGAGCACTGACAAGACTTCGTGGTAGACACTTTGGTTGACTAGCTATCTCCATGGTTACAATTGGAGGACCGTAATGCTTATATGGCTGACTACGTGTTTGATAGTAGTAAGGATGCATGTTCTGATGCAGTCATAAGAAAAAACTCATCGTTCATGGGGGTAACCGACTTATCCGTGGCTAGAAATCCATCATTATCAACAATTTATACCAAGGAGTCGGAGGTGTCTTTAGACAAGCTGTCTTAAGGATGATCAATCATATCTTTCCTAATTCAACCAGTTTTAATCCAAACAATTCTTTCCTACTTTATAAACAAATGCCAACAAGTTACCTTTTGACCAATTATTGCTTTTTTGATTCTTACTCACTCCTTACGTATGCAATGTTAACTTATAAAAGAACATAAACTATTTAAAGACTTAATTGAATAATGGGAAACCCGCCTGGGATTGATTGGCCATCTGCTGCTGCGCTCGCGCCTGAAGACTCTCCTCCGTAGGGCTACTACTAGGCCCGGCTTCGTCGTCCTGCGACGCTCTAGTTCGTTTTGGAGCTACGTCCTCATCATCAGATGTAGAGCTTTCTCGGGTCCTTTTAGGTTCCATAATTTCTTATCCTTATAAAAAGGACGTCTAATCATTAGGTAAATTATTTGAAATCTAAACTTAACCTTTGTATTCAAGCGTAAACCATTCAAGGTTAAATTTATAGTCTTAATGGATAAATTCTTGACATAGTACTTTCTTATTTGTCTATATAGGCATGATAACTTTTTCCACCGCTTTTGCAAGGGTTTTCTAAGCTCTCCTAATTTTGTTATAATTGTCTATATCTTTTTCCTAATTTTCCCATTGACTTTTAAGCTTGGAATCTACTTTTTTTGGGCTTAATATTTATTCTATTTATTTTATCTTAAAGATTTCATTTTTGCAACTTGATATCATAGGTTTACACTTACTATAATTTTCCTAAAAAAAATTGACCACAAAGTCTATTTGTTTTAATTAATCATTTGCTAAAAATAGGACTTTTGGTCAATTATAATTTCCTAACCTCGCTAATTAGCTATGGTATAATTACCACAAGTAGATAAGAATATTTTTGACCTCTCGTAATTATCTTATTATTTTCCAACTTAATTATATAATTTACATCTTCAATTTTTAGCTAACATTAGGATAATTTGACTTAAATAAATATTCATACTACTTTTGTAGCCTTGACATTATTATCACGGCCTCTTTATTATGTAAGCTAACTGTGATAAATAGAATGTAATCATATAACATGATTTACTAATTTCTCCCTTGAAATTTTAACCAAAATTAGTATATTTTTCCCTAGATAAATATCTATACTAAGTTTCTAACCTTGACATAATTATCACGACCTTTTCATCATGTAATCTAGCTCTAATAAATAGCATATAATCATATAGAATGATTTACTGATTTCCCTCTTTAGTTTTTAGCTAGAATTAGTAGAATTTGACTTAGATAAAAATCAATACTACTTTTCTAACCTTGACATAATTATCACGGCTTGTTTATCCTATAACCCTGCTATGATAAATAGCATATAATCATAGCACGTGATTTACTAATTTCCCCTTTTAATTTACCCTCAATAATAGTAATTTTCTACTAGGATAATTATCTATAAAAATTATATGTGGATAAGATAATTATCACAGATTTATTAAGATGTAATTAACCTCTAATAATTATCTTATATCATTTTAAATCAATTTGCTATTTTCCCCCTTTTAATTTGTCCTAAAAATAGTGTAATTATGCTAGGATAATTAGGTAAACTAATTATCTGTGATTAATATAATTATCATGGGTTTCCTAAAATGTAATTAACCTTTGATAATTATCTTAACACTAGGTTGGTAACCTAACAGGACATAAAAGTGTCCTTTTAGGGTTTTGAAAGAAACCTCCAAAACCATAGTAGATCCACTCATTTTGTAAAATCCTTTCATGAGGTTATAGTTCAAGGCCTACTAAACATGGAAAAAATAACAAACTTGTAAAATTTCTCATCTTTTGGTCACACCAAGCCTCCAAAGTTGATAGACGAGTGAATTTTCATCAGAACAGTCAGTTCTTATGTTTTGTTGCATAAAAATAAGACTAGGGATTTTTGTAGGACTTGAGATAAATTCCCTAGTTAACTTCAATGGGTTGGTGATCAGAACATACATCATGTATTGTTCTCTACTCAACTATTTTTTGTTTTTTCCAAATAAATAGGTACAAAAAATTTGAATTTTTATCATTCTGCAAACCTATCATCAAAGTTTTTATAGCCACGCTCAATACAAATAATATATGCATGTTTTCTTAGTTCCCTATTGTCCTTTATATTCATCGGGAGCCATGGAGCATGTCAAAAGAATAATACATCTCTTACCAAGGGGAATCTTGGAGACAAAGATGAAGTGTTAAATATAGCAAACATGAAAAAACTGGGTTGAACATTATGAGTTGTAGAATCCCATAGAAACTATTCAATATCTAGCCAAATTTCATCCTTATGACTAGATATGGTTACTACCTACAAAATTCATGTAGTTGTCACAAGAAACTAACAATATTGAAAAAGCTATACTTGATATACTAGAATGTTTCGTTTTCTTCCATAATTGAAAAAATCAACCATCGTTGTGTACTATGCAAAATAGGGTATTAGGTGCCCCAAAACTCAAGGAATGTTAGCTTTATGTTACAATATGCGACATAGAAAATCAAAAATGAATTTGGATATCATGAAATCCACCAAAAAAATCATAGAAGAGCTAAAATTGGCTAAAAAACAAGATTTACTAATTTTTGTAATTTGGTCATAACTTACAACTTTAATATTTATTTCTCTCTAGAAGCATCAAGACATGTTGAGGTCTACTAAAGATAGTTCTCTAGCATTATAGACCTCACAAACATGAATTCTAGAGTGGTAGAGTTGCAAAAAGTTGAAAAAAGCCAAAAACAGGACCCGTTTTTTCACACAGTTTAGGTTGTGAAATGTTGTGCAAGGACAATGTTAAAGATGGAATTGATATTCCAAAAAAATGTCGAGTTTTTTTCAGCTCATGAGACAACTTTCTAGATAGATAGCACCTCAAAATCCATTTTGAAACTCTTGACATAATTCAAGGAAAATGGTCACTTCACAGGACATAAAAGTGTCCCAGGACATAAAAGTGTCCCATTACCAACCTAGTGTTAAATCATTTGGAATCAATTTGCTATTTTCTCCATTTATATTTGTCCTAAAAACAATGTAATTCTGCTAATATAATTAAGTAAACAAATTATCAGAGGTTAACATAATTATCATGAGTTTTCCAAGATGTAATTTATCTCTAACATTTATCTTAAAGCATTTTAAATCAATTTGCTATTTTACCCTTTTTAATTTGTCCTTAAAAAAAAGTAATTTTTCTAATATAATTAGGTAAACTAATTATTGGAGAAAAACATATGTATCACAAATTTCCTAAGATTTAATTAACCTTTGATAATTATCCCAAAGCATTTTGAATCAATTTGCTATTTCCCCCCTTTTAATTTGTCCTAAAAACAGTGTAATTCTGTTGAGATAATTAGGTAAACTAATTATCTAAGGTTAACATAATTATCACGGGCTTTCTAAAATTTAATTAACCTCTAATATTTATCTTAAAGCATTGTGAATAAAATTGCTATTTTCCCCCTTTTAATTTGTCCTCAAAACAGTGTAATTTTGCTAAGATAATTAGGTAAGCTAATTATCTGAGATTAATATAATTATCACAAATTCCCTAAGATGTAATGAACTTTTGATAAATAACTCAAAGCATTATGAATCAATTTGATTATTTTCCCTTTTTTCACTTAAAAACATTGTAATTCTGCCTAATTAATTATGAAAATTACTCAAAAAATTATAAGATAATTTTCCTAGCTTAATGGCAGTCTGACACAGCTCTAATAATTATGTCAACTTAATATAAACTTAGTTAGTAAAATTTCCATTAATATATGGTTAAAATTGATAATTTCAGTCCTAATATGATATAATCATTAATTTGCTTAATATCCCTAAGCTTAATCACAATAATCAGCAAAGAATATTTAATTAAGAGAGGATTTTTGAGTATACATAGGACTAATCTTTAATTTATTAAGAAAATAAGCTAACCTAGCTTTGCTCCGAGTGATTTCTGCATAGCGGTCTCTCTAGATGAGAAAGAGTGTGCCAATGCTTTGAGTCTGTCTGAAATCGTGAAGCAAGGGTCATATTTATAGGTTTTTGGGCACTCACAGACTAGAAAATGACAGTAACTTGCATGCCAAGCAGCCCTATAGGTCGAAAAACGCCCCTTGCTACTAAATCTAGTATGGGATAGTTCATCATTATCCCACATAGCCCCCCAGATGCACATAATCAATTTTTACTAATTTCTCTGATTTTTAATGATGAAATTGGAAATATCAGTAATTTCTAGAACCTTAGGATAAGAAAGTCTTTAATGATAATAATTACTGAAACCATCCAATTTTACTTAACTAATTAAATTCCTAGTGTAATCTTTCAGAGCCCGTAACTTTTTTAGATTTTATCGGAATTTTGTTTTGAAAATTTCTAGCCCGGGGTTTGCTGTGCTTAAGATTCCAAAAATACCAATATTTGCCATGGTCGGACAGTTCTACATTGCTTTTTCAATAATCATATCAGTTTGATTAAGCTTTATACAATCTTTAAGGTTTCAGAAACTGGAAACCTTACAAGCTCAGGCAAAGTGACAAAATCAACTTAACCTCCAATCCAGAGATTCATTTTAAAAAAAATTGGTAGTGGAAGACCTCTTAATCATGTTAAAGCTAATGATAGCAACAGAAGTTCAATTGGCTTCTCAACATGGATCGCGATCCATGTACCTCTGAGTCAAAACAGAGATAGAAACTTACCATACAAGGAGCTAGTCCATAGCAACCTGGTGCTTCTTTCGAAATTGAAATTGGATCAAAATTGTTGAGGTTGTGTAGGGAATTGTGTGCTAAGTTTTTTCGAACAAATACAAGGACTAACAAGAACAATTGTAAGCTTATAGCTATCAAGAAAATTATTGATAGGTTGTAGGTACTAGAAGATACTACCCAGCAAGCAAGGTCAAATGGGAGATTCAAACTATTTAATGAGGTAACTTGGTTTGGATTTTTTTGTTACCAGTTCTTCATGAATCTGTGATCACAAAGATTGTACCAGAATAGCAACCCCAACATCTTTGATCAAGGGATAATCACTCAACGGAAGAAAGCGTGAATCAGAGACCACTTCCGCCTTTGGAACCTATTTTAGAGGAGAGTTTATTTGACACTTCGTCTGAGAGATCATACGGCCTCATGATTGAAGATTGTAAGAGGTCAAACCCTAAGGGAACAGCTTTGATGGGTGCATGTCCTTCCCAGCCTACATCTGATGTGAATTTGTTGTATTTGAAATTTCAATTTGAAAATGTTCTTAAAGCCAAAATCTATAAGGATGGAATGGACCACTACTACGTTAAGTTGGAAAATAAGCCAAGCGAATTCAGAGCCCTTGTAGATGTTGATTATGACGGGGATAGATATTTCGACCAATTCACTACAAGAGGCTATTCATATTAGCGACGCTCACACAGCGACGCTCAAAAAAAAATTTCCCGACGTCGCTATGAGTGTCGCAAATTTACAAAGAAATTTGCGACGCTCATAGCGACGCTGGCTGGGGTAAAAAAATAACCGAGCGCGCCCAAAAACTCAGATCTCAGATCTGAGTTTTTCGGCGCCCTCAAGCAAGGAGCAGGTAACGCTCTCCCTCACTCTCTCTCTCTCTCTCTCTCTCTCTCTCTCTTTCTTCTCCACACACACACACACACACACACACACACGAGGAGAGGAAGGAGAGCCAGGTATGCTCCTTCCCTCTCCTCATTCTCATGTTCCCTTCCCCTCTTTCTCTCTCCCTCTCTCTCTCTCTCACACACACACACATAGTGTTTTTGAGAGAGAGAGAGAGAGAGTACAAACAAAAACAAAAACGCACACACACATACATAAACAAAGAATGCACACACACATTGAGAGAGAAAAAGAGAGAGAGCATGCATAAACAAAAAACGCACGCATTGAGAGAGGAAAACAGAGAGAGAACATGCATAAACAAAAAAAGCACACATTGAGAGAGGAAAAGAGAGAGAAAACATGCATACGATCCAAGAAAACGCACACACATTGAGAGAGAAAGAGAGAGAAACTAATTTAACGTCGTAGGAAACTAATTAAAATTAAAAGACCTAAAGATCTAGCCGACGAGGAGTTGAACTCAAGACCTATTATTCAAGAGGGAAATGGCATAATCAATCTATCATACTTGGCATGGGTGATAGAAAGGTTATACCATTTATCTCTTTTTATTGGCACACACATCCACACACGCGCACACACACAAGAAGAAGAGAGTTATAACGTCGTAGGAAACTATCTTAAAAGACCTTAAAGATTAGGTTATATGTAGACTTACATTAAATTAGATTTAGGTTTATTTTTAACTAGATTTATGTTTATTTACGCTAGATTTAGATTTACGTTATATTAGATTAGATTTAGGTCTCCATAGACTGCGATGCCTGCATGAAGCGGGTGAAGAAAGCCCTCAATGGAATATAGGGTATTGCTGCCTTCACTCATGGGGGCTCCGTCGATCCAAAAGTACTGGTGAAATGTCTTCAGAAGATAGGGAAGAAGGTGGATCTTCAGGGCGGCAAGAGTCACTACATCCCCGACACAATGACCATCTAGACAACCTCTAGTCATTAGACTTACGTTAAATTAGATTTAGCTTTATTTTTAGTTAGATTTACGTTTATTTAGATTTACGCTTATTTACGTTAGATCGAGTCCACGCAAGAATTACTTACGGTTTAGGGTTTAGAGTTAGACGAACAGTGAAAAGATGTTAAGATGCTGTGAAGTGCTACAGCTAGAGAAGAGGCAAAGAGGTTTTGTCCACTACATGCAGTATCATGTAGACGTGGGTGTGTAGATTTCTTGTACCCACAAATATAGGTATTGACCAATAAAGACGAGATTATAACCCGGTGGTTCTGATCTCCGTGCACCTCTAGACCGAGGTGTGCGGGGATTGGACATGACTAGAGAATGTGAGGTAAAGAGAGAGAGAGAGAGAGAGAGAGAGAGAGAGAGAGAGAGAGAGAGAGAGAGAGCGAGAGAGAGAGAGAGAGAGAGAGATAAGACGAAGAATGCCAATAGAATATTAAATTTGTTGTCCAGGTTATAAGTTTTTTATCCTCATTATGAGTAGCGACGAGGATGTGGGACCGTCCAACCGAAACACCTATCTCTCAACGAGGGTCTTATGTCCTTGTAATCAATGCAAGCATGCTGTGCGACAGACAAGACGTGTTTCTTTGGAGCACGTTCGCGAATTTGGCGAGTTCGATCGATCTATTATAGATCGAGTTGTTGCCAATTATAACTCGTCGAACTCTGACGCTGGCCAACAAGCAGCAATCTTGCAACCCAATAGACGTGTTCGCAGGCGCTTTGGTCAAGCAGCATATGTGAGGCCACAAGATGTAGCCTCTGACAGCTCGGGGGATGATCATGCAGAGCACATTCCCAACGAGGCAATGTTTGAGCCCGAGATTGATGAAATGATCGAGACGATCATGGATTCAGAAAGGCTTATCTATGATGATATGAAAAGTGAAGCCGATACGCCATTGTATAATGGAGCACGTATGTCTAGATTGAAAGCACTCCTGGTTCTTCTCAACATGCAGGCAAAGTTTGGATGGAGTGACACTAGCGTCACAGCGCTTTTCAGGTGATCTATTACAATTAGTTTACTTTAATAGAACTCTAAATGTATAATGATCTGATAGATTTTTACACGACTATATCATATTTTTATGTTGTGTAGATTGCTAAAAGAGCACATACTACCAGCTGACAATGTGATGCCAGATTCCCGAGATGAAGCAAGAAAGATTTTGCGAAACTTGGGGATGGATTACAATTCTATCCACGCTTGTCCTAATGACTGCATTCTTTTCAGAGGGGAATACATAGACATGGAGAAGTGTCCGAAATGTGATTCCGAAAGATATCGAGTAGATCTCCACGGGACAAAAATTCCACAAAAGGTTTTGCGACATTTCCCTCTGCTTCCTCGCATCAAGCATTTCTTCGAATGTAAGTCCATGGCCGCCCTAGCATCATGGCATGAGGAGAATAAATCTTCGGATGGTGTGCTACAAATTCCTGCAGATTGCGTAGCGTGGAAACATATAGATGGAACATGGTCGGATTTTGCCAGGGAAGCTCGAAATTTGCGCTTAGGCGTGGCTATGGATGGCGTAAATCCATTTGGTCAAAGATCAATATCTTACAGTGTATGGCCCGTTGTCATCATCAACTACAACATTCCCCCATGGTTGACTACGAAGAAGGGGCACCTATGGCTAAGCTTGATTGTGCCAGGGCGATATAAAGTGGGGAATATGGATGTGTATCTTCGTCCACTATTGGAAGAGCTACAACAATTGTGGATTGGCATAGAGGTGGTGGATATGAGCCGACACACAGGACGACGGAATGCTTTGATCAGAGGCATTCTAATGTGGACCATGCATGACTATCCGGGGCTAACAGAATGCTCAGGTGATCTATTGACACTCCTCACTCAGACACTGTAAATCTTGTTTTTTCCCATAGTTGATCTATTATCATGTGTATACATGCAGGGCTTCAAACAAGCGGATACAGAGCATGTGTCACATGTGGACCTAGACTGAATGCACGTAGGGCACCCTCACTGAAGAAGAAAATCTACGAAGGTCATCAAGCGTATCTTCCAGAGAATCATGTGTTACGCGATGGCTTTTTGGGAAGAGAGCCACCAAGGATGTCTGCACAAGCATGGTTAGAGCAGAAGGAGATGTGCGATGACGGGTTGCCTCCAGGGATGAAGAGACTATCTCTATGGTACGAGTTACCATACTGGCCCCGACTCATGATCAATCACTTGGTCGATCCAATGCACATATTCAAGAATGTGGGTAATCTACTATGGGACCATTTGACCGGCAAGAAAGATAGTTTGGGAGCCAGAGTTGACCTTAGAAATGTGGATCGTATGGAGCAATATTGGCCGCAAACAGCGTCTGATGGATTGATAAAACTCCCTAAAGCACCATGGATTTTCACAGGAGCCCAAGAACGCAAAGTAAAAGAGACCATTCAATCTTTGCGGACCCCCACTGGCGTAATGCACTCGCTCCGAACGTGTTTTACTAAAGAAGGAAAGCTTACCGGTTTGAAGTCACACAATTGGCATAAAATGTGTCAGGTACGTTCATAGTGGACTTTAATATCATTGCATAAAATGTGGACTTTAATATCATTGTTGCACATACTTTACAGTTTATTTTACTTGTTGCCATTGAGGGATGTTTGTCTCTCGACATCTGTAACACAATCTACAAACTTGCAAAGCTGGTGCAATGGATCTCACAAAAGGAGATCAACGTAGACTCCATACCATTCGCCAAAATAAATGCTACGGAGCTTGTGTGCATGTTTGAGAAACATTTTCCTACTACAACGCTAACCATTCAGGTGCATTTTCTTGTTCACATAGTTGATGAGGTGGAAATAGCTGGCACGGTTCATTCCAGATGGATGTTCTTCTTAGAGGGTTTCATGAAAACGCTTAAGGGATATGTGCGTCAAAAGGCACGTCCGGAGGGTAGCATGGCAGAAGGTTGGTTGGTATCAGAGTCCCTAGTGTACATTGGAGAGTGGCTAGACGGATTTGATAAATCCCGGGACACGCTATGGCAAACCATAGATGATGAGCGCATATATGGGATTGTCATGTGCAATCTCGGTGTTGAGAAGAAGATGACGGAAGATCTAGAGGTTAAAATCAACCGATTTTGCATGCTTCACAATCCAGTGATGCAAAAGTGGATTTCACAATATGAGGATGCAAAGCAAGAGCGACAAAGGACACGAATCGAGTGGAGACGGGGAAGACGACCACCGATGCACTATCCAGCGGTTCTGGAGAGCCTACCAACCTTCATGAGCTTAAGATGGTTGCACAACCAATTGAAAAGCGCACAACAATGCGGTGACGAAGTGACTCAAGAAGAGTGGGAGTACTCTCGGGGTTGCGCGACCAAGGTAAGTTTGCAATGTACGACTAGCAAGTGACTTTATTTATAAACGTTTGAACGGCCACTCATAATCTTTGTTTGTTGTAGTATAAGTCATACACAGCAGCATGGTGTAAAGGTCGACATTTTAGGGTGGAACGAATCGACAAAAACCGTTTTACTCAAGATTGTGGAATCATGGCAAAATTTGAACAGTCTAGTCGACGACGTTCCTCTGATGCAGATCCTGTGGTTTTGAGGATCGATTACAGAGGATTTTTTGTTGACTTGTTTGACGTGCAATGGTTCAAGATAATCATGGAGGGTCGCAACGCTACTGTGCGTAGAGGAGAGTCTGGTTTTCTTGAGGTGGATTCTACTAAGAAATGGACTGACCTAAGAGACACTTTCGTACTACCCGAGCATTGTGAACAAGTAAGTATGTAAATAGTTAACATCCCCCTTTTACAAGTTATGTGCTTGAAAGCTCTCATGTAAGTTATGTGGCTCTGGCAGGTAATATTTCATCCTACAAAGTCTACATCAAACTGGTGGTACGTCATAGAGGTAGCCCCTCGTAGTGCAAGGACATATGAAGGCTACCATGTGCCAATCACAACGACATCAATGGAGGAGATCAGAGAAGATGCTCAATCAGAAGCCGCTGCGGTGGTGCCAGACGAGCATCAAGATGCTACTACTCTATATGGGGTGCATCCAGAGGAGCTACAAAATGAAACAGAGGATATGTGTTTAAACGGAGAGCTCTATATAGATATAGGAAGTTATACTGAGTTTTGCGAGGATGAGAGAGAGATCTCTTAAAGCCACAAATATTGTATTTGAACAATTTTGCTCCGTGTTGTAAAAGCTCTGGCTCTCTAAGTACCTTCCATGGTGTATAACGCTCTTTTCTACTCGTGCTCACATCTTTTGATTGAAAATTCTGAGTTTTCGACTTGCCTCTTCTATCACTCAATTCATTGCGTCATTGTATTTATATGCGTCATTACGTCATTGTATTTAATGATCTTTGCGTCATTGTCTACTCTATTCATTCAATATTAAGTTTAAATATTCGTGTGTTTAATGCAGGTATGGATGATGAGGAGTTTCTTTCTTCTTTGTCACCGCAGCAGAGACAGTGGAAGGTGGAGCGTCATCGCTCTGGCGCATCATCGCGCATTCCTACTCCATCCGCATCTCCCTCTCTTTCGGAGCATTCGGCGCGCTCCGAAGCTTCGGTGTCGACTAGACGAGCTTCACACTCGTCTAGACACCGGCGCTCTAGTGGTGGTGGTGGCGGTTGTTGTGGGGATTCCGCCACCGATGCATCCACACCGCCTCGTGTTCGACGAGGCTCTTTACCCTCCCCTTCTTTGCCCGCCCCCACACCAGCCACAGCATCGCCATCTACGCCAGGTTTTGCACAGCTGACCGTTCCTAGAAGCTACACACCTCTACCTACTCTGCCAGGAGCCACTCCACTCGACACTCCTCGCTTCGGGGCCCAGACGCCGGTGGAGACACCTGACATCCGTACCCCCATCGACACGCCGCTAGAGACCCCTGCCGGGACACCCAGGTTCACGCGTCACCGGTCAGAGGGCTTGCCTTACTCCGTCGACATCAGCGGCGGCATCATCATGGATGATGACGGCAAGAAGGTGATCTCGCGCATGCGTGGTCTTTGCTCTCAGCTGTTTAGACACTACATACTAAACAAATGGAGTGAAGTACCAAGTGATTTAAAAAACAGAGTCATCAGCATACTTCATGATGAGTTTCCCGTTCCAACACGGGATCAACGCTTCAATGAAGACCTGATGAAGATTCGAATGCGCGAATACTGCAAACACAAGCGTTCCGAAGTGCAAAAAGCAATCAAGAATGGGTGGAACAGGCCAGATTGGCTGGCCAAAGAAGATTGGAAGAATGCGAAGAAAGCAGCGCGCGAGAATCCCGACAAGTGGAAGCAACAAAAAGATGCAGCCAGAGCGCGACTAGAGGCAGGGAGCTCGCACCACTTGGGGAGCGGTGGATGGGCATCATTTGAGGCCAATTTTGTAAGTGTTTTCACATTGCTCTTTATGTTCGATAGTTTAGGGTTTATGAGTTTTTTAGTTCTAACATAATGAAATCTTTGTATGTTTTGACAGTGGTCGATGACAGGACGTGATCCCACACCGTAGGAGCGCGAGTACGCAGGCAGGAAGGGCTTAAACGCCCTGATGGACATTCTCAGTTCTCGCGGCGGCATGGTTAGTATTAGGGTTTACTCTTTTTTATTTTTTGTATTGTTTTATAAATGTCGTTATATGTTTATACTTACTGAAAGCTGTCTTATTGTCTTTTTTTCCAGAATCCGATAGATACGCCGCTTGGACGCGATGAGACCTTTGACTAGATGACGTCAGTTTAGCCGTAGCTAGATAGCATTAGTTTAGGGTTTCTCATAGCTTATGTATCATGAGACGGATTTTATACGTCTTTTTGAACCATGTATATTATTACATTTGTCACCGCAGTTCCTTTTGCCAATCAATTCTTTATGCCTATGATGTTGTACAATTGTCATTATTACATTTGCCAATCAATTCATTTTGCCTATGATATGTACAATTGTCAATTTTGCAAACAATACGTCTTGTGGGTGACTATTTTGGGTCTATTATCTACCCTTGCACTTTTTAAAAAAAGTGAATCAAGTACAATATGGTTGATGGGTGGCAGGGCATTGAAATGGGTGGCAGGGCATTCAATGCCCTGCCACCAAAAAAAAATTCTCTCGGGCGTCACTATAAGCATCGCTATTTATGGCTCTGTAGCGTCGCTATGAGCGTCGCTATAGTCTTCTGTGTAAACGTGGCTATATGCGTCGCTATGGGCGTCGCTATATGCGTCGCTATGGGCGTCGCTATATAGCGACGCTCATAGCGACGCTCTCGTAGCGACGCTCGTAGCGTCGGTTTTAGCGACGCTGGGGGTTATAAAAACCCAGGGTATTTTCGTCGCTAAGAGCGTCACAAGAGCACACAACCTCTTGTAGTGCAAGAGGGAATGATGTACCTAGTGGTTCATAACCCTTTTATTGTGGATAAATGGGAAATGACCGGCACCAAGGACAAAGTAGATAATGAGCTGGCCGATGCACCACCGAAAATGGAGAAACAAAACGCGATACTCAGACGCACCAATGAGAAAGAGCGCCTTAACACAGACAACACATATGTGGGGCTTTATAAGTCGATAATGGAGAACAAACACTCTATTACAGATGTGACGAGCCCCGCATCAAAGAATTAACAGACGAGAAAGACTTGTATGTTTACACATACTTGGAGGGCAGAAGTCATTAGGAAAAGTTTGGACTCAAAAATGGGCCTTGTAAGAATTGTTGATGTGGCATAGCTTTCAAAAAGTGGGGATCGGTAATTTTTTTCCAAATAAGATCCAAACTTGTCGAAGGTTGGATATTTAGAATCTACTCTTCAAATGCTATCTATTGATATATAGCATGCATGTATCGGACATTGCCTTCATGTAGATCTAGAAAATGGTGATTTTAGATTACCGTAACGGTAACAAAACCTGGCTGATTGAAAAAAATTGGCATAAATTTCATAGAAGTCATCCAAACTTTGCGGAACTTGGCTCTTTAGAATCCATTTTTCAAGAACTTTCCAATGATAGGTCATATCATGGGGTTCTAAGCAATATTTAGAGGGGGCTACCGGGTTGCTTTCTTTTGTACAACTTTGATGATGTGGCACTCTTAAAAGGCCCAAAAATGAGTTCCAAATTTTCCTAATGATTCAGGTGGTCATAATGGACAAGTATGGCCGAAAGTACTCTCCAATGGATCGGAAGGAGTTAGAGATATATACATATTTTGGAGGACCACTCCACCAATACTACGTAAATCCAAAAGAGGTAAAAACCACGACTACTCACATCAAACCTGAGACTGTACTTGAGAGCCCCTTCAGAACCAGAGTGGAGGATTCTTATGGACATGAACAAGTTCCAAAAACAGAACCTTTAGGATCAACGAGGACTAGGGCTTCCATGAACACACATAGGGGCAGTACTATTTATGAATTCACTTACACCGTTGGAATCCCTTCGACTATTACACGAGATCGACCTAATGAACGTATAGCGGATAGGATACCACTGTTATTACCAAGAGGAGATTCTGAACCAAGAGAAGCCACCCCAGGGGGACCAGGAGTTGTTAGAATGGTTGCAGAGGCCAGGCGTATGCGACCATCTCAGGTATAAAAAATGCTTACCCAAAAAGTACAATGGATGTGGAGATCTGTATGCCCATGTTTCAATCTTCAAACAAGTATTGAGAGCGGAACAGGTAACTGATTTCCACACTAATATGAAGGATTTGGGTTGACATTGGAAGGTACTGCCCTGACTTGGTTCCAACCATTAAACAACTTGGAATTCCCAAGTATTGAGCAACTTCTTCAAGAATTCGCTGAGGAATTCTAAAAAAGAGGGATCAAGCATAACACTGTCTCCCAGATCTATGCATTTAGGCAAAAGGAAAAAGAGAAAGTGAAGGAAGCATCGCTTCGTTTCAAGCAGTACATAGAAAGATACCCTACTCAAGAACTACCTCAGGATGAAAGACTATCAGTCCTCTTCATAGAAGGATTGCAAAATAACACGCTCAAAAAGGACTTGCACCTGAAAGCATGTGTAACCTTTGAGCAAGTCACGAAAGAAGCGTTGTATCTTGCAGATAATTGCAAAGCATATGGGGAGGTGACTGAAGACACAGATCAGGGGACTAGTAGCACCTCTTCAACCACAAGCGAGTCCACGACAAAATTGGGAAGACAAAACCCAACTGTGTCGGACATTGATCGAATGATCAAGGAAGTGATCAGGAGGATAAACCAAGGAAACAGGACGAATCCAAACACACGACAACCGCCCACCCAAAAATGTGATACTTGTGGACGTGACCATCCAACCCAGTGGTGCAACCTTCAACAAAGGCCAAGAGTAAACGCGGAGTGAATATTGAAATGGTGTGGTATAGAACAAAAATGGACAAACCACGAAACTCACAAATGTTTCTATAAGCGAAACTATGTTAGAGAGAGACAATACGAACCACATGGGGGACAACAACTTCCAACCCCCTCCAAGGTACCAAGTGGGGCCAAAGCACGCAATCTTGGGTCAGGAAAAAGCTCAACGTGTGTTGGGACATCAACCTGCTTCACCCCAAGAAAATAAGTCTATGGTAAGGATTTCTCAACCCATAGAACCACCTTCTGATCCGAGTATGATCCAAGTAGTCTCATACTGAAAATATTCAAACAATACTTATGAAAGGGAAATTGATAGGAATGCATATGCTCCAGAGGGACATAATCCATGGAAAATGTCAAAAGAAATGCCCGATCCCTCATACATAGCACAACCAACCAAAAATCATTACTTGGTCGATGAGAATATGCTCATGTTTATGGAAAATCAGGGCTACAAACCTACAGGCTATCCTCCTAAAACAAGACAACCGATGGGAGCTCCACAAGCTTCTCCACCACTTGTAGGACCATGCTATGAATGTGGCGGTCATCACTGGGCTAGAGTTTTTCCAACAAAGGAGAGCGGGTGAAAGTTTTTGGATTCTGTGATGGATGCACGATCGACCATCTTATTCCACACTGCCCAAAAAACCCCGAAAACAAAGAAAAAGCAACCATGAATAAAATAGGGATTGTGCCAAGCTCAATTGGAGCAGAAATAGAACCGAACATTCCGATAAGCGCGGTCACTAGAGCTCAAGCGCATGAGGTAGCAAGGAACATACAGCCAACCAAAAAGAGATAGACAACTTGTCTGTCCGAACCCCTAGAAAATCCTAGAAGGCGAAACAAAACAAGATGAAAGCCAATAGAGAAAAGGAAAAAACGGCATTGGAAACCAAATTTCTAAAAACACAAGAGCAACATCAAAGGGAAAGAGACCTTAAGGGCAACAACAAGATAAAGAAACCATCGAGACTGCCATCAGGAGGGTCACTCTTAGTAGACAAGGTGTTCGAACCTTCGGATGCAATTTTGAAAGTTTACGAGGCAAGGCTAAAGCCTAACCAAACCCAAGAGGATGGTGGTCAATGTACCCTCATCCAAGCTATGAGAAAGAGAGGCTAAAGGTGTGCAAAGAGCTTATTCAAGCCGCTCAAGCGCTTATGGAACCATAAGTTCCTACGACTCCAAAAACCAAGGTACTCATAGGAGAAAAGATTCAGGAGCTAGAGGGGAGGGGAATTGAAGAGAATAACCTACCCAATCTTGTAGACGAAACACCATTGGATATGAGGGTGGTAGCCAATACAATACATGGAACGCATTCTCAAGTACCACTGCCAATTCCGGAGGTAGAAGAACAATGGCCTCAAGAGCTATGGGAACAGATTAGGAATAGAAAATATGGAAGTGCACCACTTGTGTCAGCTCCTATCCCAGAAATCCACTTGGATCATGAGCTCTACCCAAATGAAATTCGATCATTGTATGGCGATGCAGGCACAACAATATCGGAAGATGGTAAACCACAGTCGTTGAAGACTTTACCTTCATTTATTGGTAACCCTGAAACTCCATCTAAGGTAACTAATTGTTCCATCTCAATGGAAATCCAATCCCAGGATGATGGATACTAAAACTCTTCACGAGCTGATGTCATCCCTTATCCGTTGTACACTGACTCTGTCAGAGTTATTGAATATTAGACCGCATCTTTGGGACAAGGTCGCAAAAAAATTGGAAAAAATAGTGCTGGTAATTCCTTCACCCAAGGCCTCTCAAAAAACACTAAAGACACAACCCTCGAAGCAAACTAAACATGAGTCAGTGCCAGTAACCTGGGGATATCACCTAATAAAAATGTAACCTATCAGGTGAATTCAACAGAAGGGTATTTAAAGTTGTTGAAACTTACAAAAAATATATATACAGAAGGGAATTATTTTTTCAAATTTGAAAAAAACTTACAGATTTTAAAAGAAAAGGGTACATTATATTATGAACAAAATTCACAAATAAGGGGTTTTACAAACATGTCTTGAACGCACGTGATATGGTAGTTTTACACATACTGAACCCCCCGAGTCCAGTAAACAAGGTAGGGGACTATTGTGAAGGTGAAGAAGAAAATTGTAAGGTCTCGGACCCTGAGCTATAAGAGCACCATTGTACCATGAAAAGATCATATTGAAAAAAGTTACTATTTTTAGCAGTTTTCCGATATCTGTCAGTGCCATGATGTTTAGAATGTTTTAAATCTTCGAAATGTGAATTGAAATAATTTTTGTAAAAAAAAGTCCAAAAATAGTAAGTTTTTGGTCACCCCACCCGTCCAGTTTTGAACGTCTCGAAAAACTGCACCCGTACCCCGAATTTGAAAAAAATGCATTTTCAAACCCTGAGGGCTGCTAAATATGGCAAGTACTCGAACCAATACACCTTAGTTAGAGCTTAGTATAGCAATTTACGGCATTAAATTCCGGCTCGTATGGGCCGTTTTAGCTTAAAACCAATTTTTCCTAAAGTTGTGCTGGGAGGCACCCGGGCTCGAGGCTGTGTGGGAGCAGGTTCCAGGCCACTCAGAGCCAGCTTTAGCAGCTAGGGGGGGCCCTCTTGTCTTGTGGGAGTTGTAGGAGAGTTTCCAATCTAGAGAGTGGGTGTGAGAGCCAGTTAGACTAGCTAACTGGACACTTGGTGGGCAGGTAACTAGACTTGCCAATGCATGGAGTGAGTGCTCACTCAGATTCTTATAGCAGCTAGGTTCGATTTTCAGCCTTGAGGAGCCTATTTAAAGGTGTGCTCACACACACACACACACATGCTCACACACCCACTCAGTACACACACACACTTGCACACACACCTTGGGAAAGTGCTCTCGGCACACATAGTTTTTGGAGAAGAAGCAAAGAAGGGAAGTGCTGTCCGATTCTCGTCTTGAGAACTCCATTGGATCAGAATTTCGAGTAGAATTCAGCCCCTAATCACGGTAATATCAATCTATTTTATGTTTTGCTGCAAATCTCTCTACCATTCTCCTAATCTCGTAACTATTATTCTTAATCATAACTAAATTACTTTCTAGTTCTCCATATCATTAGTCTATTACATAATCATCATCCAATTGTTAATCATGCAAGCAATTAACCTCTCCTAATCATAGATTAATGCATGATTAGTAAGAAGAAATATCCCGCTAGTCATCATAGTAAATAATTATCAAGCCGGTAATGATGTGGGATTGGTCATTTTCATCCTATTACCACACAATGTTTGAGTAGCTAAATTAGATTCAATCTATTCATAGATTAGGAAGTAATTAAGGGAAATTAATCCGTCATTAATCCACTAGGAAGGGAATTTTCTCTCACCTATGCATACGGTAATTCTGCATCTACTTACACTAGGAAGGTGATTGAGCACATCTAATTCACCCCTCTAGTAATTTAATTAGTAAAACTCTGAAATTCCTAATTACCTAGGCTAAGTATTTAACTTTAGAGCCAATTCCCATAGAACAGGTAAGGTACTATCCACATAAATTACTATGCCTTGAAGGAAATCTAACCCCTCGTATAGAATGAATTGTTGAATGATTCTAATCTGTCATCTTGATTGTTATGGTACTCTTGGACATTAGTTCTTTTTGTCCGAGTTGTCAATTAAGTAGTGAGTATAAAATGGCCCCGGTAAAGAGAACTCGCTTCGGTGGTGCTCACGACTGCGAAGCGGGAACAAGCAACGTGAATGGGAAAGGAAAAGCTCCCATGGACGACCAAGTACCGGCCATCTCACGAGCCAATTACGAGGAAATGGAGGAGGAAGGTCACATTTTAAATTCAAGTTGTTTAATTTAACATTGCATACAATAAGCTAGGAAAGAACATATCCCTAAACATGTTTGTAATAGGAAAGAATGTCTGCTAGTAGGAAAAATTTAGCTCGGCATGTTCATTCTATTTCCAATGTTGAGCTAGTCCTGATCCCCCTACTAATCACAGGGGGCGGCTCGCGATGATTTCGCAATAGCTAGAGTTGCTAGCTTAGGGCCTCTACCCACGACTTGCTTTCTATGCGGTGGGAACCCACGTCTTTCTTTCTATGCAGTGGGAATGTCCATGTCGTGCTTTCTATGCAGTGGACATACCTAGTTGTATGGGAAGCTAGGCAAAAACGGGAGGAGTAAACTCTCGCTAGAGGGGGGATGTTGTACCTCCAAAACATTGGAATTTTAATGAATAAGTTTGAGTAGAATTTTTACTAGAGTTACTGTCTTGGTGCCGCTTTGCAATACTAATTGAAGGGTTGTCTTAACGAACATTGTGATTCAGAATGTAATCAAGGAATGTTTATGTTGAACAATGATTGTGGTAGTAATTAGGACACACAAGGAAGTGTGAGTGTGGGGGTGGAAAGTGGGAGCTTGGCTCAGGTTGCCAATGCCTATGAAAAGGGTGGTCCCGATTGGTTAGGAACTCTCTGTCCCCATAGTGTTTAAATCGACACTAGTAATACTCATTGCCCCTAGAGCGACGAAGTCTCAAGTGTACCTGCCTCTGAAACATGGGGAAAAAGGCACTCGAGATTTCTGTCGTCTTGGAAGGTGGGTCTTAGGATCTCTAGATAGGTTAAGTATGCTTCCCCTACAAGGTGGAGCTAGATCTCATTGTGCTAGTAGGCTCGAACTCGACTCACTTTGTGATGAGAAATCATCCGCTAGCTGAACCCTGAACCACATTGTTTGCTTTCGCTATAGATCTAGTGACCACCAGGTTCACCATCAGATCCATCGTTTGATACAGCAGGGTGGGGACCTCACACCTGGTATCAGAGCTATAGGTTTACGAATTGGAAAATGATGTTTTTTGAAATTTTTAAAAAATAAGGGATAGTAGGATAGCTCATACTCAAAGCTTGAGCATGATTTTTCCCAGAATAATGACATTGGATTTGTCTCGTGGATTGTCTCCTGAGTGATGTTAAAGAGTTTTACTTGTTGAGCTTGTCGGGATTCGGTGGGTTCCACATGATGTTTTTTTGAGAAGTCGTTGGTGCGACTAGTGCTGCGGGGGGCAGGTAGCCTATTGATGCACATAAAGTTATAAGTATGAATCAAAGCTCTCGAGTAAAGTTTTACCATTACTTATTGGACAATTGTGGATGTATTCAATGGAATTTAAACTAATGATGGAATGGTAAAATCCTTTGTGATGGATGTATAGATTAAGTAGGCTGGTTAAGCCCAAAAAGTTAAATTTCTTCTTGAGTATAAAAAATCATAGGTTCATTTGAGAAGAGTGCTATAGTAATGAGTTTTATACCATTGGCTAGGTACCGTCTACTGTGCTATATACCGCCGTTCAGGAGAAAAAGCTTCTCCTTAAGCAAGCTCAGCCTCCAACCTTTCAAGGCGAAGGGTTTAATGTGGAGAGAGATGTGGAAGTATGGATGGAAGCAATGGACAACTATTTCAAAGCTGTGGGAACTCAACCCAATAACCAAACCATGCTTGCGATGTTCCGCTTGTCTGGTGATGCCAAGATATGGTGGAAGCAACATTGCAGGGACTTGGATATCAAGGGATCTTCCCAATCATGGGAAGACATCAAGGCTTCTATGATGGAGCGATACTTACCACCCGCCTATAAAACCTTGAAGATGAACGAGTTCTTTTCACTTCGGCAACTGACTTCATCTGTCGAAGAATATTATTCGAAGTTCGTCACACTTTGGAGATATGCTCCTAGGATGACATTGGCACATGAAGTAGCACGGTTCTATCAAGGACTCATCGACCCCTTGAAAAACCGACTAGAAGCTCTCAGGCCAGCAACTCTGCAAGATGCCTTTCTAAGGGCCAAACCGCTAGCTAAAGAGATTCAGAGGACTACCCAAGATAGTCAATACTATTTGTCAAAGAGGGCCAGGACAGACAACTGGAGTAACAGACCAATCAACCCTACATACGACCATTGTCCGGTAGTAGCTACTATGGCAGCTACCGAGTTTCCCAATATAAGATGTTTTGAATGCGAGAAGTATGGACATTACAAAAGCCGATGTTCAAAAAGGATTTCCCAAACATCCGGTGCTAATAATGTACCTCTGAACATCAACGGGAAAGGTCAATCAAACGGAAGAGGAGGCCGAGGAAAAGGAAACATAGGACAAGAAAGCGGAGCTTTCGCTAATTCCGCAGTGAGACAACCAACTGTGGGTGACGAATCTGATGAGAGAACAACTCTGTATGCTGCAACTGCTAACCCTAGTGAGCAATAAATCAAGCACCAGGATCTCATCAAAGTTCAACAGAATAACACGCATAAAGCTAAAGACCATTCTATTATCAAAGGATGAAGGATATATATGTACCTAAGCAGTTAGCATAAAATTTACCCAGATGTATTCTTGAGATAAGGACATCTCAAATTCTTCACATTGGGGAGGATGTAAGGTCTCCGACCCCGAGCTATAAGAGCACCATTGTACCATGAAAAGATCATAATGAAAAAAGTTACTATTTTTAGCAGTTTTCCAAATTCTGTCAGTGCCATGATGTTTAGAATGTTTTAAAGCTTTGAAATGTGAATTAAAATATTTTTTTTTAATTCTAAAAATAGTAAGTTTTTGGTCATTCGACCCATTCAGTTTTGAACATCTCGAAAAACTGCACCCGTACCCCGAATTTGAAAAAAATGCATTTTCGGACCCCAGGGGGGGCTGCTACATTAGGAGAAATATGAACCTTGCATGGGCATTGTAAGGAATCCTAATTTTTAGGGATTAAGGCTAATGTTGTGTAGGGTTAAGGGGACAAGGGAATTCAAGAAGCTAGTTTTGAGTAGACTTTTCTAGCCTTTTTTTAAACACATGTAGGATGTGGACCTAAGAGGTCACATTCTCTCTCTAGCTTTTGGAAAGTGAAGGGAGTAAAGGGGTGTGGCCACATCAGCAAAAACGTGGGTCACTAAGAGCCAAAATTTGTCTTTTTTTCAAAAAAGTTATTTTTACTTATTTTTTACTTAAAATTCCCTCCCAACATATATACACATCAAAAAATCATTTTTTGACATTTTTTTAAACCTACAAACACTAAAAGTCCACTTTTTCAAAAAAAAAATCCCCCCCCCAAAAAAAAAAGTTTGTTTTCTCCTCCTCCTTCCTCCTCTCTCCCTCTCCTCTCCCTCCCTACCCCCGTCTCTCCTCCTCCTCCCCTCTCTCTCCCTCTCCCCCCTCTGCCCCCTTCTCTCCTCTCATGTTCCTCTCCTCTCCCTCCCTACCCCCTTCTCTCCTCCTCCTCCCCTCTCTCTCCCTCTCCCCCTCTGCCCCCTTCTCTCCTCCCATGTTCCTTCCTCTCCCTCCCCCCTCTTTCTTTTCATTCTTTGCTTCCTCACGCAACAACTGCCATGGTGCTCACGAACATCACAAATCGTATCCCTCCACCACCATGTACTCCGCACAACAAAAGTGTACATATTGCTTGTCCGCGGTGTTTGCACCGAAGGCCGCATGTGAGGGTGAGTAGAGGTCATCCCAAGATCGTCATACTGTCGGTGAGACGAATGTGTATGGTTCTTCAATATCTTGGGAGGGGAGAAGTAGGCTTGTTAGGCTATTGTAATTGGTTGTGTATGGGTGCAGGTGCTTCTTTGCATTCGTGGATGCACAAATGTCAAGCTCTTCAGCTCAAAACAGTGGCATTACAAGAAACATTGGGTGCAGGTTAGAGAGGTCAAGTGTCACCACTTTTCTTCTAAAACAGCCTTTTTTGTTACATCTTGCAGGTAGGTGCTTCAAATCCATCCTTATTAGAGGTGGGTAATCTCATCCTAATGCAAGAATGGCTCAAGGAACTAGCATAACATGAAGCTTTTACGGTGGCACAAAGCTCTCCTCAAGCAATGTGGTTCCCACTACACCAAAAATCACTATGCTAACATGGAGAGATCCCTAGTAGGACAATACAACAACTTTTCATCAACAGCACACCCTTTCCTAACATGAGGGTACCCCTACCAGAGATATTTTTATATGATAGATCACCCCATGAGCATACCATGTCATGGAATGGATGTAAGAACTATGACTGCACTACCCCTTGGAAGTTGTTCATGAATGTATGTTTATCAAAGTTAATGAGAAGAAGTTGGGACTTTTTTGTTTGTTGATATGTAAGAGCACTCTTGGTCTACCATATTTTAGATTGTTTGATAAGTTAAATAAGATTTGTAGTCATTTAAAGTATCATTTTTTTTTAGTAAGATTGTACATGAGAAGACATGATAAAGTACAAGAGATCTTGACGGAATAAACCTCGATGAGATTCCCACCATGCACTTGTGACACCATACTTCTCCTTGAACCCTTTGACTTCTATCGTTGTGGGGAGTCCAATGGGGGGCTACTTTCAAATTTTTAGCATAACTTTTTTTGAAGGAAATTTTGGTTATTCTAAAGTTTATACATAGTCTAGGAGTTCATTCTGATTGTTTTTCTTCAGTTTCAATTTTTGACCGAGTACACTCCTTGGAAGCCACTTTTGAAGGTGTTAGGGCGAGATTTTGGAAAAGTTTTGTATGTAGGAAATACAGTCCTTAACACAATAAAAAACAATGGTTCTTTGAGTATTTTCAGATTCCATGGTTTTAATGCTCGTTGGAGCCCGTAGATTAAGAAAAAAGTAAAAAATGTATGTTTTACATCATTTTTAAATAAATTGTCAACTTGCACATTGATTTTTGGAGAATGCGAGCAAGATATGATTTTTTCTCATCACATGATGGTCGAAGAACGCGATGAGATGAACAAATTCATGTGAGACAAGCCCAGACAGATTCGGAGCCGATTGAAATCTAGAAGCTGTTGAAAACAACCGAAAAGTTCAACACTTAAATTAAAAAAAAAAAAAAAAAACTTAACACTTGAATCATGGCCATGCATCAAAAATATGCTCACACGATGAAGGAGGTGCTTCAAAGCTATGGAAATCAGTATAAAATGCAAGCAATAACGTTGGAGGCTATTCAAGAAGTTGTAGAGGCTCACATCATTTCAGATGACTTTGCAATGACAAAATGATTAAGAGTTGTGTCTACTGTCTCCATAGTGATTTGGCTTTTCGGTTTCAGATGACTTTGCAATGACAAAATGATTAAGAGTTGTGTCTACTGTCTCCATAGTGATTTGGCTTTTCGGTTTATCCATGTGTTTTAAGTTAAGTGGTTTTGGCCATGAAGAGTTAAATTTAAATCAAATATTAACATTTTTGCCATCCTAAGGGGCAAACAAAGCTAAAAAATGCAAAAAAAAGGGTGGCCACAAGGGCGTGCAGATGGCCCATCCAGCAGTTTTGGATGGCTCATCCGCGCGCCCTTGTGGCCACCCTTTTTTTTTGCATTTTCTAGATTTGTTTGCCCCTTAGGATAGCAAAAATGTTAATAGCTGATGAAACCAGATGTTTATGTAGCATGAGACTAGATTTTTATATTGTCCAATGTGATTTGGCCTTTTGGTGCAGGGAACTAGTAAGTTGAGTTGAAGGAAGGCATAATGTGCTTGAAAAGTTAAATTTTACATTCATCTCACCTTTTCCAAGGTCCTGGAGTGCAACAATAGCCTAATTATGCAAAAAAAAGGGTGGCCACAAGGGCGCGCAGATGGCCCATCCAACAATTTTGGATGGCTCATCCGCGCGCCCTTGTGGCCACCCTTTTTTTTTCATTATATGGCCTTGTCTACCCCTTATAATAGCAATAATGTTAATATTTGATGAAACCAGATGTTTATAAAGCATGAGACTAGATTTTTATACTGTCCAATGTGATTTTCCCTTTTGGTGCAGGGAACTAGTAAGTTGAGTTGAAGGAAGGCATAATGTGCTTGAAAAGTTCAATTTTAGGTTCATCTCATCTTTTCCAGGGTTCTGGAGTGCAGCAATAGCCTAATTGTGCAAAAAAAGGATGGCCACAAGGTCCCACATATGGCCCATCCAGCAGTTTTGGATGGCTCACTACGTGCGCTTGTGGCCACCCCTTTTTTTGCATTATATGGCCTTGTCTGCACCCCAAGATACTAATTTTTTTTTAGATTAAGTAAAAGCAAATCTTTATGCAACATGACAGTACAAATTCCACTTCTTTTCACTCATATGTAATTAGAGCTCCCCCCCCTTTCTTTGTGTTCAAAGGTCCGGAGCATTCACTATGTAAAATTTTCCTATATCACGTGCGTTCACTAGAATGGATTAAAAGTACCCCTTATAGGCCTTATCTACACATGTTTCTGCAACTTTACAAGAATATAAAATCCCTTCTGTTGAACACATGTGCTATGTTACATATACTTTAGTGAACTCCCCATGTCAACGGCCTCACAAATCCTGTGCACTAAACATTAAACACTAGAAATCGACCAAACAAGGAGCCAATTTTTACTTCCTTGTGTCCACCTAGTGTTCTTGTGAAACATTGCTAATGATATATATTCAACATCCCCAAATGAGGACATCTTGACAAAGTTTATGATCCACTTTAATAAGAATAACCATTAATGATTAAACTGAAATCAAAATATTGCTTGAATTTCTTCAAGGTGGAGTGATTAAGACTTGCGACTTGAATCATCGTACAGGCAAATCAAAATATCCATAAAAGTAAACAATATTTCTCAGATCTGTATGAAAATTCAGTAATCTAAATTAAATACTCTCACTCAATGCGACACCATTAAATTCAGTAATCTAAATTAAATACTCTCACTCAATGCGACACCATTTAACAAAAAAACATATTTATATTGCATTTATAGAGGAATCCAGCCTCATGAAAAATAATTACAAATGGAGACAATGTTGTTGCTGTTAGGCTTATCTTACAAGTATTTGTCTTCCTTATCTAGAGATTCATATACACTTGAGTATTTGTGTGTCTATGACACTAGGGAAGATAGTAGTACTATATGGATGGCTTCTATGAGAGCTCCTAGAGAGTCCCTATTGGTTCAAGATTCTAAAAAACACCTACTATTCTTATCAAAATATTTTAACATGGTAGTGAAAGGTTCCTCAAGGAACAAAAATAGAGTGATTTCCATCTATGCACATGGTTGCTTGCTCATGTCCTCTTAAAACAAGTTGAATCTGTAAGTAAACAAAAGATTATGTGAGCACAAAGTTATAAAGTACAAAATGATATCATTCCAATTATCTAATGACAATTATACGAAGAATAAATTACAAGAAAAATCTTTGACGACTCTCCATAGATAACACAACTTACTTACATTGTGAGACTCAAATCACATGCTACACAACTATAGATGGCGCACCAAAGTCATCAACAAAATAGCACCACCCAGTGTTATGAGGTGTGAAGCGTAAACATTGAAATCCATAAAGAGGTTAATTCTCTCCAGCATGATAAACTTAAAGATGGAGATGATGTTAACCTCTGAATGTGAGCTACAAGGGTAGTTTTCTTACCATTCTATCTTTATGTTGGAGATGAACCCTTGCAATGTCCACGCGATATTCACACCTCCTATTGTTGTGGTATGCAACTCATGTGAGCTCATACTTTTGCCACCTTCGGGAGTAGAGGTTTCCATGTAGTGTGAGTGAATGAAAGTAGAAGGAGTAGAATCTTGTTTCATGTTGTAATGGAGATGAGAGAAGGGAGAGGAGCTAGCTTGGTGTGAAACTATGTGGTGGGTAAGGGGAAGAGATGGAGGAGGAGATTGCTTGGTGCTACAATGGAGGTGGGAGAAAGCTAGCAGAGAGATAATGATGGACTATAGGGGGTGCATGTGGTTGTTGCAGCAATGGAGAGCTTGGAAAAAGGTTTGTAGAGAGAGAAAAACACTTTTTAGCTATAGAATAGGTTTGGAAAGACTTTGGAGGGTGAAAATGATGTTTTGATTTGTTTTTTTAAAAAATCAATTTTTTGGATTTTTTAGTGCACGTTTTTAACTTTTGAAGGTCAAAAATACTTTTTTGACCATGAAATAGGTTTGGGGACCTTTTAAGGACGGAAAACTTGAAATTTAAAATTTTTTGAAAATTTAAAATTTTTAGTGTATTTTTAAATCCGGGCCAAAAAGTGGGGGAAAAGAGGTCAAAGTGGTCCCCCCCCCCCCCTCTTTTCCCCTAGCCACCTCCCTTACCTTCTCACTAGGTAAGAGACAATTAAGAGGTGTAAGGCTACCTTGTCCCCCTACTTTTTTGAGGGTATAGAGTGTGTCCACCACCCTCTTCCTATTGGCTGACCTCTAATTAACCTTAATCCCAAAGGCCCCCTAGAGGGTTCATATTTTTCCTAATGAAATATGGCAGGTACTCGGACCAGTACGCCTTTGTTCATTAGGGACAAAAATGACTCAAAAAGGGCTGTGTAAGGAATTTGTTAAATTACTAATTAGCAGAGCCGTTTGTGGTCAAAACGGCTCCAAATTTTTCCGTTTTGGTCATCACTAGAATGGTAACCTAACAGGACATAAAAGTGTCCTTTCAGGGTTTTGGGAAAAAATTCCAAAACCATATTAGATCCACTCATTTTGAAAAATCCTTTCATGAGCTTATAGTTCAATAACTACTACATATGGAAAAAATGAGAAACTTGTAATTTTTCTCATCCCTTGGTCACTACAAGCCTCCAAAGTTGATGGACTAGTGCATTTTGCCCAAAACAACAATTTCTTACGGTTGATTGCATATAAATAAGAGTGGGGATTTTTGTAGGACATGAAATAAAATGCCCCGTTAACTTCAATGGGTTGGTGACCAAAACATATGGTTGCTTTTACCTCACTAATTTTTTTTCGGGCAAAAAAAATAGGTACAAAAAAGTTGCATTTTTGCCATTCTGCGGACCTATCATCAAAGTTTCTATAGTCACGCTCAATACAGATACTATATACATGTTTTCTTAGTTCCCTTTGGGCCTTTGGATTGAAACAAAGCCATGGAGCATGTCAAAAGGATAATGGATCTCTTACAATTGGAACCTTGTGGGCAATGATAAAGTGCTAAATACAGCAAACATGAAAAAAATGGGTTTAGCATTATGACCTCTAGAAACCCATAGAAACTACTCAATATCTAGCCAAGTTTGTACCCTATGATTAGATATGGTTACTACCTACAAAATACACACAATTGGCCTAAGAAACTAGCAATATTGAGAAAGTTATACTTGCTACTCTAAAATTTATCATATTCTTCAACAATCAAAAAACTCAACCATCATCATATACTATGCTATATAGCATATTAGGTCCCCCAAAACTCAAGGAAGATTAGATTTATGTTATATATTACACTTACACAATCAAAATTGAATTTGGATATCAAGAAAGCCCCCAAAAAAATCATAAAAGTGCTAATTTTGGCCAAAAAAAGGATTATGCAATTCTTGTAAATTGGTCATAACTTTCAATTTTAACACTTAGCTCTCCCTACAAGCATCAAAACATGTTGACAACTATGAAGGCCTAACCTCTAGCCATCTAAACCTCACAAACATGAAGTTTAGAGTGGTATAGTTGCCAAAAATTGAAAAAAAGCCAAAAACAGGACCCGTTTTTTCACACAGTTTAGGTTCAAAAATGTTGTGCAAGAGTAAGGTTAATGGTGAGATCAATACTCCAAAAAAAATGCTAAGTTTTTTTCTGCTCATAAGGCAACTTTGTGGATATATAGCACCTAGAAATCCATTCTCATACTCTTCAAATAACTCAAGAAAAATGGTCACTTAACAAGACACAAAAGTGTCCAAGGACATAAAAGTGTCCTGTTACCATTCTAGTGTTAAAGCATATCTATGCAATCTAAAGCGTATCTAGGTACATATCTCTAAATATTCAAAAAGATATCGTTTTCTTCACATTCCTTTGTGGCTCACCTCGAAATTTGTTTTCATTTACTCCACTTGGTGGCAAATAGTTGTTTCCACTTTTGAATCTCTCTTTTTTCTCTCAGCTTTTGCGAGCTTTATCTCTTCTTCGTTGATGCACCTTGTTCTGCTGCTACGTTATTTTCATTATACTTTCTGCTCCTTCATTACTTACAATGACTAATACATCTTTCATTAGTGATAACCGCAAGTTTCACTTGAACATTAAGCTAAGCCAGGAATACGCTACTACGCGGAGTGTCTATCAAAGACCAGTTACAACTGCAAATGAAGCACAACAACTTCGCAATGAGGGAAAGAAACACATTGATATATGGACAGATGGGAGCTTGTATCCACCGGATCCTAGCACTGGAAGGTATCGATCCATCTTTTGACAAACCTCATGATTTGATGAGATTTGTTGGTGATGGGGTTGATGGCTTACTAGGATATAGTTCTAGGTTATCTCATTTACACATTGATCATACACATTACATTCAATATCTCAAAACTGTTTTGTCTTCAAATGCAACAAGAATTTTAGAACTTGAAAACCAAATAGCATCTCTAAAACAAGAAAATCACCAACTTCGGACTTTAAAAGAAACTCCAATAGGATTAAGAGCACGAGTAAAACGAACGAGAGATGTAGTAAACTTAACAGAAGGTTCTGGACAAAGAAAAAAAAGATTAAAGATTACTAGAGAACATGTGACTAGTCTTTTAGGATTTGATATGTCCAATGGTCAAGAAAGGGTGAGATTTTTTAATGAGGTAATGAACAAAAGTGATATTCTTAAACTTTTGAAACTTCCTGAAAATCAAACTCAGAACGAATTGGTATTTCAAAGTTTACTGAAAGATATGGGTTTACTGGTCCAACCTTCTCAAATGCAAGAAGTTTGTGACACACTGGGGGTGAGTAGAAGGGGTTATAGGGCCATCTCTAGAACCTGGTTTCAGGTTTTAAAGTATTACAAGATTAAAGCTTTTGGGTTGCCTATGCCTCATAATGTTGGGAAAGTTAGGACTCTATTAAACGAAGAAATACCCAAACATTTTGGAGAGTACTATCATATAGAAGGAACGATGCCATATGAAAAACTGAAAAAAAATTGTTCTTTTGAGTATAATGTTTTTAATAACATTTGGATGAGTATAAAAAATGTTCAATCTGCTATGGTGAGATACTATAATATGCAAGAAGTAGATTGTGAAGGAAAACTTATATTTGTTCTGAAATTTGATGAAGCTCAAATTCAAGAATGTCAAAAAATGGAAAGAGTATCCATATCCCTTATGAATGGAGCATTGGACTATAGCCAGGGTAAGCTTGATTTCCCATACCATAAAACTCAATCAGAAATGGAACTTTAGTGGATCGGAGAAACTCAAATACCAGTAGAAAATCACGATACATTGAAATGGCTGTTTTTGCAGACCGATATCCCTTCTGTTATACAGGACCAAAATGTAGGTGAAAAACTCTATGTAGATGGCATGGGTGACTTTTTTGTAGAATGGCACTTGAGCGCCGACCTAAAAGCATTAAATTGCATGTTTGGTGTATGTGGAGGTGACAATACCAAGTATCCATGTTTATATTGCATGGCAAGCACTGGAACAAAAGGATGGCTTGCAGAACACGAGGTTGGAAAATCACCATCGAGGAATAGTGTTAACGTCATCGACTACCCATCGTCTTCTATGATTTAGGATCCAATTCTAACAATAGATTTAAAAAATGTACATATATGCACAATGCATGCTGAGATTAGAATCTTGGACAAATTGCTTCGACTCCATCTTGACTATGCATATTCTATTAAGCCAACTAAACTTGCAGATGAGTGCATAGAAAAATGCGAGGCTTTTCTCTCTCAAATAGGTTTTCATGGTGGTCAAGTGCATCTAAAAAAAGATCCCACTCTTTCAAAAGGAACCGGTGATGTTTTGAAAGATGTTTCAATGGGTGGAGCAAAAGCCAAAAGATTTTTGAGTAACCACGACAAAAAACAAGTTGATGCTATGTGGAACTGATGGAAGGATCTTTGTGTTATAACAACCAATGTCAAAATTAGACCAGATGTAGCCAACAAACGCATGGAAGTGTGGAAGAAGCTCGACAATTTTTTGAAAGTTTTGAGACAACAAGTTAGCTATGCTACTTATGCAGATGACTTTAAAAAGACAATAAAGATTTTAATAACTGCTATTACAGATGCTTGGGGAGCAAAAGACATCACATATTACTTGGTGAGTATTCAATTACTTTCTAAAGTCTGGATAGTATTTTACTTTGCATCCTATTGAGTTCAACTCACTTTTTTTTTATGTTTAGCATATGCTCTACCTGCATGGACCATATTTTTCAGAACAAGGACCCCTTGCAACATGGAATACTCAGGGAATGGAAAAATCTCACTATCAAGCGAGGACTTCTTTTTTCAAATGTACGAGAAAGGGAGGTGGACAAAGAAGGAGCAATGCACTAAGGAATTATTCAATTGGTTCTATAGGAGACAATTACAATGGATGAGATCAAACAACCATGCTGCTCAACCACAGATCTGAGATTAATGCTTCACTTTGAAACTTTGTACTGAATCTTTCTAAAGAGATCCAAATTCAAAAAAGATATTTTGGTGCAAAAAATTGTCAAATTTACATCAGTTTTTGATTTTTTTTATATCTCTAGGCATGTCACCCCTATATCTCAAAAACTTTCTTCTTTTATAGCCCCCAAGAAGGTTGACATTTGTCTCCTCAACTGCTGCTGCTGCATAGCTAGAGTAGCAAAGAAAGTATCCTACTCTTGAGGCATTGAATCCTGCAGCATATCCAAACATTCGAAGTGTTGCTGCTCTCTCAAGTAGCATGATCTTGTTTGCATTGATTTTAAGGGGAGTGTACCCTAAAAACCGTGACAATATCTTCAGTGCAAACATTGGCAACTCAGGATCTTCATAGTATTGCATGTGGAAAGCACAGAAGGTGGAACTATCCAATGTAGGCATGTAGTGCATGAGAGAGGAGGCATCCCTTCTTGAAGAGCCCTCTATTGCTTTCCCTCTCGAGCCTTTAGCTCTACCAAGAAAATTGTCTTTGTCAAGGAGTTCAATCTGCAAAACAAGACAATGAGTAATTAAAACTAACTTGAAAAAAAAGAAAGATTTCAATAGGGAGATCACCTTTTGCAATTCATCTTCGGCAATGAATTTTTCTTGAAGGAGATTACATGATCCGGTCATCTCTCTTATGTCAACTTCCTTTCCAATTTTTTTCAACTTAAAGTCTCTGGCAAAAGATTGGATGCCAATCTCAACAAGCCTCTTCTCAAAATCCTCATCTTTGAGGGAAGGTTGGTCCTCTTCCACTCTTCTCATGCACAGAGCAAGTGCATCAGGAGCAGGCAAAAATTCTTTATTGGATGTATGAAGATCAAGTGCCAAAAACTCCTCTTTGACACTTCTGCTGTGTCAATAAAATCTTTGGCCACCTCAGAAGCTTCAGAAATGGTTGCAATACAGTCGTCCTCCCTCATATTAAGCAAACACTGGATATGATGGAGAGGAATATACTCTTTCCCATTGATAAAGAAGTAGGGAAGGTTTGGAATATTAAGGGAAGCTTCAGATATCTCTAAGTCATCTGTTGGCTCATCAATGACAGTACTAGATCTAAATTGAGCAACATCAAAATTTGCACTCTCCTGCTCCTCAGCTGCAGCATCAACTTCCTCCTCTTCTAGAATTTCACTTTTCTCAAGCTGCAAAAATGTGGAAACATTTTTATTTGTTGCCTCATCTGTATCTTTCACTTCATTACCTTTCCCTTGCATGTCAACTTTAAGGAATAAAAAGAAAAGAAAAGCAACTTCTTTGGAACAAGGTTACAAGGTTTTAAATGTAATTGACAAGAAATGGTAGGTGGACAAACAAAGGAAGTCTTCTTAGAAAATCTTCCAAACCTCCTTGTTACTTTGCTCTTCTCAATTGAGTTTGTAGTATATTTGGCTAGATGACAATAAGCCTTCCCATCTAAAACCAAACACTTGCCTTCAACTGCTTCTTCAAACTCTTTGAATTCTTCTGCCAAGAAGTCTTTCAAATGGTCTAACAAAGCTGCAAGATCAAACACAGGGTTGAATATTTCATATGCTTTGGTGTACACCTCCATGTCATCACCATCCATCACAGCCACCAATAGTTTCTCACTTGGACTCTCCTCCAAAATATCATCCCGGCCTTCAATCATGGTAGAGGAAAAGTCGACAGGTGAAGCTAGGTACAAGGTACGGAAATACGCTGAACCATGCGATACATGCTAGACCCAATCTTTGGAACTTGCTCCCTAGGCGTTGTGCGGGACAAAACCACAGCAAAACGAACAACCCCGAACCACGCGATACGCGTTGAACCTAGGCTTTGGAAGTGCCTCCCTACGCGTCGTGCGGGACAAATCCACACCAAAACGTAAAACAACCCCGAACCACAAGATAGGCATTGGACCCAGCCTTTGGAATTGCTTCCCTGCGCGTCGTACGAGACAAAGCCACAACAAAGCAAACAAGAAGTGATAGGGGCCCGAAAGACACGATAGGGGAGGGACCACCGATGTGCAATTGCAAAGGATGAGATCGTGCGGGACGAAAGGATTACCCAAAAATGGATAATATCTCGCGTCGTATGCGACAAGTGAACGTGGAACATTCTTAAAATTCGAGACCAAGCTTTATATAACATCGGAAATATGACTATTAGTGACACGTGTCAACCATGCACACGTGCCACGTGGCCTGCGCACAACGATCGTCGTACGGACGGTCTTATGTATATAAAGCCTTGTCACGTGCTCATTTTGTGCTTTCTCCCATACTCGACATTCGCGTCGTGTCGTCCTCAACTACCCGCACTTTGAGTCATCCGTCCACTAATCCAATCCAAGTTTCTTCTCAAACGACGCGACCGGATGTGTTGGGCATGTGGGCGCACCTTCTACCGCTTCCCATACTCTTAGCATCCCTTACGATGCGATAGGCGCAAGTTGCAAAGTCTCGGTGAGCCTCTCATCGCGTCGTACCGAGGTTGCTGCTCGGCTAATTAAAAGTTTACACAACTCACTTACGACGCTCTATACCATGTCCTAAGTTGTTTGTGTGCCTTCTATCGCATTGTGAAACTCTTGTTTTTTGGAATACTCATGGCATCCCATACGACGCGATAGGCGTATGTTGCAACTGTCAGGTGAGGCTCACATCGCGTCGTGCAGGGGTTTTTGCTAGGCTTACTTAAAGATTTCACACCTCGTATACGACGCAATACTGTGATGTTCTAAGGTGTGGTTGCGCCCTCTATCGCGTCATACAAGGCGTTTTGTGATATTTTTTTGGAGGTTCTGGTAATCACATACGATGCGATACGGACCTATTCCAGAGTCTGGGTCACCCTTCTATCGCGTCGTGTTGTCACCCTTCTCCTCACACACGGCGCGATAGAAACATCTTGAAGGTTGGGGCTTACGCGTCTATCGTGTGGTGTGTTCTTTTCCCCAAATGGCGAGGACTAAGCAAACTGCAAGGAAGGTCTACCAAGCCCCAACTGATCCAGAAATAGGTGATGCTGAGAAAGATGCAGAGAAAGCACCCCCTCCACTACCTCGTCAGAGGCCCAATGCCAGAAAAAGATTGAATTATCAGGTGAAGTCCCTAAGAGAAATAAGAAAAGCACAAAAGTCTACGTGTCTACTGATTCCAAATCTCTCTTTCATGAGAGCTTTCAAGGAGATATCTGATAGACTTGTAAGCATGATGAATATAAAAACTTTTGTCTCAGTAAGGTGGCAATCTCAAGCTGTGATGTGCCTTCAGGAAGCTGCTGAGGATTTTCTCATAGACTTTATGAATGATAGCTACATTGCAGCTACATTTGCTCACAGGGTCACACTTATGAGCAAAGATTTTGTGCTTGTGTCAAGGCTTAGGTACAAGTTTGATAAGGCTCTTGAGCTCATTCCTAGTGAGGATCTTAGAGCCTTCCAAATTTTAAACATCCCTCTTTCCAGGCAGCAGAAAGATTATGGTGTTGTCATTGAGGATGTTACACATGAGTACAAGACAAGAAAGTCCCAGGATATTAAAGCAGGAAATGAAGTTGAGAGGGAGCAAGACATGATATCCGAGGATGCTATCCTTAAAGAGCAAGCTGAAATTTTAAGAGCATCCAACTCTCTTCTTTATGAAAAACTCACAGGCCAAATGGTGGTGGATGTCGTCTCCTTGTTTGGAGATACTGAGGCATATTTGGACATATTCCCTCAAGACACAAGTATGCTTGTAAATCCCAACATTGAGCTTGGTGACACTGTGCTCTATATCTGTCTCAGGTATGTGTTTCTTTGCTAATTATAAGTGCATGTGCAAGACAGACAGGCACAAGGGGCTCATTGGGGCTTGTGTTTCCTTTTCCAGGTGTTTTATGAGGGATCTTCCAAAGGCTCTAGCTATGCAAATTGCTATACTTGACCCTCTAGTGACACAGTGCCTTTTCAACAAGCAAGGAACCCTTTCAAGTTTTTTTGATGATTTTAACATGCTGACCTGCAATTACATATTATACCCCTATGTTGAAGGGTAATTCTTAACTCCTTACATGTTATTTTAAACATTTTGTGGTATTCTTAGCTAATTGTTTTTTATTTTTTAGAGGACATTGGAGTCTTATTATCTTCAATATTTTGGGAAAGATATTATATTTATGAATTGATATCAAGTATCCATGGGAAAAGTAAACTGTAAGTATGAAGCATAATCTATGCTTGATGATGGCCCATTGTTTTCTATTAGTAGCTTTTTGATTCAATGTCTTCTTGCAGTGCTGCCAAACATATTGTTGGTCACCTGAGTATCACAAATAAGGATTACAATATAGAATCTTTCAAGTACTACAATCAAAATGTGCCTTTACAGACAGACTCAACATCTTGTGGATGGAGGGTGCTTGCAAATGCATGGAGATATCTTGAGTCAAGGTGCCGGATGACTACACTCAATGTAAGTGTGGTTCATGTATTTATTTTGATGTTTTATGTATGCATGTCATGTCCTTTAGTTCCTTTTTCTATTTTTTTCAGTTGCATGACTATCCAGAGTCTTGGGTCATGTGGGTGAGAGAGAAGTCTGTTTCTATGGTTTTGGAAAGATCAATAAATCCAAATGATCCAGATTCTCCTTTGCCACCAAATAAAGGTAGAACCACCAAAGGTTTGGATGCAAAGAAAATGGATCAAAAGAAGAAAAGTCCTGCAAAGAAGATCCATACAAAGAAAAAGGATCACAAGAAGAGTCCCGCCAAGGGGAAGAGTCCCACGAAGAAGAAGATCCCTGCCAAGGGGAAGAGTCCTACCAAAAAGAAGATCCCTGCCAAGGGGAAGAGTCCCACTAAGAAGACTTCCAAGGGAAAGAGTCCCACTAAGAGCCCTGCAAAAAAAAGAGCAGATACAAAGGGCCATCCATTCCACTCACCATTGAAATTCAAGGTTCAAAAGCGTCATACAATTAAGAACAATAAGGGGGAGGCACCTAGCTCACCTTTCAAGATACCATTCATGTTGTCAAAGAAAGTTGCCAAATCACCCAAGCCAACGAGTCCTAAGGAGCCCAAAGCACCAACCCCTGCCAAGTCACCACCACCACCCACTCCTGAACTTTCACCCCCTTCTGAACACAAAAGAAAAAGGGTCTCTGAGGATGCAGAATCCTCTCACGCAAAAAGAAAAGTGGAATTTCATGATTGAATAGTCCACAAAAGCTATGTACACTTTTGTTTATTTTGTCCATATGAACATATATATATACCCTTTGGTGATTCATAATTTTGTACTTCAAATACTTAATACCAACTGTCGATTCTTAAATGTGTATCATGATGTCATGTAAGTTTAAAACAACATAAGTAGAGAAAAGATAAATATATTTTCAAAATGATTACAATATTGAACTTGTTTTTTCAAGTCCTTGCAAGTGGCTCAAATACAACTCTTTTTGGGGGAAGGCATGTGATGCAAGAGGTTGAATTCTCCATCCTTGTGCTCACCACAATTTCATCCACTTTGAATCTATACTCGGGAGATGTTTCATCAAGAAACTCAAGAGATTCTCTAACATCATTTAGTCTCCAATTTGTTGTTACTATCAGGCTTCTATACTCGGTGTGTGGATGGACTGTGACCTTTAGTTCAAACTCTGGACAATTTTCCTCAGATTCGAGTGGAACCCAGCTACCTAATTTGCTTCTCCATCTCCTATAGTCGTAGCCCAAAACTAATGATTGACGACATAGTTGATATGAGATAGACATAGAATTTGGGCTTACTCTACAACTAATATTGTCACCAATATGGAAAGTTTCTTTGGTGCTCCATCCGTCTCCAAGAACATTATCCAGCTCACTCATAGAAAGTCTTCTATTAAGCCACATCGTCTTTGTCCTCTGCAAATCCATTTTTTTGAAACATGCCACAAAGATATGTATAGGCAAGAACCATTGAACTTTAATCCTTCTTGATATCCTGCCCGGAGACATAGCTTTAAGGATGTCTTCTTTGATCTTGGATTTGAAGCTTGATATAGTACACGCATCAGGAGCTTCCCAATCAAGTGAACTTATGGTGGAAACGGGTAATTGATGTACTTCTCCATATGCACCTTCTCGTGATGGAGCTTTGTATTCTGCAAAATAGACAAACAAATCCATTGTTTTGTAAAAGGAAGGTGGCTTGTCAGCATACATAGCATCTGCAATCCCTTTATGCATTGCTTTGAACGTCCCACTTAGACTCTCCACAGGCTGCCATTCCACAGCTTTTAAAGGAAATATATCTGGAATGGAATCAAAAAATGAGAAAAACAATGGGATAATGAAAAAATTTCACTGTATCAAATAGTCTTTTTTGTACTTACAGTAAGAATGTAGTGTGGGATGTTCTTCCGAGTCTAACACCATATCCTTGGCCATGTACACATGTTGAACCTTAGCTAGCCAGCCATTGTCGGTCACTTTGAAAGCAAGAACATGACCTTTCCAATGGTTTTTTACTTTATCGCGTTTAGTTCTCTTCACTCTCTGTACACTTTTGCATGAAGGAAGCATTGTTACCCAGTCATTCACACAAAAAGATATGGACTTCCAAAGACCATCCTCTCTAACGTTATGAAAGTCACAAGAAGTTATGTTATGTGAAGGGCGACGTGCAAAAGACGCCATGGAAACTCAGAGATTAGAGAAGAAATAAAGTATAGACGGAAAGACTTAAAACCTCTCACAAACTAGAGAGCGAGAAAGGTATACGTTTGAAAAAAGTAGGTGATTTGTCATTAATGCTCTTGTTTTGAGAGCCTTCTGACATAGATTTCGTATCTTTTGACAACGCTTTTGTGAAATATAAAATAGACTAAAAGAGGAGACTTCATTGCTTTGAGCCACAAATTTAATGAGCTCTCTCGCCGAAAGCACCTAAATATAGCATTTTCAGCCTTGTGATAAAGACATTTAGCGGTTCTCCGCCAAAATAGGACCACCAAAACCCACAATAGAGGAGACAAGAGTGCCATACTTTTGTATACGTGTCAAATAACTATTGGACTATTCCTTAATCCTTAGATTAGCAAATAGCCCTTTTTGAGTCATTTTTGGCCCTAATGTGGAGCTTAGTATAGCAATTTACGGCATTAAATTCTGACTCGTATGGGCCGTTTTAGCCTAAAACCAATTTTTCCTAAAGTTGTGCGTGGAGGCAACGGGTCTCGAGGCTGCTGTGTGGGAGTAGGTTCCAGGCCACTCAGAGCCAACTTTAGCAGCTAGGGGGCGCCCTCTTGTCTTGTGGGAGTTGTCGGAGAGTTTCCAAGCTAGAGAGTGGGTGTGAGAGCCAGTTAGACTAGGTAGCTGGACACTTGGTGGGAAGGTAACTAGACTTGCCAATGCATGAAGTGAGTGCTCACTCAGATTCTTATAGCAGCTAGGTTCGATTTTCAGCCTTGAGGAGCCTATTTAAAGGTGTGCTCACACACACACACACACACACACACACACACACACACATGCTCACACACCCACTCAGTACACACGCACACACACTTGCACACACACCTTGGAAAAGTGCTACCGGCACACATAGTTTTTGGAGAAGAAGCAAAGGGAAGTGTTGTCTGATTCTCGTCTTGAGAACTCCATTGGATCAGAATTTCGAGTAGAATTCATCCCCTAATCACGGTAATATCAATCTATTTTATGTTTTGCTGCAAATCTCTCTACCATTCTCCTAATCTCGTAACTATTATGCTTAATCATAACTAAATTACTCAATAACTACTCTCTAATTCTCCATATCATTAGTCTATTACATAATCATAAAACATAGTCATCCTACGCTTTTGCAATGACACACCTAGTTGCAATTGCAACCATGTGCCAGTGCATCTACGCACGATGTCTTCTTTCAAGATTCAAGCATATGAAGCATTATGAAATTATTTGAGCACACATTCATGCATTAGATGCTACCGTTAATCTAGCAGCAACACACCTAGTCGCAATTGCAACCATGTGCCGAAGCATGAATGACGGGAAGCAACATAAAACATAGTCATCTTGCGTGATTGCAATGACACACCTAGCCGCAATTGCAACCATGTTCCAGTGCATCCACGCACGATGACTTCTTTCAAACAAATGCTCCTGTCATTCTAGCAGCAACACACCTAGTCGCAATTGCAACCATGTGCCGAAGCATGAATGACTGGGAGAAACATAAAACATAATCACCCTACGCTTTTGCAATGACACACCTAGCTGCAATTGCAACCATGTGCCAGTGCATTCACGCACAGTTACTTCTTTCAAACAAATGCTCATGTCATTCTAGCAACAACACACCTAGTCGCAATTGCAACCATGTGTCGAAGCATGAATGACTGGGAGCAATATAAAACATAATCATCGTACGCTTTTGCAATGACATACCTAGCCGCAATTGCAACCATGTGCGAGTGCATCCACGTACGATGATTTGATAAAAGAAATTTTATATCTTTAAGTTTTAACGCAAAAAACTCAAAAAAACATCAATAAAATAAGGAAGGGTTTAAAAAATTACTGCTACACTGCTTTGAGAATGTGGAAAGCTGCCAGAAAGTTTTGTGAAGACTTTTCAATGTACCTCTTTTGTGAAAAAGACAAGCATCGGCGTCGCCTTTATATAGCCACGGCGGGCCCGGCGGGAATGTAGCTTTACCCGGCGGGCCAACTAATTAGCCCGGATCGTAGCCCGGCGGGCTACGAGCCGGTCTCTAGGTCTCCCTGGAGGTCAAAAGAGATGAATGTCAATTAACATAATATTTTTTATTTTGCATTTCAGTTGTTATTAACCTGAAATTATAGTGTGATCACATCATTTTGAAATCCCTGGTACAGACAATAAAATTTTTCATTAACAACACTTATCCTTGCTATATGGGTGATAGCATAAAAAGGTGGTCAGTTTTTGAGAAAAAATTGTGGATCACTTTGGTACTTTCACGTTGGGTGAGGGTCTAAATTAACTTGATTAAGTGTACCAAGATTTAGGAGGTTCATTTCAAGAATACATCATTTTTTGAAATGCAAGCATACTGGCACTTGGGAAGTCCAGTGTGACTGTCGAGGAGCCTTCCATGCAAAGAGGCCCGTGAGCTTCATATGACTTGTTGGGCAAATTCAACGCTACTCTCTACTGTACGACATTTCCACGATCTCCTTCATCCAACATGCAAGCCATTTACTACTCAAGGGTGGTCAGAAGTGTGTGTGTGTGTGTGTGTGTGTGTGTGTGTGTGTGTGTGTGTGTGTGTGTGTGTGTGAGAGAGAGAGAGAGAGAGAGAGAGAGAGAGAGAGAAAGATTCTTCTTGATGGCTGCCCAGGTTTCTTTGTGCATGCCTCTCTCCCTAGTCCTTGTGTGTGTGTGTGTGTGTGTGTGTGTGTGTGAGAGAGAGAGAGAAAGAGAGAGAGAGAGAGAGAGAGAGAGAGAGAGAGAGATGTTTCTTGTCAACTGTCCAATGCTGGGCCATATTTCTCTGTGTGAAATGTTGCTTGATGGCTGCCCAGGTTTCTATGCACGTGCCTCTCTCCCTCCCTGTGTGTGTGTGTGTGTGTGTGTGTGTGTGTGTGTGTGTGTTTGAGAGAGAGAGAGAGAGATGCTGCTTTTTGTCAGCTGCAACAATGATGCATCATGTCTTTGCAAATTATGCTCTCTCTCTCTCTCTCTCTCTCTCTCTCTCTCTCTCTCTCTCTCTCTCTCTCTCATGGTGTTCCATAAATTTGTGAAGATTTGATGTTTTTTAATGGGTACACGGGAAATGAAGACTCCCCCACGAAAGTGCACCTTACTAAAGAAATCGCCCGCCGCTGAGGTGTCATCCGCGCCAGCTTGCATTCTAGCAGCAGCAAGCCCAAGAGTGGGGCAAGTATGTCATCAAAGGACACCTTTCCTGTCTCTGATAAGAGCAATGGTAATCACCCGTTTCCTTCTCATAACTGGCTTACCCTGTCATGATAGTACTTTGTGGTAAAATTTGTGCCTAGTTGTTTTACATGCAAGTTTGTTGTTTTTCTAATCCAATGGTAGCATCTCGGAAGGCACAATGTCCCAAGCAGACCAGATTCTGCTTTACACGACATGACCTACATGAGGAGTACGGTTTGAGGTTGGAAGGCAAGCTATACCAGCATTTGTCTGATGAGGATGTGACATATGAGGATTGGTTGTCAATCTTCACAAAGAAAAAGGAGAAAGGTGGCAGGCTCTTCTTGCATCAAGTGTGGCCAGAATATGCACAAGAATGCAGGTTATTGTTTCACAAAGTGTATCAAGCCATGCCAACCAACAAAGAAATCACGCACAAGTTTCAACCCTTTTTGTATATGAGAGATGTCCAGCTGCCATGCAGAGTCCAAAGGGTCATCGGAAGGTTGCATGGGCTGTTTTTGGTGAGCAAGTCCTAGAACATTGCAAGAAGCTCCCGGGTGGGATGGAAAAAAAGCTCAAGAATTGGATTGATTGCAATGAGGGTAGTGAGCAGGTGACTCACACAACAAAGTTCACTCCCATGTCTCGCGTTGACCATGGGAGGATGAAAGGGAAAGGCTCTATTTCTTGCAGTTTGGGCCCCCAGTCTAATCTGAATTGCAGCTTTGTTAACCTCCAAATTTTGGCAGAAGTGGAGCAGATGTTGGCTGCAAGAAAGACAGAACTAGAGTGTGCGAAAAGCACAATAAGTGCAGCCCAAGTCCAACCTACTGAGGCGGTCCGGGGCGGGCACAAGAAGAGTGGCCTCTAAGCACCCTTTCTAGGATCTCGTGCTGCTCAATTGGGTTGGGGTTGGAAAAAACAACAAACACACACACAAACCCGCAACCTAACCCTACACAAATTTGGGGCACCACCTAGTTTTGGATGCGAACTAGAACGCATAAAGAGAGAGAGAGAGAGAGAGAGAGAGAGAGAGAGACAGAGAGAGAGAGTGCTCGGGCTGCTTTGAAATGTATCGGCCGTGATCAAGCAAACACAATTATATATGTAAGAAAGAGAGAGAAGGGGGAGGGGATGCTTGTTGCATTAATACCTTCTTACAAATCTGTCACGACCAATCAATGTGAGATTAGTATTTGTTCAGCATAGCTTGAGTAAATTACACCACAACACATCACAAGAAAAGCCACCCCAATCATTGTCTTAAGGCCAGGGGAGTCCTCTCCACCCTGTTTCCCTCTTACAGTATGTGGAATTTATGGCTAAATTGATGAAAACACCCAGAGACAAGCTATCAAGAATTTAAAAAACACCAAGACGCTTACACATCATTGTTGTCCATTACTTCACATTGGAAGAGAGACAAAGTATCCAAGCTTAGTCCAAATCCACCCTCCTTGATTCAACAAATGTTGGGCTTACACTAGTAGGAGAAATGATAGATTTCCTACTCTCAATTGAATGATCACTCTCTCTTACAATGGCATAAAGTTCCCTTGCTAATCACCCCTAATACAACACATGCATATGCATAAGACAATGAGCTTCCACTCAAGAGCTCCTTCTAGAGAGGTTGAGCTTGGCTTCTCAAGCTATAGCATAGTGCTCTTGCTTATGGCTCCCTTTTTGTGCTAGCTACACCCTCTTTTTATAGCAAATTTTGAGGGCTAGGGTTACTCCTCTAACCATGGTTGGGTTAGATTTTCAACACTTATCTAATTTCTTTTGCTGGGAATTTTCAAGAAGTTGGTGGGGATAGATGAAGAAGAGAGAGAGGAGAGAAGTGGAGGTGATAGGACTTTTCATAGTAGGTTAGTGTTAGTAAATTAGTAGAGTTAGTATTTTTATTAATTTACAAATGGAATTGGATATTTACAATGGAAGTATCCATATAGGATACAAATAAGGAAGAAAAAACTCTTAATAGGTAAGAAAATATGGATTTCTTACAATGTTGATGCTCCAAGTGTCTTGAGTAGGGTCAATTTTGACGCTTGTTGACGGTCCACTAGCTTTGACGGTACGTTTTTTCTCCACTCTTGACCTTCCTTGAGAGCCAAGGTAAGTGAACATGAGTAATCAATCACCATGATGCTGTCTTTCAAGAGAAGAGGCTGAATTTTGTGGTTTTCTTGATAGATATGGGTAATATGGAAGAGGAAAAATGAGACTAGGTGGTCAATTTTGGAATCGAAGTGTGTGTAGGAGACATGAGTTCACCATGGTTTCTCTTATTCTTCAAGGTTGAGAAGAAGGTGAGTAGGGTGCAGAGAGGAGTGGTGAGAGAGGTGCAGAGAGCATGTGATCTTTAAAAATTCAGCAAAACCGACTGTTTTTTTACGCTGCACAAAGTCCTTGTGAGGTCCTTCTTTGGATGATTCTTTTGAATACTTCCAAGAGTGAGCCCCCCATAGTGCATGCATGCATGCCACATACCCTTGACCTTATTTGGTAGGTCTATAATTGAAGATATTATTGAGATCATGATATAAGTGAATAGTACAACTAAGCAAATCAAATATTGAGGGGTCTAAAAAAATATGTACATGTCAAATATAAATAATATGGTGGAAAAAATATAAAGGGGTCAAAATAAATCTCTCTCATTATAAGTCTACCATAAAATAAGAATATTTTGGTGGTCTAATTTATGAGCTGCAAACACTATAGGCCGGCATGAAGGGAGCAGGTGGTAACTCTGATTCTGAAGTTTTGGTGATTGATGCAAAGATCGTTGTTCTCTCAAGTGCATTGACCGCGCTTGGGGCTGATGCAAGCCACTCCCAGATTGGACCCGATGTTGATCGTATAGAGGTACACGTCAAGACTAATACATTGTGTATTAAAAGTAAACCTTGTATTTAGGTTTTACATTATGTCTAAGCACCATAGGTATTTTAAATGGTAGTGTAAGTACCATGTTGACAAGATCAAATCTCAATATTCACCACTTGACTGGGATTGTGTTTCACCTGGTACTTTCTGCAAGTGCCAATGGAGTCTTATTGGTACTTAACAAGGCACTGTAAGTAGATAGAACTATTTAAACTCCACCATTCAACAAGGGTTAAATATGCCATGGTAATTTATATAAGTACCAATGGATCCTTATAGATGTTTCACTCAAGCTTAGGGATGGTAGAAACGAGGTAGAACTGTCAAATTTCACCACGTGAATGCGATAATATACACCATGGTAATTTTTTTAGTACCCAATGAGACATTATTGGTGCTTTGTAGAGATTAGATGCGGTAGCAAATAGGTCATGCTCTGAAAATATACCATTTCACAATGATTGAATAGATCATGGTACTTTTTGTATGCACCAATGGAAGTTTATTGTCCACTGCTTCACAAAGATGAGGGATACTGGTCAAAATCCATATATGTGACTATAACTTAAGGTACTTTTTGGAGCTAATTAATACGGAAGATTTTTGTATGGTAGTTCAAATTGAAGGTGCAACCATGAGTACCACATAGGCACTTGTACATATTGTTGTATTACTCGGTAGAATTTACAGTACCTGTCATAGGTTTACTTAAGAAATCATATGCATTTATCTTTCAAAGTACATATTTCTTGGGCCCAAAGTACATATGCCTCTTTTTCAAAGTACCATGCATGTGTTTGTACATTGTGAAATTACATATGCCTTTTTTCAAAGTACCATCCATGTGTCTGTACATTGTGAAAGTACATATATGCCTTATTGCAAAGCACCATGCATGTGTTTGTACACTGTCAAAGTACCTATTCCTTTTTTGCAAGTTCCATGAGTTCCACATAGGTTCTTTGTACATAATGTTGTATTACTTGGTAGATTTTAAAGTACTTGTCATAGTTTTAATTGATAAATCATATGCATTTATCTTTCAAAGTACATATTTCTTGTTTCCAAAGTACCATGCATGTGGTTGTACATTGTGAAAGTACATATGCCGTTTTCCAAAGTACCATGCATGTTTTTGTACATTGTGAAAGTACATATGCCTTTTTTCCAAAGTACCATGCATGTGTTTGTACATTGTAAAAGTACATATTTACCTTTTTTGCAAAGCACCATGCATGCGTTTGTACATTGTGAAAGTACATATTACTTTTTTGCAAAGTACCTTCAATGGTGAGTTCTTTTGATTGGTACTCTGAGCCTATCCTTGGTACTGTCATAAGTCCCTACAGTGTATCCTTGCTACTTTTTTAACAATACTTGCAATTGGTGGTTTCAACATACCCTTGCTATCCCTTGGTACTATATGTATAAGTAATCATGATAGTTCATTTAATCTTGGGAAGATGGACTAATATTTACTTCCCCTTTGTGGTGCAGAAAGAACTGGTTGACCTGGTAGCATCAGAAGCTACATGTACTACTCAAGTCAAATTTTGTGAGATCTTGCTAGTGAAAGTGAAGAGAGGTGATTCAATGTTGCTATGTCCCACAGTTGGCGAGCATGGGAGTCAATTGTAGGACAAAGTGACTGTACGAGGAGCTTGTGCTGCATGTGTTTTAGGTTTTGTGGGTTACGACGTCGTGTGTGTGTATACACTAGCATGTGGTGATACATACCATGCTTTGTGTTTTGCTGGATGGGCTACGTCCGAGAAAGTATGTGCCAACCCCTCCTGTAAGTAGAGTGTTCCGGAATCGGCAAAGTCAATGCTTGTGCATAATGGTTGGTTTTTTATTCTCATGTGTACCTTGATTACTAGAGTTTGTTAAGAATGCTTTTAACTTATTTTGCACACTTTTGTGGTGCACTGGTAGGTTCCAATCATATGCCTTATGCAGCAACATTACCAGCTGAGGTGCCAATACGGAATGTTGATGCAACTCCCGACCCTCCCACTGTGGACATAGACATGCAGTGTGTTGATCAGTCAACTCCAGCTTGTATGGAAGGCTCATCCTTGGCAGGTGACAAAACTCTGGCTGGCAAGGAAGGCTCGCATGTGGCAGGTGACAAGACCCCAACTATTATGGTGGAGCCCTCTAAACAGACAGAAGCTGAACCAAAACAAAAGGTAACTGAAACAATGGAAAATGTTGATGTTACTTTGATGGATGCTGTAGCGCAAGAGGGAGTGGAAGCCGTGCATAAAATGATTCACGGTGATGCAAATCCAGATTCCCCTGTCTCCTTAGTGATATGGTGAAGATCTCAAAGAAGCGAAATAAACACGATGATGGTAAGTTGTTTTGGCCACAGGACTTGGATCCCTATAGGCATGGAATGATTTTTATTGTCCCCCCTTTATGGTGCAGCTGGAGAGTCCAAAAAGTTGCGAGCAGCAGAAATCACCCATTCACAGCAGGAATCTAACAAAGTAGAGGATGAGAGTGATGGTGAGACCTCCTTTACGCATGAATTGTTCAGGAAAAGCATCTTAGCACATAGAGGAAGTTTGTAGGTTCAAGCTCATTGATAGTGTCATTTCTATAACTTATGTTCATGCTCAACTGCATGTAAGTTGAGTGGGTCTTGGTTTTAGGTGGAGACGGAAAAACGACAAGCAAGGAAGTTCCGGAGTCACTGCCTCCCCCGAAGAAGTCCCCCATGAAAAGTACTCCCATCTGACATCCCAGTAATATTTCCCACCCCCCAAAGCCTCGTGTTTGCAAGAAACTGTGACAATTTTTCACTTAGTGTCTTCACTCTCTTGTAATGTCAAGAATCTTTGATTCTTGATTTTGGAATACAAATGAGAAATTTATGTTGGCCTCCATTTGTCTTTTCTGCTTTATTGCAACGGTCATGTTTGTACAATGTTCTAAAGGTGCTTAGTCTATTCCTTTTCAATTTGCAACCATGTCTTTTACAGAGATACCAAAAGAAAAGAGGACTCTCAAACTTCCCATCGAGGAAATAATAATCATCAGAGATCCACCGCCCTATGTTCCAAGAACAATCACATCGTTGCCATTCGATAACCGTACACAACCAGCATTAGTGTTTGATCTGGTGTTCTCTGCGCTTCATGGTTTAAATCTAACCCTCATGATCTGGAAACTACTGCATTTGAACTCATCCAAGAGGCGAGGGACAGGTTGATTGAGCCTTTTTCAAAAATTTTGCTACATGTATGATTTATGCATGCTCGCCGAGCGATAATTGTTGTAGTTTTCAGGTACCTCTTCGTTCCCAAGGATGCAAAACAGTTCTTAGCTTAGGCTGTGTGCTGGGCAAATATTTACATCTGGAGTTCGGCAATGCTGGAAAGAGTGGATAGAATAGTCTCAACAGGTTTTAAGGGGATTTGTGACTACTTCAGCGGATGGTCAGGACAACAACTATGTGATGTAGCCACATTCTACATGGCAGGTGAAAAACGAGTTTTTTTCAAAAATTTGAAAAATTTTCTGAAGGTGGTTCGATGATATGATGCGAGCAATGTGCTATTGATTGACAATGATTTCTATAAATTCCATTATAATCCTCCCGGTTCCTACATCATTGTACCTAGCCTAGAGGAGCGGTGTAGTGACTTCTTGTCCAGGGACATGAAGAAGGCTCTTGTGAAATGGCATGATTCTACAGATCGGTCAGCCAAAGTTGTCACCTTCAATAATGTGAAGCCTACATCGGAGGAAGACTATGTTAAAGCTGCACTTTGGCGTGGTGGAGAGATGACCAGTTATGAACAATACTTGAAAGGGCCACAATTGATGACAATGCTCTTTAAGCGCTAGTGTCTCTACATTGTTATGTAGTTGTGTATTTGTAAAGAACTTATGTAATTTTGTGAAGCCAAGTTTTGTAGCAACCCCTTGTATAAGCAGACTTGTCATTACAGCTACCTATTTGTAAGCTAACACTCTACACAAAGCCATGTATATGCCTACTTCCCATGAGGGATGTTTTTTCTGGAAACATTCAGAATGCCTCTTTACTGACTGCCTAGCATGTAACTAGTCGGCAACACGAAAATTGAATTTATAATTATTCCATTATGTCACCATTGTCATTTTTTGACTCAATCTATTTTGTGGGTAGTGTGTGCTTGGTTGTGGCTGTGGATGGTGTGTGAGAGAGGCAAATGAAGGCTTATACTACCATGCTATGTTTCAAGATTGGAGACCTCTTGTCATTACAATCATGCTATTTTAGCATTCTACCACTCGAAAGTAGCACTACAAGTACCAACCATGGTACTTGGTGTACCCTATGTGCAAACAGGTATTTTAAAAAGGGACTATGTAACCACCCACAATGGTACACTATCTTCAGACAAATACATGTGACAATGCTGGGAGACTACCAGCAATGGTACTTAGAGTACCAAATTTACAGATATGGTGCATTCATGATACTTAAGGTACCTAATTTGCACACTTCTACAATGAAGAACATGCACTTAGAACCTGTGATTGGTACTTTAAGACTACCTAGATACCCCCTATAAGTACCTGAACAAGCAATAAAGTTCTTAAAACTTGAACTATAGTTCTTAAAGTACCAAATTTAATGATATGTTGCAAAAAGATAAAAGTAAGAATGAGGAGGCTACATTTGTGATTATGTGTTTTTGGAGGACTCAAATACAATGAACAGTAATTGCAGCAAAACAACTGCTTATCAGGCTCCAATATAGAAAGGAAGTTATAAACTTGTGAGCTTTTGATTTTGAGCCTTATAATTCCTAGTTAGAGCTTTTGCATATTTCATCATATATAATGAGCTTTTCACCACTTAGTGTAAGCTATTTTTAAAAACACTAACCACAAAATATGGATATAATACCCAACATTAATGGCTCAAGATAGAAACATTGTTGCTAGTAAGCCCACAAATACAAAGAATCCTTCAATACATTTATTAAAATTATTTTAATTAGTAATAACATTAAAATATGCTTTATAAATGTGATCCGATAATTAGTAGAGACAAACTAAAATGCCAAAACACTTTGTAGTGAAATAAACCACCACTAAACCATGTGCCCAACACATGGATCTACTAATGTGGACACGGTACCTTAATTTAATACTTCATTTCTCCTAGAAAGATAGAGCTCAAAATAATCTTTCTTGTTAAATTTTCACAGGATACCATAATGGTTTTCACAAAAAAGTTACAACAAAATAGAATTTACAATGCAGTTTGGTAATTAGTAGGGGAATCCAAGTTGCCAAAATACTTTTCGATGGATAACTTTGAGCATCTGTTTGAGATCGCATAGTTATTCACTATCTTGAAACTGGACTTAGAAGACGAGGCTGAGCAAGTATGAAGGCTAAATCTTGCTTAGAGAGCAGTGGTTGATGCATTGCCATGTGTTGAGTGTGCTCCAAACCCAGGACGTATATATAAACATAGTAAATATGCTTACAGGCTAGAACTGCCGTCTTATCTTTCTCCCTCTTTTAAAAATCTAAACAAGTGCATGTAGGATCTTCTCGTATATGGACATCATAGCATTCACCAGTAAGAAGACGAAAAACCACATGATTGTGTGCCACCATTTCTTTTTCCTCTATCAATGTTGCACTTAGACTCTCAGTTACTGTAGCTAAGCGCTTTTCAGCTTCTTTTGAGATTCCATGCCTCCATTTTTTACTCCTCTTACATGATGAAGGAGTGGTTATACATTCACCCTCTCTTGGCACTATTACACACCGTAGTTGAAAACCTGCCTTTGAAAGGCCTGCATACTCCTCCTTTGAAATCATGGTACCAAGTTGAATTGGCCATGTTGTAGGTGTATCTAGCTTGTGATTGACTTGTTTGTCAACATTCCAAGTGTGTTGAACATTGTGGTTACAAAACCACATCCATTGAGCAAATGTTTTTCCATCGTATGTGCGCTCTGACCAAAATGATGGTGTGACCAACCCAGGACTTCGACTCTCAATTACATTCATACATTTTTTTCCTTTTTCTCTTCCAAGAATTTTCTACGACAATGAATTGGCATGCGCCTAAGGGCCCACATTGACCTGTGTATATCCTGTTCCAAAATTTGAGTTGCACTGTCCACACCACCACCATCACCATCTTTATTACCAATGCTATGATATTTTGTACTTTCATTGTAAGTTGTTCCTTCTTCTTCGATAAAAGTTTCCTGCAATCTAGCTGAGTTATCCACAGTCACATTGTTCATATTTGTGAAGTTAATTTTTCGTGGTCGTCCGCGTTGGCAGCGATCTCGTGACTCCATGATATACCTTGGTCTGTGTGAGTTATTGCCAAGGTTTGACCTCTTCTTTCTTTGCACCGATTCTTTGTCACCGTGTAAAATTGCATCTTGGAAGTTAGTTTCGTTATCATTCATTCTATGCAGCACATGAGTCACCGTAGCCGGGGTTGGAGTCAACCTTTATTGTGCTCTATTCAAGAGAGATTGTATGTCTGGTCTGGTACCTATGTATCGTCCAGTCAAGTATCCCAACTGCTTTGCACATTGAAGATAGGAGTTGATGACATCTATAACACAAGCATCATACAATGTGATCTTTTTTTTTCCTCCCTCTCCAGAAAGCCAACTTGCATGTATACTCTCTGATAAGTTTGTAGTAGGGATAGCAGCACGATCCCATGGGCTCAACTCATCCTAAAAGATTAGAAACATTAGTTCACAACATTAGTTCACAACATTAGCTCACAATATTTACTACATAATTGTGAGATTTATACCAAAAAAAAAACTCACATTTATGGAAATGTCCCCCCCAATGTGAGATTCTATCTTCACACCAGGAGAACCAATTTTTCAAAGGCACCATATTCTCTATTGGAACACCATTCTCATACCACCATCTCTTTATTGACCTAGCTTGCATTTGTGCTTCCAACAAAGTGTTACTTGTTCGCCATTTTTCACACAAAGAAATATGCTCCATTTGTTTTTCATTTGGAATGAGTGCCCTTGTTTTCTTTTGGAGACTTTGCTCCCGATGGAACAAGCATGATCTTTCACGACCGTCCATTACATTGTCTGCTCCTCCATTGTAGACTGCTCGAATAGCATTCCAATTGGCACCTGCCTAATCTATCATAAACCCAGTGAAATTTGCAATTGAATATCCATTCTCAACCATAACAGAATTGAGACTTTTCCAAAATAATATTTGTGACTGTGTATCTTCCTCCTTGGTCTCACATATTGCAATAACCATCAAGATCTTCATGCTGAGGAAAAAAGTATGCATGGTAAGACGTATTAGTCAATGATTAGATTATCACTTTTATATACATCTAGAAATTTATCACCTTGGGTCATAAACTGAGCATGACATGGTTGACCATCCTTCAACACGATGCATATAGTCAAAATGGACCCAATCATTATGCAGATCTCCTTGACCAGGACGATCCATGCGTCTTATTAAATAAACTCCTGAACCAGGACCTTTGGTGGACATCTTAAAAACAAAACATTTATCATGAAGTCCTCCTTGGCCAGGAAAACGACTCCCATGAAAAAATGGGAACAAACATTTTTTCTTTAGTAAGAGAATATTGTCAAATCCATCTCCCACTACCACTGACCCTTGTTGTTTTTCTGAAGCAATGATACTCTTTAATCTGTTATACATTAGAAAAAAAAAATTAAGTACTATACTGATAAATATTAACAAAAATAATGTATCCTTACCTTTGGTTTTGCACAAGTGGCATCATCTCTTCTAGAAAGTTTTGAAGTTCTTCATCTCCCATAGAATGTCCCTTGTCAAGAATGAGTGAATCCATCAGAACTTGACGAGCCACAAGCATTTGAATTTTTTGAGGACCACTAGATCTATCAATTTTCAACACTGTTTGGACTAATCCTTGGATTTTTTCTATGGCAGCACGAGATGTACCTTTCTGCATATCATGCTCATGGTGGCCTACTTGCACTACCAATCTTGACATGTTGCAATCCCCTGGAAAAACGTAGTAAATTATACATGGACATATAGCTTGACAAGTGACAACCTTGCTGCAATAATGACATGTAATCTTTGTCCTGTCTTCCTGAGCAAGGTAACCTTTTCCTATTGGTTTATCTAAATATGCATTATTGAATTATTTATTGTTTAAATAGTACTGACAAACATTTCTATGACATTCCAAGGAGCCCAAACAATAACTCATCCGAACTGGACACCCAATGGACATGTTGGTTGTTTGGGGGCGCGTCCATGTATGTCCATCAAATTTCTGCTCCATGCCACTCATTGACTTACATTTCCCAAAAGTTGATGGAAGTTCAAACACAAGATTCCCGTTGTATTCTCTAGGTAGTTCTTCCACTTTCACAGGCCCATGAGATTGTTTCGTTAGGTCTTTCAATCGGTGAGATGTTGAAAAGGATAATATCCAATCCACCACACTTTTTACCTTTTTTGACAGTTTCTCATCACCGCTGCTGCTATCAAGGACAATATAATTCTCCTGCTGTTTTTGCAAATTTGTGTGCAAGTCTCCTTGGGTTGGTAGCTTGATAGCTTCAGCATAGAGAGTGCTTGTATTCAGTAAGTTTGTATCCTCTGAGTCTTCCACTTCATTGGTTTCCTTCTCTGTATGCACCATAGAATATCTTTTTGATAAAGAAGTATCAAGAATTAAATGTTGATGGCCCTCCATATCAAAGTGAGATGGTGTTTCAACAAGGGTGACTTCAGATCCAAACCGTATTAGTGCATTCAATGTTTGAAATTGTTTGTGAGGTGGTAGTAAACTTTGCAAGAAATATGCACTAATGAGGAGCTTTCCATCTCTAAGTTGAACCTCTTGTTCAAGTTCTTGATTACCTATTTTCTAGGTGATGATGGATGCTCTTTCATCCATGCTAACAAGGTGGAGAAGACAGAGAGAAATAAGCAGTTAGTAAGGAGGTCAATATATGGAGAGGGACGTGGACGAATGGTTTTTAAGTAAGCTCCTTTTATATGTGGGTGGTTACAGAGCTCACCTCCTTATGAGTGGTGTATAAAGAAACCACAATTTTTTATAATATTTGGCACAAATCTCAAGTTTTTTAGTTAATGAGTTCATCTTCTTATGAGTAGGCAGTGTTCGGGAAAAGTGTGCCTCATATTAGCCTTGAGCGGGTTGCAAAATCAAAGTAGCCGGTTGAGGGGAGTGCAAGAAGGAGAAAATTCCGCTTGAAATACATGGAAAATAGTGTAATATTATTGGTTCAGATTACATGGAAAATAATGTAATATTACTGGCTAGTGATGTAATATTACCGGTTCAGATTTTTGTATGTTTGTGAAAATGATTTTTCCCGAACACTGTGAGTAGGTGAAAAGACATTGTATTTTAAGCGTATGAAATTGTAAAAATCTCCCTTGGATTTTGAACGCCGAAAATTTTAGATTTTAAAATGTCGATGATTTGCCCATGGATTTTGAACACCGAAAATGTAGATTTTCACCGATTAGGTGCAGTGTTCGGGAAAAGTGTGCCTCAGCTTAGCCTTGAGGGGAGTGCAAGAAGGAGAAAGTTCCACTTGAAATACATGGAAAATAGTGTAATTTTGCAAAAACATTGGCTAGTAATGTAAAATTACCGGTTCATATTGGGATTTTTGTATGTTTGTATGTTTGTATGTTTCTAGCCCGGATAATTGATGTAATTTTTACCTAGGGCAACTTTTGTTTGCCCTGCTTTGCTTGGCTCTCCTACTCGGTGGACTTGCTGCATCTCCTGCGTGAAGCCGTGAAGCAAGGTACACTCTCCTCCTCTCCCCCGCACCCATGCTCCCACAGCTCGGTAATCGTCAGCGTGCGCGCTGACGGTTATCGAGCTGTGGGAGCATGGGTGCGGGGGAGGAGGAGGAAAACCAAATTAATGCAAACTATTCTGCGTGAGCTACCCGATCGTAAGCGCGCGTGCTGATGGGTTGAGGAGCTTCAGTTTTTTATTCTTCTGAGTTATGGTGTCAATTTTTTATGCAGCGGGCAGATTTACGCTCAGCACAGGAGGCATTTGACAAGCATTTGACATGCATGCATATCCTGCACGCTCGGCAACAGGCTCCTACTCGTGATTGAGCAGGGCCGCGGGGTTCATCTACGGCAGACATGGGCTGTTAACGCCCCCGTTCGACCTAGTGGCGAGGCAGCAAGTTCGAGCTCATGAGTGAGCAAGGCCGCAGGGCCGCGGGGCTCATCAGGGGGAGACTAGGGAACAGCATGGACAACGCGCAAGATGCTCAGTACCTGGAGGTGCAGGGTTAGACTAAGGTAGTCATAATGTGGGCTCTCTCTCTTTAACAAATTTGCAGCAGCTCCATGGGGATGGGGGTGAAGCTCGTGATGGCCATGACGCATGGAAGGAGGGGGGAGAAGGGACTGGTTAAGGAGGGGGTTATTGGGGGGTAGGTTAAAATAGAGAAGGTTATGGGGAGGAGGGTGATGATCATGACGATGATTCTGCAGAAGGCTCAAGGGAGGAGGGGGCCTTGTATTAAGGGCATGATCACCAAAAGGAGATAAGGGAGAAGGGTGGTGATCAAGGTGGGGATGAGAAAGAAAGCTAGTAGAAGAGGAAGAGGTTATCAAATCTGATGGACCCCCTACTCTTTGCCTGCTTGTAATCCTCTTGTTTTTCCTGCATCCCCCACCGACCGTCACATTCCTCAACGCGCCCCCCTTTGTCCAATATCTCCGACAGCTCTTGCAGAAGTACCGCCGCTGCAACAAGCTGTAATTATTGTAGTAGCAGAACTTCGTGTTTGCGGAGTCGCACCTCGGACACCTGAATGCAAGGGGTTGATTGTTATTGGGATTAGTATTGGTGCTGTTTGTATTGGTATTGCTGTTGTTATTGTTGTTGTTGTTGGAAGGATTGTTGATTAAGCTAGTGTTGTTTGTGTTATCTGTGTTCATATTATTCTGAGGTCTGATGAATCTTGGGCTTCCTCCTAGTTTCTTTACATCCTGTTCATTTGCACCTAAGATTCCTGCCTTCATCAACTCCCTATCTTGCATGGCAACCTGCAAATCACTTTACCATGAACCCTCTCATTAAAATAAGCATCTGAGCATCCAAACCTAGTAAGGCTAGTGTTATCACAGTTATGACATTAGCAGTTTGAAGGCTTGTTTTCTTGATTATTTCTTTCTCCTTCTTCGTTGTTGTTCATGTACGACGTGGTTGGTTTTTTGTGTAATAACATTAGCAATTTGGACTTGATTCATAGCCGGAGCATCCTCACTTGCGGTTGCAGCTAGAGGATACAACATTGAGCAATGTAGAGGACAAATCCGACAAGCGGGTAGCAAATTTGGTACACTCTATCAAGTTCACACAAATTTAAGCCGGAGCTTTTCAAATGCAATGGAAGTTCACTTAAATGAATGTTATTATGGTGTTTGGCATGAAATGTAGCGGCATTAACAAGTGGTGCAAATTGTAGCCATTGTTTGAATGATGATGATGTAAGATGCTTTATCAAATCTTTATTGATGTAGACATTTATGGCTCCCAAAAGACGAGGCAGCAAGTCAATCAAGAGAACGTTTGATTCTCCATGCATGACCTTGAGATCTCGTCCTTCCAAGAGAAGGCATCCAATCGATCAAGAGGCATCTTCTCATGCAGTTGCTACTCGTAGTCCTCGTTTCAAGCGAGGGGGAAAGAGACGTAGAAAATGCATCTTTGTTGATGATGAAGCTTCCGTGGAGGAAGGTTCTAACCATTTGGAGAGTGGGGATGATGTAAAAGGAGATGAGTCTCGAGAGCCAACAGTGGAGGTTGAAACAGGTGAGGATGTTGAAGATGAAGATTTAACAAAGTCTGATGGGATAGGTGAGCATGATGTGGCCCAACATTCTCGACACTTGGGAAAAAAAATCCCGTTGGGGATTATGAAGGATGTGTTAAGTCAATTTTACTTAAAACGAAGAAGCAATCCTCCACTTATACCTTTATGTCGTTTGGTTGCTCATGAAGCTGTTCGAGTGGCTACAGATTCTGCATCTTGGTTGATTCCTAGTTTTAACAATGTTGCTTACTTGGATACAATGGGATCTTTTTTGGTGTCGGCGATGAAAGATTCCTGCGGCTCTTACATGCTTGTCACTCCTCTTGTGGAAGGTAGTTGGGATCCTATTTGGCAAGCTAAGAGTGTTTCATTTGATAATCAGCTCAATAAGGAGTGGCAAGACCTTCGAGGGCGTTTGTTTTTGGTATGGGATGGAAACCATCGGCTGAACACATGGATGTGACGCATAAAAGAAGGTAAGAATTAACATGGATGCACTAATTGTTTGTTAGATTTACCTGTACCTTCTTTTTTGGCTAATTTGGTGTTCTTTTGTCAAGTATGGCATGATAATGAGGAATATCATGTGAGTGTGAGATGCCAATTTTTGGAAGTAGAAAAAAAAGAGGCCGAATTATTACTTGCTCTTGACACCACTAATGTGTAAGTTATAAATTTGTGGTCTTTTTGTATTTCTAAATTAATCTCGTTTTAAACTATTATTTTTCATTTGTTTATATATTTATTGTAGCATTTCACGATCAATAGTGAAACCAAATCTTGGGCATGAGATATACATGTTCCAAAAATTTGGTATCGCCAATAGAGAGAGCATTCTTGCACGTCTCACTCAAGAGGACAGAAAATGGGCTGAGATAGAGATGGCAGTTGAGAGTAGATTATATCAAAGAGTTCCTCCTTGGTATAATTCTCCTTGTGTGTTGATTTCTCAACTAGTTTGGAAGGTGAATTGTTGAATTGAGTATTAACTATATACATTTTTTAAGATTGTTTACGATTCATTCATTGAATGTAGTTGTGGTTATGTAGGATGATTTTAATGCATTTATTTCAAAGGAAACTGCAAAATTGAAAGCTCTTGGATTAGATAAGGTGGAGTTTGAAAGGCGATTGCAAAAGGCAATTAAACAAGAAGAAGCTCGATTGAAGGATAGAGGTTATAAGTTTTTGACAATTGCCAATCCACTTCATGGAGAGGAATTTTTTGAGTTTCTCTTTGATGTGAAGTGGGATGATCCATCCATGGTAAAAATTACACGAGACAAGTTAAATAATTTGTGCTCCTCAAAACTACCTTCTGAAAGGTATCACACTTTTCAATACTTTTTTACTAGTTTCTTGTTTATGTTTTTAAATTCTAATAAAAATAGTGACATTAAAAGAGAGTTAAATTTCTCAAAGCGAACAATTTCTATATGAATGGTATATGAATATACTTATATAAGATGGTGTTTAAGTTTTTGATATATTTTGGTCTTTAATGAAGGAAAAAATATATATTGGAGGTGATGAGTCTTACAAAGTCCAAAGATCCAGTCTTTTCCCACTTTGGTGATGTGAAGCACTTTAGGGCTTACATTAGAAAAGAATTTTATTGGGCTCACATCCATGATGAAGCTTTGTTGATAATAAGAAGGTTGGAGTTTGAAGAGTTCAAATTGCCAGATGGATTTGAAGCTTTTTTCAAGGTTGTTTTCTAAACTGGTCACTTTTTTCTAATAACTATGGATTTTATTGCAGTGTTTTATGATTTGAATGACTACCATAGGTGCAATTAATATATCATGGCTTGCAAGATTTTCCTCAACTTTTAGGAGATATTAAAAGTGCAGGGGACTCTTCCAAAATGCCTGAGCTACAAGAGTCTTGTAAAAGGATTTTATATAGGTGAAATTTCATGAACCAACAATGTCTTTGGCTCTTATTGAACAAGAGATTAAATGTTGTGAATGTGTTTTAACACTAGAATGGTAACCTAACAGGACATAAAAGTGTTCTTTCAAGGTTTTGGGAAAAATTTCCAAAACCATAGTAGATCCACTCATTTTGAAAAATCCTTTCATGATCATATAGTTCAATAACTACTACATATGGGAAAAATGAGAAACCTATAATTTTTCTCATCCGTTGGCCACTACAAGCCTCCAAAGTTGATGGACCAGTGCATTTTGCCCAAAACAGCAATTTCTTACGGTTGATTGCATATAAATAAGAGTGGGGATTTTTGTAGGACATGAGATAAAATTCCCTGTTAACTTCAATGGGTTGGTGACCAAAACATATTGTTGCTTTTACCTCACTAATTTTTTCTTGGGCAAAAAAAATAGGTACAAAAAAGTTGCATTTTTGCCATTCTGCGGACCTATCATCAAAGTTTCTATAGTCATGCTCAATACAGATACTATATACATGTTTTCTTAGTTCCCTTTGGGCCTCTCGATTCAAAAGGAGCCATGGAGCATGTCAAAAGGATAATGGATCTCTTACAATTGGAACCTTGGGGGCAATGATAAAGTGCTAAATACAACAAACATGAAAAAACTGGGTTAAACATTATGACCTCTAGAAACACACAGAAACTACTCAATATCTAGCCAAGTTTGTAGTCTATGATTAGATATGGTCACTACCTACAAAATACACACAATTGGCCTAAGAAACTAGCAATATTGAGAAAGTTATACTTGCTACTCTAAAATGTATCGTATTCTTCCGCAATCAAAAAACTCAACCATCATCATATACTATGCTATATAGCATATTAGGTCCCCCAAAACTCAAGGAAGATTAGCTTTATGCTATACATTACTCTTACACAATCAAAATTGAATTTGGATATCAAGAAAGCCACCAAAAAAATCATAAAAGTGCTAATTTTGGCCAAAAAACAGGATTATGCAATTCTTGTAAATTGGTCTTAGCTTTCAATTTTAACACTTAGCTCTCCCTACAAGCATCAAAACATGTTGAGAACTATGAAGGCCTAACCTCTAGCCATCTAAACCTCACAAACATGAAGTTTAGAGTGGTGTAGTTGCCAAAAGTTTTTTTTTTTTAAATCCAAAAACAGGACCCGTTTTTTCACACAGTTTAGGTTCAAAAATGTTGTGCAAAAGTAAGGTTAATGGTGAGATCGATACTAAAAAAAAAATGCTAAGTTTTTTTCAGCTCATAAGGCAACTTTGTGGATATATAGCACCTAGAAATTCATTTTCATACTCTTCAAATAATTCAAGCAAAATGGTCACTTAACAGGACACAAAAGTGTCCAAGGACATAAAAGTGTCCTGTTACCATTCTAGTGTTAAACGGTACACTTGCTACTATGCCTATGGTTACTGAAGATTGGTCAAAGCTAGAGGATGAAAATACTATGTATCCCGGTTCTATGGTAGAGAAGAGTATTTCTATGTGGGAGTGTAGAATTTGCCCATGGTGGTTGGACTACCCTTTGGGGGTGATCCCAAAGCAAGAACTAGACTTACATGCAAGTAAGTGTAACACTTTTTCTTTTTACATCAAGTTAATTCTCATATTATTACATTCTTATATTATAACATATTCAATTTTCCTAATATCATTCAAGTCCACCATTCTTGAACTCGTTAGCATTTGATCTCTCTCTCTCTCTCTCTCTCTCTCTCTCTCTCTCTCTCTCTCTCTCTCTCTCTCATGCATGAAAAAATGCACAAGAAAGCATGTTCTAGTTTTTTATAAATGACTTGAGTTTGTAAATGCTAAATTAATTTTCATTATATCATTAAAATTTTCTTGTGGTAGAGTTTTTGGAAGAGAATAAAGACAAAGATAAAAACCAATCTACTTCTTTAGAGCACTTAGAAGACATGGATCACAATCATGACTTGGCCATGGATGGGGGCTCACAAAGAACACAAGAAAGAAATCACTCACTACCTCTTCAAAGAGAGCACCATAATCATGCGAGTGGCTCAAACATGGGTGACCACAACAAAACAACCTATCCATTAGGAGGGATAAAGATTAACATGCCTACAGAAAGCAGTGAAAAAAGCGTTTCAATAGTGGTTGAGTCATTCATGGAGCGACCAACTTCATCAAGGCGACCAACCTCATGGAATACCGGTAAGTTTCTACTTGTTAAATATTTATTTTTTGATAGTGCAAAAAAATTATATACTACTTGTAATTAAGATATTTTTTAATGAAAAACTGTAGGCTTTCAATTTTTGACTGTGGTAGATGCTCTTCCAGTTGATATGGCTAATGTTGATGATTTTGCCATTCAAAGGTAAAAGAAAGGTTTTGTGGCTTGTGTTATCAACATCAATAGAATGTTCAAGGTGGATGGTGTACTAAGCAACAAACGTTTTTTGTGTAGAATTAGAAAAATTTTGAGCACTCAAAGTCTTGGCTTGTATCACCATTGTGGAGCACCTTGTCGTGAGGTGTTTCGTCTTATCTTTGCGGATTTCCCTACTTCTTTGTTGGTGGATGGTTTAGGCCCAATTCGAGCAGGTTACTCAAAGTTTTTGTTTATGCCTTTTTTTTAATCCATGTCACTTGAAAAACTCATTCTAAACATCTTTTCAAAGGTGGATTAAGCAAAAAAATTCCACAATGGAATATATTTTTGCCTTCTCTAGTGCAAGGTGTGATGGATGTAGCAGAATCTTTCTTGGCAAATGAAGGCTTTTTCATGACTCTATGTCTTTCACAACATATTGGAGAGATTATTACCCATGCTATAAAGGCTAGGTTACGACTTCATCGCACATGGACTCTCATGTGTTATGGGGGATATAGACTCCCAGATACCCTAGAGGAGGTGAATCAAAATACCATGTTGTTGTGAAAGATTGCATTATTAACTTGATTTTGATTCAAGTGTGTACAATGTATGCTTATATGTAGGTAATTGATCTCATGGTGGGAGTTTTTTGTCGAGCGGATGTTGCTATACCCACATACAATAGGGAGGCAGGAGAGAAAGTCTCTCCTCGCATGTTTCCTGCATCACGAAGATTTTTAGTGAAGGAGCATCAGGAACGCACCATTGTTCTTGATATACCTAGCAGAGGTGGAGCAGAGAGGTCACCCAACTTCTACAGGTGAGAAGATAATCATTTTAATGTAAATTGAGCTTTAATTTATAGTTGAAAAATGACTTACATATTTTAAATTTTCATGTGTAGATGGCTCCTGGCAACCTTCACGGATGACTCAGATTATGTACTAGATGTGTTTTCAGGATGTGGAGGTCTTGGCAAGGCATGTGGTGAGGTTTATCGATATTGTTTGTGCTTGGAGGGGGATGACATAGTCTATGAGGAGTGTCTCAAAAAGGTGGTTTGTGGTCCATATGTGGAAAAGAGAGTTTAGTATCACATCCATAGTTTTTTGAAACAATTATTGAACACACTCTCTATTTTTTGTTTCAAGAATGTTGACATAGGACATCTAGGGTTTTATTGTGCATGTTCTTGAAGTGATTTTAATTGCATTTCTTTTGTGAACTATCTACTCTTTCTAACATCCATATCAAAAACTAATGCAGACACCTTGTTAAGATTTGTTTTGAATACAGATTTCTTTGAATGCTCTCTCTCTCTCTCTCTCTCTCTCTCTCCCTCTCTCTCTCTCTCTCTCTCTCTAGACTAGCATATTTAAAGAGAGTAAGTTTGAGGCGTTTAATTATTCAATGTGAGGTGATGTTGTCCTATTCAATATTTCTAGGTGAATTGCAAGAATGTAAAAGATGTTGAAACAAAATGGAAAAATGCTTTAAATAAAGCAAAAAGCTCAAAATAGTTTTACATTTCATGAAAAAGCTCGAAATGGAAAGCTCGCAAAAAAAGCACCCATATAGAAATACCTACGAGACCATTGGCATGCTATTTAACACATTTTCATAAACTTCTGCAGATAATCTGAACTTATGTGGCTCACCATGTAAGGGTTCCAAGGGTATCTTGATGGATCGAACCAAGTGCGATGCCAACAACACTTTTGGCTATTCAAGAGGGATGTAATAAACATCCTCGGTACCATCAACTAGCTCATCGTAGTATCCCTCAACCAGATATGAATTTGGAAAAATGCAATCGTCCTAAGAATCTCTTAGCGCTCGTGCTGTTTTTTATTTCTCCTTTGAGCACCTCAAGAGGTAGAAGTTTGCTCCATCTTCATGCGCATTCATGGCAAAGTTGTCACCTACACGCAGAGCGTCACTGATTACATCGTGATGTCCACCATACATAGGCAAATCTGATCCTTCGTCATCACTTGCTTGATCGCTTTCTCCATCACTGCCATCCAAGGGTTCAATGCTGATGTACTTCCAGTACTCGATATGTGCGTTGTTAACGCATCACCTCTAGCGTTGTGACATACAAGGGTAACAAAAACATGAGAGAGCTTTGTAGTGCAGTGCACACTTGTCATTCCTAGAGTGTCCATTCACACAATGCAATGAGCGTGACCCTTCCACTCGCTTGCAATTCCATTTCCTCTCCCTAGGTACATCAGCCGCTTCGACATCTTTAAAAATTTGAGTCACCTCTGACTGGGTGTTTTCATCATGAAATTTATGTTTCAAGAAATTGATCACATCCTTGGCACACTCCATATGCCAAGCGTCAGGTTTCAATTGATCATGTGTCAGAGCTCTTTTGACGATAGCACCAGCCCCATCACACTCTCCTTAGCCATGGCCCAATGCAAAGAAACTCCATAGCATCTCAATGCCAGTCAAAGAGTAGTACCTAGATCAATCACACGCCTCAAAGACTAGGCAATAACACAAAACTCACACACTTGTTTAAGAGTCAAAGGAAGCTAGAATACCTTGACACAAAGAAAAATGGTCTAAATGCCTTGAATTGAGCAGCACATCCGTCTGACCAAACCCAGTGCCGCTTCAAGAGTTTGAAACCTTGCTCCTATAGCCACACACTGTGAACTTGCATACAATGCTGTACAAACAATGTGTCATGCTCTTTGTCATTAGATATGTAGAAATGTATATATTTTAAGACCCTGTCAACCTCGTCCCGAACATAAGTGATGTGTACCAAGATGGTGACTTGTGAAGAGTACCAATGCATTGATTGGATTTCATTTTTCTCCTTGAAAGAGTAATTTTCAGCAAAGTCTATAACAGAGACTACCACATCTCTAGGAAACCTTTGAATGCAGTCTTTGAATTGTTGAGATTGCCACCTGGCAATAAAATTGTGTTTGATGTAGATGGTTAGATGATTTTCAAGGAAGGATTTAAAGTCCTTGCATTCCATCTCCTTGACCAATAGATCCTTGTGTTTCTGGCCTTCTTGATGGGATGAAGCAACGTCTTCAAACACATTTACTGAAATCTAGAATGCATTTTCAGATTTTTCTCTTGGACAGAGCACTAACCGCTTTGATCCACATTGATCACATTCTCCCTTCAAGCAAGACAGTTTATGAAACGTAGACTCATCTGGCTTTGGACATAATACCATCTCAGCCAAGCTGTTGATGCTACTGTGCGTGTACGCAGTAGCTCCACACTTTCCTAGGACCTCTTTTGTGAAGCATATATCACAACTGCAGCCACACCCTTCATTGTGCACTCCTGTCTTGTTTTGTCTCATGTGGTTGAATGCTTCCTTGATGTATATCATCTGTATGTGAGTAATACAGCAGCAAGTGTACCTATCCTTCAACTTGCCAACAAACCAAGGCTTCAATCCTTCAAAACACCTAAGAGAGATCTTGATGTGTGAATACTGCATTTGGAATCTCCTATAGAGCTCCACCTTTCCAATGAAAAGTCAATCTCATCAAAACCTGTAGTCAAAACAAGGTCAAAGTCATTGTAACTTGAATTTGCTACCTAACATGGTACTTTCCTAGACCTTTCATTAGGTACTAAATTACCTTAGACACTATAAATGGTACTTTAAGAAGTATCAATTTCTGCAAAGTACCTAAGCCTCTGCCAAATCACCTTTTCAAGCTAATGTACACCTACAAAGTAGCATATAGAGAATTTGGTAGTATTGAAGAGTCTATGCAACTTGCCCCAAAGAACCTTTGATTTCTTTTATGTAGACTTGAGGTACATGACCCCCCTCATGAATGCTAGTCTTTCAGAAGTACCAAAAGATTACCTTTTGGAGCCTACACACCTCTTGGGCTTGATAGAGACAACATCATACTTGATGTAATACTACCTATATGTAGTTACTACCTATGTATGCATGGTACCTATACTATTGCATACAAGAGAAAAAAATAATTCAAGCATTTTTAGAGCATACCTCTGACTCGTCAAGCAAAGGTATTGGATGCTTAATGTAAGATTTTCGTCTGAGACATTTTCGGCACACATGCTTTTTGTTGGCGACACTCGCGTCTCCGTTTTCCAAAAAGAAAAAACATTGTCTCTTATCTCTTGTGTGATGCAATGGATTTGAGGCTATTGGCGTCGGCATAATGGAAATGCTCCCTCCTCAGCCTGTTTTAATCGTTCATTAGCTGCTGCAAAATTTTGTCGATGCAGCCCTGTGAACCTCGCCATCTCCGAATTGCTTATAGACCTTGATGGATCCCCTTCGCTATTCACCAACATCATGCATAAATCCCTTTTAAGTTTCAGCTCCTGTTTAGACAATGATGCTTTGACTTTGGTGACTATACCCTGTATGTTGGAGAGTATAGATTCTCTACTCCATGGTGTAACCGTCGAAAAGCTGGCTTCTCTAAAAGCAATTGAAAGGTCGCTTTCTTAGCTTCACAATTCATGCCTTTTGTAGCTTCTTGCCAGCAAAGCACCATTGTTGTGCAAAATGTACTCATATCTTCCGGCGTTGACAAGCACGATGCATCACGTTCTCTTTTCCTTTGACGGCTCTCTCATTTTGTCATGGCTCAATACTGTTGCATCCTGCATGTGGCTTTTTGACGAATTGAAGTTGAGTACTCGGTGCGGCCATGAGGGGGCGACCCATCATGTATTGGATTGTCTTCTACATGATCTTCAGATGAGTGAGACCACTCCATTGGATTTAAAGCTTGCTCATTGCAACCAAACTCATTGTCTGCAATCATGGGATTCCATCCAATGTGATCCACATTTGGATGTTGTTGGTGTCCAATTGCTTCCTCCATAGATGTGGGATGCATTGCAAGTTGCAAATTGTGTAGATAATGATTCTAGTGCACACTCCCCTCTTCCAAACTGTTCACACCTACACATGGGCTGGTGCTGAATTCCTTCTCCCAACCTATCGGTGCGTGTATTCGTGTGGGTTTTCCAGTGCCTCCGGTACAACATCCCCTCCTCTTCCAAGCTATTCTCACTCTCACAAACATGTTGGTGCTGAATTTCCTCTCCCAACCTGCTGATGCATCTATTCATGGGCTGCCATCCACATTGAGAGTAGAGAGAAGGCTGCTGTCGTTCAAATTCTAGCTACCACATCTGATCAACCACACCAATACCCTGCTGCTACAGATTCTCTCCAGCCACGATTCTCTCCAGCCACACCATTACCTGTGAACTGTAATATGGCTTACATCAAGCCAGGTAGACATTAATGAGGCAGAGGGCTACACAAGCCATGCTTGCTTGCTTCAAGAGAAGGATCCTGAGAGAGGGAGGCAGATTATGGAGGCAGATTGTTGCAGATTGTTGCATGGCATGTAAGCAGAGATAGAGAAAGAGAGCTCAGACTCTAGGGAGAGAGAAAGAGAGCTCAGACTCCAGAGAGATCCGCTCAGCTACAGCAGCACGTGTGAAAGACAGACGGACAGACAAAAGCCAAGAAATCGTTAAAGTCGTTGGCGGAAAAGTTTTAAAAAACTTAAAATTATTAGTCTTCACAAGAACCTAGAAAAAGTGTGCTAAAGCACCATCCATAAGTGCCACACAAGAAGTGTCAAGGACACTACTTTTTGCATCACCTTTTCATGCTATAACCCATATGCATAAACAACCATCTGTTAATGTTGTTTAGCAGCACTTGTACTTGAACAAGTTGACGGGAGCAAAGCGAACCCCGAACCCCCGATGGCCTCTAAAACACCGGGGACCGAATGGAGCGCCTCGAGCCTGTCATAGTAAAGCAAACAGGGGCACCACCTAGCTTCAGCGGCTAGGACGCAAACAACACACCACCATAACAAATTTTTCATCCAAGAGAGATGGATGCTTGGGAGTAATGATGAAGAGGAAAGGGAATGAGATCAAGTGAGAGAGAGAGAGAGAGAGAGAGAGAGAGAGAGAGAGAGAGTGCGAGGGAGGGGGTATAGCGGCTTAGTACTTAGGCAGCAGAAAAGGATGGTGAATCCGCACACCCTTCACACATACACAAGCTCACTCCAAACACAAGACTAGGTGGCGATTCCGCACACCTCACATGGGCAAAACATTGCAAGAAAACATACTCACAAAACCTCAAGCTTTATTTAGAGAATAAGGCGATGAAATGGGGAGCATAGGGTAGGGGAATGAGAAGGGAGAGAGTGGTAGAGCACATGGCGGATAGGTGGGAGTTGATGGCGAAGACTCGCATGAGGGTTATGGCCATCATCCTTCATTTAGTTTCCCTTCATCTTCCATAGCCAAGGGTGTAGAGGTCATGCTCAAGACAAGCATGGTGATTGCGGTGATGGTGATGGTGTGGGTGTTTGTGTGTGCACTAGGCACACACAATGCATAGTGTGTTCTTTGGTGATGTTGTGTGTGTAGTTAGTGTGATGGTGACCCCTCTTTATATAGGGGAGGAGGGGGGAGGAATTATAGAATTTAGAATGAAGAAATCATTATCTACATAGGCCATGTGACTGTGGGCCCCACTTGTCTGGCTGTGTGTATATGTGCCAGAACAGTAGTCTCATGAGAGAGACTAAGAGAGAGAGATGGGTTGATGAAAAAAAGTGAGAGGTGACATGGAGAATAAAGTAATTACAAGAGGGGAGAGAGGGGAGTGTGTTCAGAGGTGAATCTGTGTGCAGATGTGTGTGAACACAAGAAAAATCAGGTAACCACTGGGTGGGGATGGGTCTGTGGGCACCTTTTTCAGTGAAACTGAGTGTGTGTGAGTGTGGGTAAGGTTATTTAGCTACAATACAAGAGATATGGCGCCCTTTAGAGAGAGAGGGGGGTATTTGGGTCATGGGATATGATAGGAGAGAGAAAGAGGGGGTGGGGTATACTATTTTGGAAGATAGGGTAAGTTGCATGTGAGTTAGGGTGCATTATTGGTGAGTTATAATGCATTATTGGTGAGAGGTGGGGTAGCTTGAGGGGAGAGAGAAAGGAGAAAGGACAAGGGGAAGAGAGAGGGGGTTGACCTTTTGAGTGGAGGAGAGGAAAAGGGACACACGGCGGGGCAACAGTGAAGAAAAAGGAGGCAAGGTGGGGATGGGCTACCCCGCAGGCATGATGTGGCCTATTTTACCTTTCTTATATATTTACATAATCATACTTTATTTTTTTCTTACTTTTTCTAATGCCTTTTATCACTCCCTCCCTAAGAGGGGGTTTTCATGGGGTGGGGACAAGAGAAGAGGGGTATGGGAGCTTGGCTTGTGAAAAGCCCCCATCATTAGCCCTCCCCTTTTGGCTAGAGGCATTCATGTCTCTAGCTCATCTGTTTGATCATTATCATTGGAGGTGGCGGTTGATGGTGTGTCCTCATCTAGAACGTAAATTGGTGGAGCCTGGTCAAATCGAAGAAAATAAGGTTTAAGTTGCCAACCATTTACCCTGGTTTTATGAAGTTTTCCATCAGCCTCCATAAGCTGGTAGCTTCCATTGGCATACTTTTTCCTGACGATGAAAGGAACTTTCCATCGGAGTAGAAGTTTCTTATCCTTGCGCGTGTCAAAGCGATTGTCGTAGCGGAGCACCAACATTCCTTTCTTCAATTCTTTTTTTCGGAGATGCTCGTTAAAGCTAAGCCGTCTATGCTCTCCTTGTGCTGCATAATAATTTATTGCTTCTTCTCTGTCCAGCTGCAGTCTTTCCAAGTTGATGATGTGATCTCTCAAATGCATGTTGGGCTGTTGAAGCTGGCTTGCCATTACTCTGAGACTTTGTAGTTGCACTTCAATGAGCAAGATTGCTTCCTTACCAAATACTAGATGATACGGTGTGAATCCCAAGGATGTACGAAATGAAGTTTTGTAGGCCCATAAAGCTGGTAGTAGATACTTATCCCAGTCTCCAGGATGATTGTTTACCTGCTTGGTAATAATTTTAGAAACCATTCCATTTACCTTTTCAACTAGGCCATTACATTGAGGGTAATATGGTGAAGAGTGCCTCCTTGTAATGCCTAGTTTCAGCATTAATTCTCCTACCAAGTCTTCTCTGAAACCTGGCCCTCTATCAGATATGATCTCTAAAGGTGTGCCAAACCTACAGCATATGTACTCGTAGATAAATTTAGCTACCTCTACCATTGTGATTCTAGTGGTGGTTGTAGCCTCTGCCCATCTAGTCATGTAGTCAACCCCCATGATAATGTAGAATTTTCCTGAGTTGGCCCTAGGTAATGGCTCAATGGCATCGATACCCCATTTTTCAAATGGGCCATATGAGAGAATAGGTGTCTGTGGTTTAGGCATAAGTGACCTAGTGCCGGCCTTTCGACACAACTTACACGTTTTGCACCAGTGGTGTACATCACTGTTGAGGCTAGGCCATATGAAGCCTGCCTGCAAGATTTTCCTACTTGTTATGTCTAGGGAAAAGTGACCACCACAAACCCCGTCGTGACAACTAGCAATTACTCCCGTGATTTCCTGAGAGAGAGGGACCTTCCTGAGTATTTGGTCCTTACCCTTATAGTACAAACCGTCATTGATGAGTCGATACCTTGTGGCCTTCCGCGTCAGCCATTGCTTCTGTCCCTTTGTTAAATCTGATGGGCATTCCCCTGTTTCCAAAAAATGCATGATGTCAGGCAAGGCATCACTTCCTTGAAATAGAGGGAGCTTTAGTTTTATTGCTCCAACCACCACTTCCTGTAGTCTTTCACTTGCTAGGGCATCTACTTCTTGGTTTTGAGCCCTTGGGATATGGTGTATTTGAACTTCTTCAAACTTACCCAACAAGGTTTTTACACCACTTAAGTGAGTCCTTAAACTAGGAGTCTTGCATGTCCATGCTCCATTTACTTGCCTTACCAGAAGTAGAGCATCCCCAAATACATTAAGGCGTTGTACACCTTGCGAGACACACCATTGTAGACCCTTGGTTAGTGCTGCATACTCAGCTTCATTGTTAGAATGTGAATCTAACAATTGGCCCAACGAAAATACCTTTGTCCCTTTGTCATTAAAGACCACTATGCCTGCAACTGCTTTGTCGGATGCTCGCTTGTAGGCTCCATCAAAGTACCATCGGTGGTACTGGAGGTAATCGGACTTCTCCTTCCAAAGATTGCTTCTCCTTCCCTTCAAAGACTTGGTAGGTCATGAGTCCCCCCAAACTTGCCCTTGTCGTGCTTTCTACCTGTACCGTGTAGTCAAACTCTTGCAGACGAACTAGCCATTTAGTAATTCTAGCAAACACATCCATGTGTTGTACAACATAGGGAAATATTTCATCCATGGTTAGAATCACAAATTGCTTAGGCAGCAAATATGACCTAAACTTTGTAGTTGCAAATCTAAGAGCTAGGACTAAGTGTTCCACATGGGTGAAACCTTTCTCTCCTGCTGTCATCATTCGACTAGAGATGTAGATTGGCCTCATGAAAGATGTCGTTGTATCCTTTTGGAGTGGCACAGCCCCCAATGAGTCATCACCAACACTTGAGGTGACATAGAATTTTTCATCCCACTTAGGTGGTGAGATAGTTGGCAGAGTGGCTAAGACCTCCTTTACCTTGTTGTAGTGATGTTCGCTTTCCTCGTCCCAAGTGAAAGTTGATCTTTGAGTGAGTTGTTGCAGTGGTAGAACAAGTTGTGATAGTAGATGTATGAATCTACTTAAGTACCTCACCTTCTGTAGAAAAGAGACCAGTTGACGTGCGGTCATTGGTGAAGGTAGGGCTATGAGTGCGGACACCTTACTTGGGTCTACGTTGATATCTCTTGCTGAAATTTCATGGCCTAGTAGAATGACTTTACTCTCCCCAATGTGACATTTATCCACATTAAGTTGCCCACCTAGGCTCTGCAACCTGGCCAAACCTTCAGTTCCCTTTTCTAAATGTGAAATACGGGAGCTATATATACAAAAATCATCAATGAACACTCTTATGGATGTTCCAAAGAACGGTTGAAAAACATATGTGACATATCTTTGGAATGTGGCAGGTGCATTTGTGAGACCAAATGGCATAACCCTGTATGCAAAACAACCCCATGGCGTGATAAAAGTGGTTTTCAGCTGATCTTCCAAGGCTATGCGTATTTGAAAGTATCCCGAATAACCATCACAGACGGTATAGCATTCAAAACCGGCTACTTCATTCAGAATTTCATCCAAGAAAGGGAGAGGAAAGTGGTCTCTCTTTGTAGCTGCATTTAGTGGTTTGTAGTCAACACAGACCCTCCACTTACCATTCTTTTTAGGCGTCACCACTACGGGTGACACCCATTCTGAGTTTTCTACAGGATAGATGAATCCCGCCTCCAGCAGTTTCCTTACCTCGGCCAAGAGTGCCTTTTCTTGTATGACCCCCAGTCGTCGTAGCTTTTTCACAGCTGGTTTTAACCCTTCCTTCAGCTTAATATGATGTTCCACCACTGTAATTCCTGTGATTCTTACATAGTTGTCAATGAACAGGTTAGGAAATCCCATCAACATTTGCAAAAAACTATCTTTCTCCTCAAGTGTTAATTCCGTAGACAACATACCCTTCAACCTACTTCCTCCTAGGCCAGGTGATTTTCTCTCCTCTTCATTGGGTTTCCCTTTTGGTGATGGATCACCAGTTATGCTTACCCTTTGTGGATCCTTCATAATGATACCCATCACATCAATGGAACTGTCACTTTCATTGGTGGATGTGGTCTCCTCCTCAGAACTGGAAGATTCGCTAGTGGTTTTATCTGCCGATGTTTCCAGATTCATTTGCTTTTGCTTGCCAATCCTCATGTCATAGTAGATTGTCTCCCCTTTCTTACCGGTCATGCGTAGAAGGCCAGTACCCCAGTCCTGTTTTGCCTTCATGGCCATTAACCATGGCCTTCCCAAAATTAGTGGATAGCCCTCCCCCTTAGTAAGCATTACAAAAACATCTACCTCTACCTCAATGTTGAAAGCTTTGATTTTCACGGCACTTACCACACCCACACACTTTACTTTTGCGTTGTTTTCCATCTTTGCCTTGCATGGAGAAGGCTTGTCAACCTCAAGCCATAATCGAAGCATCATAGCTTCGCTCATTACATAGATTTGTGCACCTCCATCAATGTAGGTGTTTCCAACCCTCTTTCCTTTTATGTTTACGTCGACAATTGGAAGGATGTCATCCATGTTGCATCCCAAAATTGCTCCGGCTACCTTTGTTTTGGAGCGTCTTGTACTTACCATTTTAGACCATTGTTGCCTTACTTTAGGTACAAGATGTAGCAACTATGGCCATGTAATCTTCGGTCCTTGCTCTGCCACATCCAATGTTAGATCATAGGGCTTAGAACTTTCCCCTAGCTGGAAGTCGGTGATGCCCAATTTCCGTCGTGGCCTGGATGGCCTCTTGCTAGTTTCTCCTCTCATGCTTCTCTCATCATCTAATTGTGTAGCTTTCTCCCTCCTAGCTCTTTTCACAGTCATGGCTTCAAGTGGTTCTAAAAAGGTTACCTTCTCCTTACCCTTGTCCCTCTCCTTTGCTCTGGGTGGATCCACTACTACGGCTTTTCCTTTCTCTTCTAGCCTTATGATGTTTACAGGGCGATCAGGTGGTGGGGCTGGTGGAAGAGGTGGGATGGATGCTTGTAGTGGTGTTTGGGGTGGACATAGAATTTTTGTTGGTGGGGGTGGTGCTCGAGGTGGGGGTGTTATTTCTCTAGGGGGTGACAATTGGTTCCTCCTACCTCCTCTATTATAGTTTTGTCATGGTTTGGGACAGTAGTACATACCGTGACCGTCTTCTCCGCAGTTGTAGCAATGATACTCCCTGTTTTGTCATCGTGCTCTTCCAGGGTCTTGATCTCTTTCTTGACTCCTCCCTTGCTGTATTAAGTGGAGAGACAAATTCTGCAGTTGGTCAGTAATATGGGCCAACATATCTTTTTGGTCATCTCTTACCCCAAGAACCGGTGGTGGTGGTATGGTGGTTGTCGTAGTTGCTGGTCGACGCGATGTTCCTGCTTCTGTTGACTCGATTTCTTTGGCTTTCATTCGCAGGTTCTTGTCCTTAAGGCAAGCAATCTCAACGGCTAACTCGTACGTAGCCGGGAATCTACCTTTCACCTTCTCCTTGAGAAGCGGTCATAAGCCATGCGTGAACCGATCTTTTTTAGGAAATCGGGTGCGGCTTCCCCCCTTGCCAGTGACTCAACCCTCCATTCCCACAAATCCACAAATTTGGACTCATATGTGGCATATTCTAAAAGACCCTCCTGCTTCAAGTCTCTCAACTTGTCCCACAACTTTTCTGAAGTGGTACCTCCCCCAAAGCGCCTCTTAAAAGCGGTTTTTAAGGGTTCCCAGTCATCCTTGGTTGCTTGTGGAAGTGCATTGTACCATGATCTAGCTTCTAGCTTCATGAGATGCTTAAAGATTCTAACCCGGGATTCATCCGTATCTTTGTTTCTCACTACACATGCTACTTCAAAGTCATCTAGGAAGTCTGTTACCAAATCCTCCCCCTTCTTTCCTTTAAATGTTGGAAATTCTACACTTGCCATGATTACTGAGAGAGAGCTAGAAAGACACACTGCTTAACTTGCATAAGTTTTTTCTTCTTTACAAGGAGGCGTGTATACCCTCTTATACTAGGACATAGATTAAAACTTCAAACGGTACATTGCCTTGTACCAAAGGTAAAACAAATGGTTGATCTGATGCCAGAACCTCAAAAAATCGCTCCCCACCCAGCATGGTGTCAATGACGTGCTGGTAGTGAGCCTTCAAATCCAGTATTACCTTGATTGAGCGTACACGTGTTGGTATGTGTGATCTGTCTTGAGGTAGGTTGTACTGATTCATGTGAAGCTTAGAGGTGCTTAGTCACTGTCCAAGATTGTGGGAGAGGGTGGTGTTCTTTCCTGAAACAAACTCAGTAGATCCCTAGTTTCTCTAGTGAGAGTGTGAGCCAATGATTCCGTTATCTGTGCTGCAGCATCAGGTGCGACTTGAAAACTGACTGTGATAATTACCTCGGTGACTTGAGTTACCCGATTCTCAAAGTAGAATAGTGTTGATTCTCTATTGTGTAGAGCTCCTTCCATTTTGTTGTTGTGGGTTGGTTGTAGGTTGCGGACATGGTTTCGACCTTCTCCTTCTTCTTCTTGGCACTTGGCCTATGTATATCCACTGGGTTTGGCGTGGTTGTCGACTCTCCCACTGCAAATTGATCACCGTTACGCCTGGCACTCGAGCTTCGATGGAGATGCGGAGTTCGTCTATTTGTGCTTGGAGCTCTTCTTCTTCTGTCGTCCAATTAGCAAATCCTGCTAGCCATTCATCCATTCACAATAGTTTAGGGGTTTCACTCTTGTAAACTGAAGGGTTTCATGAAAAGATCCTCAGTTGGGGCACCAAATGACGGGAGCAAAGCGAACCCCGAACCCCCGACGGCCTCTAAAACAGCGGGGACCGAATGGAGTGCCTTGAGCCTGTCATAGTAAAGCAAACAGGGGCACCACCTAGCTTCAGCGGCTAGGACGCAAACAACACACCACCATAAAAAAATTTTCATCCAAGAGAGATGGATGCTTGGGAGTAATGATGAAGAGGAAAGGAAATGAGATCAAGTGAGAGAGAGAGAGAGAGAGAGAGAGAGTGTGAGGGAGGGGGTATAGCGGCTTAGTACTTAGGAACCACAAAAGGATGGCGAATCCACAAACCCTTCACACATACACAAGCTCACTCCAAACACAAGACTAGGTGGCGATTCCGCACACCTCACATGGGCAAAACATTGCAAGAAAACATACTCACAAAACCTCAAGATTTATTTAGAGAATAAGGCGATGAAATGGGGAGCATAGGGTAGGGGAGTGAGAAGAGAGAGAGTGGTAGAGCACATGGCGGATAGGTGCGAGTTGATGGGGAAGACTCGCACGAGGGTTATGGCCATCATCCTTCATTTAGTTTCCCTTCATCTTCCATAGCCAAGGGTGTAGAGGTCATGCTCAAGACAAACATGGTGATTGCGGTGATGGTGATGGTGTGCGTGTGTGTGTGTGTGTGTGCACTAGGCACACACAGTGCATAGTGTGTTCTTTGGTGATGTTGTGTGTGTATTTAGTGTGATGGTGACCCCTCTTTATATAGGGGAGGAGGGAGGAGGAATTCTAGAATTTAGAAATGAAGAAATCATTATCTACATAGACCATGTGACTGTGGGCCCCACTTGTCTAGCTGTGTGTATATGTGCCAAAACAGCAGTCTCATGAGAGAGAGACTAAGAGAGAGAGATGGGTTGATGAAAAAAAGTGAGAGGTGCCATGGAGAATAAAGTAATTACAAGAGGGAAGAGAGGGGAGTGTGTTCAGCGGTGAATCTGTGTGCAGATGTGTGTGAACACAAGAAAAATCAGGTAACCATGCATTGGGTGGGGATGGGTCTGTGGGCACCTTTTTCAGTGAAACTGAGTGTGTGTGAGTGTGGGTAAGGTTATTTAGCTACAATACAAGAGATATGGCACCCTTTAGAGAGAGAGGGGGGTATTTGGGTCATGGGATATGATAGGAGAGAGAAAGAGGGGGTGGGGTATACTATTTTGGAAGATAGGGTAAGTTGCATGTGAGTTAGGGTGCATTATTGGTGAGTTATAATGCATTATTGGTGAGAGGTGGGGTAGCTTGAGGGGAGAGAGAAAGGAGAAAGGACAAGGGGAAGAGAGAGGGGGTTGAACTTTTGAGTGGAGAAGAGAAAAAGGGACACACAGCAGGGCAATAGTGAAGAAAAAGGAGGCAAGGTGGGGATGGGCTACCCCGCAGGCATGAGGTGGCCTATTTTACCTTTCTTATATATTTACATAATCATACTTTATTTTTTTCTTACGTTTTCCAATGCCTTTTATCACTCCCTCCCTAAGAGGGGGTTTTCATGGGGTGGGGACAAGAGAAGAGGGGTATGGGAGCTTGGCTTGTGAAAAGCCCCCATCAAAGTCATTCTCAGTACCCAACAATTTTGGTCACTAAAATTGTTCCCGATACATCGTGCTGAAAATGGTCTAGAAAACGGATTTGATCAACACCTAGGGACTTCATCGGGACACATAATTAATATGACAGGCGTCAATGTCAGTCCCAGAGATTCATATTCTCCACATGTGGAATATGTCTCATGTAAGGATGTCTGGAAAAAAACATCTGTCAAGTACGAGATGTACTTGTGTGTGGAGGTAACTGCAAACACTTTGCGACATGAGTGAGAGGGACCCTCATTATTCTTACTCCACACTGGCGCAACCAAACTCCTTGAGTTCTTAGACCATGTTGTATCCCATGTGACAACATGTGCCAAAATTGCATAATGCAGGAATGTATATTGGACAGTATGGTCCAAAATACTTTGCTCTTACATGACCTTGTTCTATCTGTTAAAGCACAAAATGGATGAGAACATAGAAGTTCATACATTTGGCTTGGAGAAGTAAACAAAAACATATTCAAAAAAGTGAACAAAACCAAATCAGATGAGTTGATGGAGGTTGAACATAGTGTTTGCTTACCTGTACTCAAAGGGCCTCAAAATACTAATTGAAAATTAGTGAAATTCAAATACTATTGCACATGTAACCCTGGGTGTTACCTTTGCAATCCAAACCCCTTGGTTCAAATTGACATTGCCAAACCTCGTGGTTAGACCTTGTAGAGGAAAATGCTGCCCAATAGTAATTGAAGTCAACATTGGAAGTTGAAATTGTCCACTACCCCTTGGCAGTTTGTGGACTTCTTTCCTTGAAAGTGCAGGTGTAAAGATTTCAAGAATTGACCATCACCACTTAATAAGTGATTTAGTAATCATGAGCTGGGTATTATCCCAAAAACTGTATTTGTATAGATACTCTTAGTGAATAGGGGATATTCTCTAGACCCAAAAATTGGGTGTTTTGTGAACAGTCATGCTATATGAATTACTTGATTCATCTATACACCTTGGTAGAGATAAGCATTTATGAGTTTGAGACTTTCAAAAACTCAATTTGATCATCACACTTAAAGTATGTAGTACTAAAGTAGTGCCCAAAAAATTACTAATGGCAAGACTCTTGCTTGCCCATTAGAATCAATGGGTACTCAGGTGGATAGAATTGCTCGATCTTGAGAGAAATCACTAATAGATTACCCACAGATGGCTCTTAGCCATTCAAAAACACATGGCTCTTAGCCCTTAAAAAACAAAATTGACCATCACCACTTAATAAGTGATTTAGTAATCATGAGCTGGGTCTTATCCCAAAAACTGTATTTGTATAGACACTCTTAGTGAATAGGAGATATTTTCTAGACCCAAAAATTGGGTGTTTTGTGAACAGTCATGCTGTATGAATTACTTGCTTCATCTATACACCTTGGTAGAGATAAGCATTTATGAGTTTGAGACTTTCAAAAACTCAATTTATCGTCATACTTAATGTATGTAGTACTAAAGTAGTGCCCAAAAAATTACTAATGGCAAGACTCTTGCTTGCCCATTAGAATCAATGGGTACTCAACTGGATATAATTGTTCAATCTTGAGAGAAATCACCAATAGATTACCCACAGATGGCTCTTAGCCATTCAAAAAGAGATGGCTCTAGCCCTTAAAAAACAAACGACTCTTAGTTGTTTTTGTTACCATATCGACATAAAAAGATTTCAGTAGAATCATACCTAGTTTCACTTTTTTTGCAGAGAATTGGAAAAAGTGAGAGAGAATGTTGGGATGAAGAAAATCCATTATTCTACTATGTTTTATGTCCCTTGTGTATGCCTCTGTGCAAACAATGGCTTTGTGGTAGTTTATCCTATAAGGGTACAACAATTTGCTTATAAAATTCTCTCGTAGAGAGAGGTAACATAAGTCACATCTTGACTCACCTACCTGGTATGTGGTCGTGATTGTACCAGAGTGACTTATGTATGGCACTTTTCCTTTGAATAAATATAAAAATGTTTGTAGACATCAATAACTTTCCTCGTTCTTGACCAAGCCCCTAATTTTATAGCATTGAAGTGTATACAATGATGGGGTATCCATCATAATAGTACGCTATGTATACATATCAAAAAATAGAATAATAAGCCTTTGGCTTCAATAACAATCTCAATCATGTGCTCCTCTGGTATACGTGCCTTGCATGATTACACTGGCACAGATACATCACAATGCGTCATTACGTAAACTGTGAGGTTATATCCACGTAATGCCAAAGATGTGTGTCATTAACGTTGATTTGAATCTAATCAATAATATCATGGCACATAAGAGAATCCTTGCTTCACATGAAGTTTGGCAGAGCACTTTACTTTGCACATTTGAGAAATATTTTTCAAATAAAAGAAGAAGAAACAAGCATAACTTGTTGTCACCCACTTGTGACGAGGGGGTCAACCAAAGCAAAGAAGGGTCTAGCTTGGGGGTTATACTCTCCCCCACACAAACACACTCTCTCATTGTGTGAAGTGAAAAGTGCAAGAGCTCCATCTCCTTCTCCAAGCTTGTAGAGAAGTTGAGAGCCTTCACCAACACTCTTGGCTATGGAATGCAAATCCAACCAAGAGCCATGCTCCAATGCTTAAGCTTGCCAAGATATCTTCTCCATCTTCATTACTATGCTATTATGTATGCTAAGCAAAAAGAGTGATGATAAGTGAGGAACTATTTCTTTCTATATGAATGTTTCTTCTTCCTCTTCCCTACCCTCATTCCCCGCCGCTCGCTCTCTCCACCGTTGAAGGTGTTTGAGGCCTTCGGACTGAGGCCGGGGATGGTTAATGCTTTATACAGAGTCTATGTTATGCTCATGATGCATGAAGCATTCTATCTTCATTGCATCACCTAGGTCACAAGAAACACAAAGATTGTATTGTACCAAGTCTCTCTTGATGGGAGAATCTATAATACAAAAGCCTATTGGACCGGGGACCGTCTCCACACAAATTCGGTCCTCAACAGTTGTGTCAAGTTCTCTAAACTCTCTCTCTTGCAAAATATTGTTCATGCCAAGTTAATTAAGTACTATAGTTATGTTGCTACCGCTAATTAAGTTCACCCTCTATGTTCTCAAAATAGTCTCTAAAAAAAATCTCACTACTATAATTCTCTTAATTTCGTTATTCTCAAAGTTTAGAGGCCATTTCCACTACACGAGAGACTTGCATCAACTTGACGAGCCTTCACCTGGCAATGTGTAGAAGCAATTGGAATTGAAATGCAACAACATATGAGGGATTAAAGAGTAGAACAAGCTCACAAATCCATAGACAAATTGCCATGACAAGGGTAGGACTAGGAGGGCACAGCCCTGGCAAAGTGACTGTAATAAGACTTATTTTGCAAAGATTTTTTTATATCTTTTTTTTGGAGCAAATTTTGTTAATTTCAAAGTTTTTCCATAGTCTAAGGTTCTATTCTAATTGTTTCTGTGAAGTTTTAAATCTTGACATGGGACACCTCTTGGGAGTCAGTTTTGAATGTGCTACGGTCTGAATTTGGAAAAGTTTTGTATGTAGGAAATGCAATCTTTAATATGAGGAAAAATTATTGCTTCTTTGAGTCTTCTCAGATTCCTTCATTTTGATGCTCGTTTCAGCTGTAGATTAAGGAAAAAGTGAGAAAATGTAGTTTTACACCGCTTTTGTAGAAATGGCAACTTGCAGGCAAATTTTCGGCCAAACCGAGCACGATATGGATTTTTTGCATGACTGTCAAAGAGATTGACGAGACATCCAAATTTGTATGAGATGGCCCTAGGAAAATTCAAAATCGTTTGGGAGCTACGGGTCGTTGAAAATGGCCAAGAAATTTAGGACTTTAAAAAAAAAAGTTTCTAAATTTGCTAGCTCTCATGTGTTGAATGTTTTTTAGCGGCTCTTATGTGTTCGTGTGTAGGATGCCTGTTTTTGAGCCTAATTTTGGGCCGCTTTGCTAAAGACAAAAGGAGAGGACAAAAATAGCCACTTTTTGGCTACCTATTCAAGGAAGACAGTCCCCACAATCAAAGGGAGGTTGTTCGACTATGATGGTGGATTGAGATTGTGATTGTGAATGAGAATGAGAGTGTGATTTAGATTGAGAGTGAGAGTGTGATTGAAATTGAGAATTTTGCACAAGATTGAGACTAAGATTGCTCGAGGGTGGTCGGGACGTTTGACACAAGTTACGCTCTTCTTGTACTCGTCAACTTATATCAATACATATTTTTTATTTTCTCTGCCTACTCTGTAAATTCTTATGATTTAGTTTGCTTCTTTTCCGTGTCTTGTCACAGTGACGAACGCAGTTGCAGTATAGGGGTCTATATATAGCTGAGAGCCAAAGGGCCAGTGGCCTATATATAGAACGGTTGAGTAGTTATTCGCAAGTCTGTCTTTCATTCGTATCAGAGCTTAGGGGAAAGAGGAGCTATGGAGGAGGGAGGAAAGAATGCATCACTCGTGCATGGCTATGCATGTTCTCTCTCTCTCTCTCTCTCTCTCTCTCTCTCTCTCTCTCTCTCTCTCTCTCTCTCTCTCTCTCTCTCTCTCTCTCTCTCTCTCTCTCTCTCTCTCTCTCTCTCTCTCTCTCTCTCTCTCTCTCTCTCTCTCTCTCTCTCTCTCTCTCTCTCTCTTTCTCTCTCTATCTCTATCTCTATCTCTATCTCTATCTCTATCTATACGATCGTGGAAAATTGCAATGGCAAAACCGAGGATGGCCGACAATGTTGCGCATGAAGGGACCCAAGAACACATGGAGGAGGTTTTTCAACCTGCTCAAAATTGCTTCCTTGTCGGCGCGTTGGAATTGCAAGGCTCTGCTGAGCCTTTATCGTCACTGTCGGGCTGCGTTTGAGCACTCAACTCCCTCTTTCCCTTGGTTTTGTCTGCATGCAAGGCGGTCATAAATGCTCGCTATAGACAACGGACTTTTTTCTAAATTATTTTTGAGACTTTAGGGTTCAAATAGGCGTCCTTCTTGGACACCCTTTTGGGCACCCCCTAGTAAGGGCAGAGGCCCATGATGGAGTCATCTATGTGGAAGACAGACAAAGCTTAGCCAATTTTGATTTGGCAAGCTTGTGCGTGGGTTGGCATTCCACAACTCAACAACTTTCCAACTCGTCAAAGCTTGCAGGGTGTGGCAAAGGACCATGAGAAACTGGGCCTTCTTGCGATGGGAAATATCCGAACAAAAACCCATGGTTTTTGTCTCTTAGCAAAGTCATATGAGCGAGTACAAAGATGGAATCGCCGCATAGTCGGAACATTCAAACACATTCTGTGCATTGAGGTCGGTACGGTCAATTGTGATTCATATTCAAGCAGGCATTCCAACCTGGTTTAACAATAAACAACCTCGATAAGAGGGTTTTAGACAAGGAGTTTTCAATCGTAAATTGGACAGAGTATCCTCTTTATGATTTCAAGCGGAGGGGAAAAGCAAGGCCTTTAGGAGCACGATTCCCTACATATATTTATGCATTGGAAGCATGGTTACTCCAAAAACATTATAGCTTGCTAGAGTACAGGCAAAATAAGTACACGAAGTACATTGAAAGCACAACCATGCCACAACTTCTTATGCTAGGGGCGGTAGTTACCAAAATCGGTGAGTACCTTAAATAGTTTCACTTTTGGACTTATTCCATTTTTGTCACGCCAAGGGCCACCCTGGAGGTCAAGGACCGGTCGGCGTGTCATAATAACTAATACCTAATTCTCCTACATGATTTTCTCATGTTAAACAGATCATTTAATATGGGGAAGTGCCAAGGGAGAAAAAGCTAGAATATTGGTTAAGCTAGTAGATTGGCCAGAGTAGGGATCCAAAGGAGGGGCCATATGCAAAAGAGCAATGTGTAACAATGGTCTTAAAAGAACCTAAGGTTCAGCCCATTAAGACTTCCAAAATGCTAAGGTTGCAAAATTCCAAGGTTGTGTCGAAAGGTCAAACACTAGGGAAATTGGATTCTTTGTGTGTGTCCCAAAAATTCTTCAGAAGTCCTACATAGGAGGGGGCAAGCCCTCAGAGTAGGGGATGAGAGAGAAACACACACACACTCACAAGCTTCCTTCAAACAAGGGGAAAGAGGGACACATGTCAACTCCCTAGCCCAGATTGCGTGAAGTTTCCATCTTCATTGCACTAGCTGGTATTGAAGGAACACAAAGAATTGTATTGTAAAATGTCTTTTTTGATGGGAGAAACCATAATACAAAGCCTTTTGGAGGGGGGACCAGCTCCATGCAAATTTGGTCCTCAACTATTATCAATAGCTTAATTTCTCTCTCTTTTGAAGTATTGTTCATGCTATCTAACTAGGTGTTATACTTTTTGTTGCTCTCTCCAGCCAAGCACTCTTGTTATTATCATTAGGAATCTATTCTAATGAAATGCTCACTATGCTCATGCTATATTCTTCTACACACAAGTTAATAGGCCATTAAATGTTACAGGGCTATCCAAGGGCCGTTGGCTTCCAATGGAGACGGGATCCTAGGGGCAAGGCCTATAATGGGAGGTTGGGTGGAGGACCAAGTCTAGGCAGTCCTAGAGCCTCACACTGGTATCAGATCTCAGGGGGAGGGAGCTATGGACGAGGGATATATGGCCTTGAATGGTGTTCCAGGGCCTTGCATGGCATCCCCCCCCCCCCCCCCCCCCCTCTCTCTCTCTCTCTCTCTCTCTCTCTCTCTCTCTCTCTCTCTCTCTCTCTCTCTCTCTCTCTCTCTCTCTCTCTCTCTCTCTCTCTCTCTCTCTCTCTCTCTCTCTCTCTCAATGAGGGCATGAAGTCTTAGACTGAGGACGATGACGATATCATCGACAAGAATTGTGTGCACTACCTCTTATAGTGTGGGTTGATCCTCACAGAATTAGGCCTTCTCAAGCTCGTTGGGACCGCACGTCCTTGCTAAGGATAGTTTGTATCACTGTAGTGAGGGCCATTAAGCAGCAGAACACTTTCCCTCTCACAAACTGCAGTCGGTGGCATGCATGCAGCAATGCCATAGCCATTTCTTGGTTTCAAATTCACATGTGGGTGTTCAGAAGGCCCTACCCTTTCCCTAAGAAGGGATGGATCCCATAGCCACATCGTGCAAGGCACCTTGTGAGGCGGGGAATTCACACGCTCAATGTAGGTTATGAGTGGATGTCAATTGAAACTTGGATTGATGCACGCTATGAGCACCATGATATTGGAATTCAAAAACCACAAACAATAGACGCCGAGTTGCACAAAGAATGACCTCAAGCGTGGCTACAACAAGGCCATGCAAGGGTGATGAAGACTACCAAGCCCGCATGCACCATTCATGTAAGGCAGGCATTCTCACACAAATTTCTTGATTTTATTCTTCATTAGATTAGTACGACGGTAAGGCCATTCAATAGTAGTACTTGATGAGGTATGTAGTTGCTTTCTTATTAAGCATGTGCTTGTTCTCTATGTCATGCAGTAAGTGTGTGTACTGCCATAGTAGTTTCTTACATGATTGTGCAATCTAAGTGTTTGCAACGATGACTAAAACTTGGTGTGCAGACGACGGTCAAGCAAGGCTTGACTTTGCACCGGTTGGAAAAATTGGGGTTATACATGCGGAGATGCACTGTTATTTTCTAGTTTGCACAACATTTAAGGCAAGCAAGGCTTGCATTGATTTACAAAAAGGTCATAAGTTGATTGGACCATAGATTTTGTTGGTCCATGTCTCTTTTGATATGTCCTCTTTGAGCTATCCTACAGAGGGGGGGAAAAAAAAGCAAGACTTCCATTTTATGTATCTCCCATAATGGCTTTCCAAGTTGGTGATATGCTATAAGCATACGGACTTGCAGACACTTTGTGAGTGTATATAGATGGTCTTTCAATTAATGCTAGTATGCATCAAATCAAGGGGCTTCATTGTCTATTGGAATCCACGGCTATGAGTCATACGGCACTTCTTCCACAGTCGGCAAAGAGCACGGCTCTTTGACAGGTTGATCAAGTACATCGATAAGCAAGTTACATTTTACAATTTTGAGCTAATCCTGTAGAATTGTTTATCATGCCAACTTGACAAGCAGAGATTGCTTTGGTTGATGAACGCTTTGGCAAGGCAAATTTTCTTTGAATGCTCGACCAAGTTGACTTTGTTTTGCTATAACATCTGTCTACTGTGAGAAAGAGTATCTATAACTATGAGAAATGGTAGCATACAAAGTGGGGCTACTTGAGATGTATCATGCAAACAAAAGACTTTCCACATTGGGAATATGCTATGAACATACGCACTTGGGGGAAACTTGCCAAGATGTTTGTAGGTTTTACGTCACAAGAGGCTGTATATGATACATACACTAACTCACTCGAGTAGTACATATGGCTATGATCCATATTAGAGCAAGAGGAGAGATGAAAAAGTCTTCTTTGTCGACCTAGCTTTAGACACAAGTCATCAACTTCCCAATCAAGGGACTAAGGGAGGCTTGTTGTCCCTTGAAAGCTACATCGACAGTTATAGTATATCCCATCTCGAAAGATTGAATGCCCAGCTTGGTGGTCAACTCCGTTGATGTGAAGTTGTGAGAAGAGCCAGGGTCAAACAAGATAAAGACATCATGCTCCCTTACCTTTCCCCAAGCATAGGAGAGAGGTGATCCTTTGCAATGAGAATCCTCTTTTGGAGCTTCAATCGTGGAAGGTCTAGGAGTCTCATTGCGTGTATTTCTCTTGGGGAAAGAACGATAGCCATGTCCTTGCTCCCCACATTTAAAACATTTTTGGTCTTTACAAATATCTTCTAGCTCTTCAAGAGAGAGTTTATTTTTACCTTAGTAAACTCCCTTCTCCTTGGACCGATTGTTGTTATTGTTGTTGGAATTGCCTTGGGAAGAATTTTGGGCATTGATCTTCCCCTTTGCATCACTTTTGTCTTTGCTTTCCATGGGCTTGGCATTCCTTCTACCCCCTTGTTGGAAATTGATGCGCGAAGCAACCATGGTGTGTTGGATTACTTTGGTGATAGAACTAGGCCATTGGGAGTTGACGTACTCGGCCATCTCTTCAGGTAATCCCACACAGGATTGTTAATTTTGCTCGGTGAAGTCTATCTTTTAAAAGACAGTAGCCTTGAGATGTAAATCCCAAAACTTTCCCACATATTTGTGGATAGAATCATGGGAGAGAAGCTTCAAACTCTGCCATTCGGCAAGCACTTTGTCCTTTGCATCGCTTGCAAATAATTGCTTCATAATGGAATCTCGTAGAGTTTTCCATGTCTTTGGGGCTTCGCCATTGCCACAAAGGCTAGCCCACCATTGACGAGCTGATTTCTGGAAGTGCATAGCTACATGGCATAGCTTGGAGGACTCCGTGAAGACCTTATCTCCAAAGGCCACATCAAACTATTTGATGAAGGCCAATACTTTGCCGATGGCACCAAAGGTGTCATCATAGGTGAGAAAAGAGATACTCTTTCCTCCCTCTTTGAGCTTCTTGAGATTTTGGAACCTGCACTGTACAGCTTAAGATTTGGGATGTCCTCCTCTTGTATTCACTAAGATAATAGCTATTGATTTCATCAAAAGAGGAGGAAAATGAAGAAGAAGGAGAAGAGGGTGACCTCTTTCTTGCATTTTTATTCCTTTGTCTCCTCTCTTCCCTTTTGAAGTGACAAGGAGAAGGACTATGGGTTGACCATTTTCTCTTGGGAGGAGTTGGCAGCTGTCTAGACCACCGTCTTTGTGGAGCCATATCTCAAAGGATTCTTTCTCATTCTTTGGATTCCTTCTCTCTTATGGGAGAGAGTATCCTTTTGGGAGTCTCATCAAGAGGCCTCCTAAGCTCTCTCTCCTCTTGGAGAGGAAAGGAAATCTCGTAAGCTTAAAGTTGTTGGTGCGTAACTTCAGTTTGCAAAGCAGGGTTGCCCATAGCTTAATGCAAGCTAGTAACAAGATAATTAACAAACATGGGGGCATCATCATTAGCACCTTCATGTGCAAAATCAAAGTCAATGTTCATTCTACTCTCTTTGTTATTGTCAAACATGCTAATTAAGCTTATGTATAGATTACTTTGTGATTTGGTACCCTCAAAAACCTTAGTTGCTACTCTTCTTTACCTTTGAAAATCAGTCCTCAAGCATCCACACCCGTGGTTTAGACTGTCATAATAATCAATATCTAATTCTCCTAAATGATTTTCTCATATTAAACTGATCATTTAATGTGGGGAAGTGCCAAGGGAGAAAAAGTTAGAATATTGGTTAAGTTAGCAGACCGGCCACAGTAGGGATCCAAAGGAGGGAAAATAGGGATCCAAAGGGGGGGCCATCTGCAAAAGAGCCATGTGAAACAATGGGCTAAAAAGACCCTAAGGTTCAGCCCATTAAGACTTCCAAAATGCTAAGGTTCCAAAATTCAAAGGTTGTGTCCAAAGGTCAACCTTAGGAAAAATTGGATGCTTAGTGTGTGCCCAAAAAGTCTTTCTACATCCCTACATGGGAGGGGGTGAGCCCCAAAGCTAGGGGATGAGAGAGAAAGCCACACACACACACACAGGCTCCCTTTACACAAAGGGAATGAGGGACACATGTCAGCTCCCTAGGCCAGATGCCCACAAGGTGTGCCCAATTCCTATTGGAAGACCCTTGAAGTGGACCAATGAGAATTAAGCTAGAGTAAATCTAGTCTAATTAATTTAAAAACATTTAATAAAAGAAACCAATAAGAATTAAGTGTCCTAGAAGACTATTGGGCAGTCTCCCAAGGGGTCCAATGAGCATTCAGGAGCCCCATGGCTTGCCTGATTCCTATTGGCCAGGAGGCAAAGGGGTCCAATGAGAGTTTAGTTTAATTATTTAATTATCTAAAGCTCTCACAAAAGGGGAAAGGGGGACACATGTCAGAAGGCTATCACTTATGCTGCTTAATCCCTATTGGCTTGACCTGGGGAGGTCCAATGAGGCAAAAGCCAGACTAACTTAGCAGCTAGGGCTCGCCCAAGAGAGAGAGGGGGCTGATTTTTGCTTGGCCTGGACACTCACACTCTCACACTTGACCATGTGTGAAGGGAAAATACTCTATCTCCTCCCAAGCTTTAATGGAGAGCTCATCACCTACTCCAAGCTTGGGAGATAGAAGCCTACATCAACACTCTCTTAGCATGTGGATGCAAATCCAACCAAGAGCCAAGCTTCAATGCATGCTCATCTTCTCTACCAAGCTAATTACTAAGCTAAGCTATGCTAATATGAGTGATTATGTGAGGAGATGTACTTCTTTCTCGTAAGATACTTCTTTTTCCTCTCAATCTACTCTCATACCCTGCTAGCTCTCACCATCTTCGAAGGTGTGTGAGGTCTTGGGTCTGAGAACGGGGATAATTCAAGTTGTGTTTGATTAAGTGTTTTGCTTGGTGTATGAAGCTTCCATCTTCATTGCACTAGCTAGTCTTGAAGGAACACAAAGAATTGTATTGTACAATGTCTCTCTTGATGGGAGAAACCATAATACAAAGCCTTTTGGAGGGGGGACCGGCTCCATGCAAATCCGGTCCTCAACTGTTGTCAATAGCTTAATTGCTCTCTCTTTTGAAAGTATTGTCGATGCTATCTAACTAGGTGTTATGCTTTTTGTTGCTCTCTCCACCCAAGCACTCTTGTAATTCTCATTAGGAATCTATTCTAATGAAATGCCCACTATGTTCATGCTAATTTCCGCTACAAATAAGATTTTAGGCCATTAAAAGTTACATTGGTATCAGAGCTCAAGGTTTCTCTTTTCTTGCTCAAGAAGGGAGGTCCTCAAGCTAGCTACAAATGGTTGGTATTATTAATTGCCTGTGAGTAAGTAGAATAGGGATTTTTCAGCCTTTCAGTGCGCCTGCCTTTGTGCAGTTAACGGGGCATCACCGTCGAGAGCTATGGTCTTAATAGTGGAGTCCTACGGGGCTTGCCTACGGCTTAACCACTATTGAGCTATTAGAAGCTTGACAGGAGCCGGTGCTGTTTTGGTGTCGAAAGACCCTCTCTTCTATTCCTTGCAATTAATGGTATTTGAGCCGCGGGTACAGTAGCTTGAGTGCTTTTTCTAAAGGGGTAAAGAGGAGTAGCAACTAGGACTTGAAGTGCCAAAGTACACCTAAAAAGTTTACACCTAAAAGTTGTTAGAATGGCTGACAATATTAAAGAGAGTGAAATTAATGTTGATAACTTTGATTTTGCTCATGAGCAAGCTACTAATGATGCTTCAATGCTTGTTAATTATCTTGTTTCTAGGCTTCAACAAGCCATGGGCAATCCATCTCTCCAAAGTGAAGTGCAACGGCAACTCCGTGCTCACGGGATTCTCCAAGCTCATCACCATGACGAGAGAACACCTAGGAAGCCTCCTTGTGAGACTACCAAAAGAGGTCTCTCTCCGATTCGGGAAGAAGAAGAGAATCCATATGAAGGGCTCAAGAACTTACTTCTTGATGATGCATCTCCTTCCCAAAGGAGAACTCAAGAGCCTCCACCGAAGGAACGAGAAAGAAGCGAGTCTCCCGCCACCTCGGCGGAGATGGCTCCACGAAGACGGCGGGCTAAACGCTCTCCATCACCACCAAAGCGGAGAAGACCATCACACTCTTCTCCACGCCATAATTCAAAGAGGGATGATAAAAAGCAAGAGAAGAAAAAGGCGAGAAAGAGGACACCCTCTTCTCCATCTTCTTCATCCTCTTCCTCTTATGAAAGCTATGGTGAAGACGACAAAGATCAAGACAAGAAAAAGGCGAGAAAGAGGTCACCCTCTTCTCCACCTTCTTCAAATTCTTCATCTTCTGAAGAAAGTGATGGTGCAACTTTTGAACCATCAAAAAGAAGAGGCCATAGGAAATCCTATGCCGCATGGAAGAGGTCGTCCAAGCTGAAGAAATTCAAAGAGGGAGGGAAGAGCATCTCTTTCCTTACCTATGATGGCACCTTCGGTGCTACAGACAAAGTTTTGGCCTTTATCCAGCAATTCGATGCGGCGTTTGGAGATGAGGGCTTCACGGAGTCCTCTAAGCTACGCCATGTAGCTATGCACTTTCAAAAGTCCGCCAGACAATGGTGGTCTAGCCTACGAGCCAACGGTGAAGCTCCACGAACATGGAAGGCTTTAAGAGCTTCCATTATGAAGCAGTTTTTGGCCACCGATGCCAAAGACAAGGTACTCACCGAATGGCGAAGCTTAAAGCTCTCTCCCAATGAATCCATCCACAAATATGTAGACAAGTTTTGGGACCTACAACTCAAAGCCACTGTCTTCAAAAGGTTGGATTTTGGAGAGCAAAAGCAACAATTTTGTGCGGGCTTAACCGAAGAAATGGCGGAGTATGTCAACTCCCAAAGGCCACGTACCATATCGGCGGTAATACACCATACTATGGTGGCCTCGCGAATCAATTTCCAAACGGGGGGTAAAAGAAATAATAAGCCCCCGGAAAACAAAGGTTCCAATGAGCCTAAGGGGAAGGACAATGTCCAAAAGTCTCCTAAGGGCAATTCCAACAAAGCTAAAGAGAAGGGAGTTTACAAAGGAAAGAATAAACTCTCTCTTGAAGAGCTTGAGCGTTATCGTAAAGATAACCGGTGTTTCAAGTGCGGCGAACAAGGGCATGCGTACCGCGCTTGTCCCCAAAAGAACAACCGCCAAGATCCTCCTAGAGCTTCTTTGGTTGAAATCCAAGAGGAGGAGATTCACCAAACTCACCACAAAGGATCTCCTCTATGCCATGCTTGGGGAAAGGTAAGAGAACATGATGCTTTTATTCTCTTTGACCCTGGTTCTACTCACAATTTCATATCTATGGAGTTAGCCACCAAGCTAGGCATACAATCCTACGAGATGGGAGATATCCTACCCGCAGACAGTGCCTTCAAGGGGCAAGAAGCTTCAGTCACTCCCTTAATCGGGAAATTGAGGCTTCATGTCCAAGGCTATGTGGACAAAGAGGATTTCTTTATCTCTCCTCTCAAGCATGAGGATGTAATCCTAGGGGCACCATGGTTTGACCGTCTGGCTGCCCATGTTAAATTTCCTGAAAGGAGAATCTCCTTTAAGTTCAGGGAAAAGGACATGTATATAGATGCTAGGGAGATGGGTAACACCATCCCCATTGTACATACACCAGCTTTCAACAAGTCAATAAAGAGCTCTATTTCCGTGTACATGATTTTTGTTAAAGATTCTCAAAATGAACCTAATGCTTTAGCAAAAGAAAATAAAAGCAACCAAAAGGAATTAGAGTTATCCAATTTTCTCAAGGGGTTTCAAGATGTCTTTATTGACGACATCCCTTGTGAGCTACCTCCTAAACGAGATAATGACGACCATGCAATTGAACTTCTTCCAGGAAGTTCACCGCCTAACAAACCTCCTTATAGAGTTTCTCAAGCTCAACAAGAGGAGATTATGCGGCAAGTGCATGAGTTAATTGATAAGGGCATGGTTAGGCCTAGCTCATCTCCATTTTGCTCACCTATGCTATTAGTGCAAAAGAAAGACGGCACATATCGTATGTGTGTCGACTATAGAGCACTAAATGGGATCACTATCAAGAATAGGTTTCCCGTTCCACGGGTAGAAGACCTATTTGATAAGCTACAAGGATCGACCTACTTCAGTAGGATTGACCTAAAAAGTGGCTATCATCAAATAAGGATAGTTGATCAAGATATTGTAAAGACCGCATTTCGTACTACATTTGGTCTTTACGAATACATTGTCATGCCTTTTGGCTTGACTAATGCACCAGCCACATTTAACCGCTTGATGGAGAAGTTGTTCAGACCTCATCGAACCTTCACTGGAGTGTTCTTCGATGATATTATCATCTACTCTAATTCATTAGAGGAACACAAGCAACACCTCCAGGTAATATTTCAAGTTTTAAGAGAGAATAAACTTTATGTTAATCGAAAGAAAAGTGAATTTTTCTTGCATGAGATTCAATATTTAGGTCACATTATCTCTCAAGATGGAATCCAAATGGATCCATCCAAGTTAGAGGTAATAAAAGGATGGCCTAAACCAAGGAATCTTCATGAACTAAGAAGCTTTATAGGTATGTGTGCATACTATAGACGCTTCATAGAAAAGTTCTCACAAATTGCGGGACCATTACATGACCTAACAAAGAAAAATGTTAGGTATACGTGGTCTGCTAAGGAGAACAATGCTTTCGAAAAGCTTAAAGAAAAGCTTATCTCTCAACCTGTGCTTACACTACCAGATCTCTCAAAACCATTTGAGGTCCAATGTGATGCTTGTGGTGATTGCCTTGGGGCTGTTTTGCTCCAAGAAGGGCACGCCATAGGCTATGAGAGTCGAAGGCTCGACCCTGTTGAGAAGCTCTAGGCATATACGAAAAAGAACTCCTTGCAGTTCTACATGCCTTAGACTCATGGAAGCACTATTTATTGGGGACTCCTTTCATTCTGCGAACGGATCACCAAAGTCTTAAGTACTTCATGACGCAGACCAAGCTCTCCGACAAACAAATGAGGTGGGCAAATTTCCTTTCGCAATTTCATTTTCATATTGCTCACATTGCTGGCAACCATAATCAAGTAGCCGATGCACTCTCAAGACGACCGAGAGTGAATGCGGTTTCCATAGCAACTCACAATGATCTATCTTCAATGATAGATGAGTATGCTATTGATCCGATTTTAGAGATGTGATTTCAACCCTTGCATTAGGGAAGAAAGAAGAACCATTTACTTTACAAGATGGTTATCTTCTCTATGGCAATAGACTATGCGTTACTAACTCACTACGTGAGAAAGTAATGTATGAATCTCATGCTCCCCCATATGCGGGGCATAGAGGGATTCAGTCTACCCTAAAGGGAATTGAAACATATTTCTATTGGCCTACCATGAAAGTGAACATACATGAGTATGTTTCCAAATGTGTGGTATGTCAAAAGACAAAATTTGATAGAGGGAAGCAACTTGGATTGCTTCAACCCTTGCCAATCCCTAATTCACCGTGGGAGAGCATATCCATGGATTTTATCTTTGGATTGCCTAAGTCTATCCATGGGAATACGGAAATATGGACGATAGTAGACAGGTTCAGTAAACAAGCTCATTTTATACCTGTCAAAAAGACTATCAAAGCCCATCAAATGGCAACCCTCTTCATTTCACAAATTTTCAAGTACCATGGCTTGCCAATGTCCATAGTGTCGGATAGAGATCCTAGAATGACCAGTAATTTCTGGAAGGGTCTCTTTGAGAATTTAGGAACAAGGCTAAACTTCTCTTCGGCCTATCATCCACAAACTGATGGCCAAAGTGAAATAGCTAACCTAACTATTCTCGATCTACTAAAAGCCTATGTAACGGAAGTAGATCAAAGATCCCAATGGGAGAAGTACTTACCCTTAGTAGAGTATGCTTACAATAACACTGTACATACTTCTACAGGAAAAGCACCTTTCGAGGTAATTGAGGGAAGATCAAAAAGTCCCTTGCTACTTAAGGTACATGGCAAGATCTTCGCTGCAGATGAGTATAGCCGAGACCTACAAGAATCTTTCCAAAAGATTAAGGATGCTATCTCTATCTCACAGCAAAGGCAAAAGGCTGCTGCTGACAAGCACAGAAGAGCCCAAGCCTTTAAAGAAAACGATTGGGTCTTGTTAAAGTTTCCCAAGGCTCGATTAAGGCACACGACGGGCAAGAATCCTACGGGCCACCAAAAGTACTATGCTAAACTAGCAAAAAGGTACTATGGTCCCTTCCAGATTCTTAGGCCAATCAATGAGATGGCCTATCAACTTAAGTTGCCCAATCATTGGCTCATACACAATGCTTTTCATGTGAGCCTCTTGAAGCCTTACAAAGGAGAGCCACCTCAAGAACCAACTATTGAAGACCCACCGGAGATCGAGGACCACGAGGAGGTGCTGCAGCCCGAGTCCATTCTCCGACATGAAGACAAGGTATTAAGAGGCGGTAAGACTATCCGACGATATCTTATTAAGTTTAAGAATTATCCTTTTGAAGATGCTAGATGGATGCAAGGCATACAATTAAAGGATAACCTAAACCTTGTCAATGCTTACAATGCTTCCCAAGAGTAAGCAAATGTACAAAATGTTAAAAATGAACAAAAATTTTTGTCTTATAAGACTCTCTTTTTCTTTATTTGTGCACAAAAATGAAGTAGTATGCATGCCTAGATCAAGTTTGCGGAGACGACGTCTCCCGAACACCAAGTAGAGCTTGTCACTCTACTATGGAAGACTGATAGGACTAATGTGCAGACATGCTTGCGGCAGCCTCAGGCTCTCAAGCGCCAAATGGACTAGTCATCCATTATGGAATGATGTCGTAGGGTAACATAGGGATCCTCTACCCGCTAAGAAAAGGACTCATGCGTATGCTTTATCTTCTCTACACCATAGTCGAGGACGACTATGATTTCAAGAGAGAGGTAATGTCATAATAATCAATATCTAATTCTCCTAAATGATTTTCTCATATTAAACTGATCATTTAATGTGGGGAAGTGCCAAGGGAGAAAAAGTTAGAATATTGGTTAAGTTAGCAGACCGGCCACAGTAGGGATCCAAAGGAGGGAAAATAGGGATCCAAAGGGGGGGCCATCTGCAAAAGAGCCATGTGAAACAATGGGCTAAAAAGACCCTAAGGTTCAGCCCATTAAGACTTCCAAAATGCTAAGGTTCCAAAATTCAAAGGTTGTGTCCAAAGGTCAACCTTAGGAAAAATTGGATGCTTAGTGTGTGCCCAAAAAGTCTTTCTACATCCCTACATGGGAGGGGGCGAGCCCCAAAGCTAGGGGATGAGAGAGAAAGCCACACACACACACACAGGCTCCCTTTACACAAAGGGAATGAGGGACACATGTCAGCTCCCTAGGCCAGATGCCCACAAGGTGTGCCCAATTCCTATTGGAAGACCCTTGAAGTGGACCAATGAGAATTAAGCTAGAGTAAATCTAGTCTAATTAATTTAAAAACATTTAATAAAAGAAACCAATAAGAATTAAGTGTCCTAGAAGACTATTGGGCAGTCTCCCAAGGGGTCCAATGAGCATTCAGGAGCCCCATGGCTTGCCTGATTCCTATTGGCCAGGAGGCAAAGGGATCCAATGAGAGTTTAGTTTAATTATTTAATTATCTAAAGCTCTCACAAAAGGGGAAAGGGGGACACATGTCAGAAGGCTATCACTTATGCTGCTTAATCCCTATTGGCTTGACCTGGGGAGGTCCAATGAGGCAAAAGCCAGACTAACTTAGCAGCTAGGGCTCGCCCAAGAGAGAGAGGGGGCTGATTTTTGCTTGGCCTGGACACTCACACTCTCACACTTGACCATGTGTGAAGGGAAAATACTCTATCTCCTCCCAAGCTTTAATGGAGAGCTCATCACCTACTCCAAGCTTGGGAGATAGAAGCCTACATCAACACTCTCTTGGCATGTGGATGCAAATCCAACCAAGAGCCAAGCTTCAATGCATGCTCATCTTCTCTACCAAGCTAATTACTAAGCTAAGCTATGCTAATATGAGTGATTATGTGAGGAGATGTACTTCTTTCTCGTAAGATACTTCTTTTTCCTCTCAATCTACTCTCATACCCTGCTAGCTCTCACCATCTTCGAAGGTGTGTGAGGTCTTGGGTCTGAGAACGGGGATAATTCAAGTTGTGTTTGATTAAGTGTTTTGCTTGGTGTATGAAGCTTCCATCTTCATTGCACTAGCTAGTCTTGAAGGAACACAAAGAATTGTATTGTACAATGTCTCTCTTGATGGGAGAAACCATAATACAAAGCCTTTTGGAGGGGGGACCGGCTCCATGCAAATCCGGTCCTCAACTGTTGTCAATAGCTTAATTGCTCTCTCTTTTGAAAGTATTGTCGATGCTATCTAACTAGGTGTTATGCTTTTTGTTGCTCTCTCCACCCAAGCACTCTTGTAATTCTCATTAGGAATCTATTCTAATGAAATGCCCACTATGTTCATGCTAATTTCCGCTACAAATAAGATTTTAGGCCATTAAAAGTTACATAGACACTATTGATTGCAAAGACTAGTGGAGAGGGTCTAACATTGCTTGGTTGATTATGGTTTTTTTTGAGCTTGCTCGTAGCTCAATAATGGCTAAGCTAAACGCAAGCCACAAGAGGCTCCATTATTAAGACTATAGTTCCCAATGGTGTACCTCAAACTAAGTCTTTCTCAACCAAGATAATAGATCCCTAGCCTACTTACCCTATTGCAATGAACATTCCCAATCTTTCATGGACAACTTAAGGACCTCTCTTCTTAAGCAAGAAAAGAGAAACCAATAGCTCTAATACCAATGTAATGGAAATGGCCTATGAACTTTGAGATAGCGGAATTAAGAGAATTAGAGTGAGCATTTTTGTGAGACTACTTTGAGAACATAGAGGGTAAACTTAATTAGTTGTAGCAACATAAACAATGTACTTAATTAACTTGGAATCAATAATACTTTTGCAGAAGAGAGAGATTTTAGAGAACTTGACAACAATTGAGGACCGGATTTATGTGGAGCCGGGGGCCCCCTCCAATAGTATTTTTTATATTATAGATTCTCCCAACAAGAGTGACTTGGTACAATACAATCTTTTGTTCCTTGTGACCTAGGTGATGCAATGAATATGGAAAGCTTCATGCATCACGAGCATAACATAGAATTTGTAGAAAGCATTAACCATCCCCGGCCTCAGTCCCAAGGCCTCAAACACCTTCAAAGGTGGAGAGAGCTAGCAGGGAATGAGTATGGGCAGAGGAAGAAGAAACATTCATAGGAAAAAGAAATAGTTCCTCACTTATCATCACTCTTCTTGCTTAGCATACATAGTAGCATAGTAATGAAGATAGAGAAGATGGAAAGCTTAAGCATTAGAGCATGGCTCTTGGTTAGATTTGCATTCCATAGCCAAGAGTGTTGGTGTAGGCTCTTAACTTCTCTACAAGCTTGGAAAAGGAGATGGATCTCTTGCACTTTGCACTTCACATAATGAGAGAGAAAGAGTGTGTGTTTGTGTGGGAGAGTATAACCCCCAAGCTAGCCCCTTTCTTGCTTTGGTCGAACCCCTCTCTTAGATCATGATGGAAGCTCATTGGACCCCTTCAAGCCTGGCCACTCACATGCAGAGTGCATATCAAGCAAGAATTCTAGCCTTGGGACAAGTGTTCCTCTTTCCCCTTTGAGAGAGAGGACTTGATAAATGCATAAAAAATTAATTTAATTAACTAAATTATCATTGGCCCCTTGAGAGGCCAACCAATAGGCCTTAGGCACACCACAAGGGCAACATGAAGAGGAACTTGACAAGTGTCCTAGTTGCATTTTTTAGAACAAGCTTACCTTGTGTGAGGGTGTTTGTGTTGTCTCTCTAGCTCCTACAATGAGGGCTTGCCCCCCCCCTTGTGTAGGGATGTGCTTTGACTTTTTGAATACCTTAACCCCTCAAGAACCTTATTCATGGAGCACCTTAGCACCTTAGTCATTAAGCACCTCAAGCACCTTAGTCAACAAGCATGACAAGCACCTCAAGCACCTTAGTAAGCAAGCACGACAATCACCTTAGTCAACAAGCACAACAAGCACCTCAAACTTGGGCCGGGTTCCCACCTCAAGCACAACCCTAGATTGCCTAAGGTCAAAGGACTTTTTAACACTAACCTTTGGAGGTCTTTAAGCTCCATTAGGTAGCATTGCTCTTTGACATACCATCTCCCATTTGGGCCCTTTTACCTTGTGTGAGAATAGAGGGGACTGGACCATGCTAATCTCCACCCATCCATGCTCTATATAGGCCCTTGGCCTGCTAAACATAAAGACTCCCTTGGCTGCATGTCCGTCTTGGCCCTTGGCCTTGCCTGGTCGTACCATTGGCATGAGATTACTCCCCCCTTAGAGAAACTTTTTTTTCCTTGAAAGCACAAGTGATGCTATCTTCATAAGAACACTAATGTTTTCCACCGTGGCATCCCTCATGAATTCTCCTTGCTACAGGTACATCTCTCCCCACAATATCCTTATTGCCTACGGGCAAGAATAGGGATTGGGAGGGACACTTGTCATCTCTTCACTTCTCTCATATCTATATTTCTCACATACTATCTTATATGAATAATCCAAATGACGTGAATTTTTATCGCTTTCACTCTGTGTGATCTATTAGAATTAACGTATGGATTAGCTATAAAATACACTTTCAACAATGTATAGTGTTTCTCTTTGGCCCAAAAAGGCTCAATGAAATACTTCTTTCACCGGATCCCATCATACTACCCCTTATAGGCTATAACTTTTCTTTTGACGTAAGTGCTATGAACCAAGAGGATTTATATACACAATTAATCCCAATCACTAGACAAAACATATATATTATGGTAAGCACAAAACTACAATTCCAAAGAATAATTCATAGCCTGTTTGGTGGAAAAGATTGAATGCCATTAACTCATCTATTAACCCTTTCATATTTACCATGATACAATATGACCATAGCCTTGATGTTTTCATCTTTGTGTTGTTTTGATATTCTCTTTTGTGTTCTTTCTTTGTGTGTGTGAGTGCAAGAGAGAAAGAATGGGGCTTCTTTGATTTCACTTCCTTCCAAACTCTAGACTTCATGACATCTATGGTTTAACTCGTTCATATAGTTTTGGAGCTCTTTCACAAACTCTCATAACCAAAAGTCCGATGCTTTCCTGGCAAGACCGTAAATTTCTCAACAACGTATATTTGATTTCCATACTCAATTTGAGGGATTTGGAATGACAATAGAAGGAAAAGCATTGACATGGTTCCAAACATTCCACCGAGGTCAATCATGGATTTAAATACATCAGCTCAAGGATTTGTGGTTGCATGTTCCAAAACGAGGATCAAACATAATACGGTAGCTCAAATATATAGCTTCAAACAAAAACAAGGTGAGTCTATTAGGGATTGTGCAACTAGAATGAAGCAATACATTGCAAGAAGCCCCTCTAGAAATCATTGTTTCTAGAGGGGTTGCTAAAAAAAGAACTTCATGCTATATTGTATAGCAAGAAACATATGACCCTAGAAGTGTGTCAAATGCCATTGACTTGGGAGACAATTGTGATATTTTCAATAATGAAGATGTCCCTAAGGATTATCAAAGTGAGAAAAGAGCATCCACCAAACTAGCACAAGTGGGAACGACTGCTGCAGCACCGCTTACAACCATAGAAGACATGCTCAAATGGATGAATGAAATGATGAATAACATGCAAAAAGCATCTATGAGGGGACCAAGCCAAGGGATACCTCAAAATCGACAACCAATTAGGCCACAAAAATGGTGTGCAATCAAGGGTAAATGATCAACCATGAGACCAATGAGTGCTATTACCAACCAAAGTATGTTGGAAATGTTCAATATGTGCCTATGAGGCCACAAGGACAAGCCATGTACAGATATCAACCGAATATGGTCCCAGCTCAAATACCACCAATGGGTATGGAAAGACCTGAACCCGTGTTGGGTGAACAACCTCCATATCCTGGACATAATGCAATGCCTCCAACGTACATGCATTCAGAGGGAATCATAGATGAACAAGCACTAGTGCATGTTACACCCTATGTTGAGCCTAGTCCATCTACATTAATGGTAAAGGGAGATTGGTATAATTCACATCCACCACCTATGGAAGAACCTATGACTTATGCTACACCAAAGCTTACACCTATGTACTATGTAGCTAATTAAAGTGTTAAACTTCCTATGTTAAGACCCATGATTAAGCCAAGGACTAGAAACTTCCATCACTGTGGTGCAGATGGTCATTGGAAAAATGAATGCCCAGAGCCTGACAAGAACATTAAGCCAGTTGAAGATTTTTGTATACAATGTTGAAAAAATGGAGCACACTTCCTTGAAGATTGTCCAAAAAATTCTTTAAGCAAGGGTATAACAATAGTGAATGTAGCCCAAGTGATACCTAGTAGCTCATTGGAGAGTGAACCTATTGTTCCAATCAAGGTAATCACCAGAGCCCAGGCTAAGAAAAAGAAACATAACTCCTTTGATGACTTAGAGAATACTAAAATTTCCTCTCAAAAGACCAAGAGAAGAAGAAGCCAGAGGTATGAGATAAGAAAACAAAAACAAAGGGCTGAAATCGAGGAGAAATTCAAGAAACTATTCCAAGAAAAAGTGAAAGAAACTAGAAGTGAAATCAAGGAAACCACGGTGAAATCTAGAGGATCAATTTTGGTAGACAAAATTTATGAGCCAATCAATGCAGCTTTGGAAGCTTACCAAGCGGGACTTAAAGTAGGCCAAAACATGAAAAAAAAATGGAAAAACTATCCTTCTTCAGATATGGAAGCAACTGAGCTTGAAGCTTATCAAAATTTGGTAAGAATTACTCAAGAGATGCTAGAAAAGAAAAAATTCAAGCTCGAGAGTATAGCAAAACCTGAGGAGCTTGTGGTAGGAACCAGTAAAGAGAAATCCGAAGTGGTGGTAGAATCCCACCTTGGAACTAAAGAGCCAGAACTCATAGTGCCTGACAATGAAGATGCCTTAGATAGAACTTCGTTCGTGGAAGAAGACTCGCCATGACACTTATGGGAAAAATTTGGAGATATTAATGATGGGAGCCTAACTTTGAAGTCAGCTCCTATAGAGGAAGTTTGGTTAGACAATCTATCTCCTGATATGGACATTGATGTACAATCCTTATATGGGGATTGCAGCTCTGAAGCTTCAAGAATGTCTAAATCAATGACTCTAAAAACACTACCCTCTTACTTGGGAGATAACAAAGACAAATCCATAGTGTGTAAAACCACTCAGATAAAAAGAGTGGAACAAACCCGTGAGGTAGACAACATACATTCAATCATGTCTACACCCATTCAATGCACACTTACTGTACAAGAACTATTAAAAATCAGACCATATTTATGGAATGATCTACAAAAAACTGTCATAAAAACTAATATCTAATTCTCCTAAATGATTTTCTCATGTTAAACCGATCATTTTATATGGAGAAGTACCAGGGGAGAAAAAGCTAGAATATTGGTTAAGCTGGTAGACCGGCCACATTAGGGATCCAAAGGAGGGAAAATAGGGATCTGCTAGCAGTGGCTAACACAAGCTACAACAATTATGCACTAAGCTGTGCGGGATGTGCTATAGTGAGCAATATTTACTTTTCATTGTATAGGGCCTTGGGCTCATTTAGGAGTTCCAAGTTGTATAAGTCTAGGCTAAAGAGCTCAACTTTATTCCATAGTTGAAGGGTTTGAGGCCCAAAGCTATAAAAGAGCCCTATGCTTAATGAGAAGTCATTCTTGGGTGAGCTCTCCTCTTTGTAGAGTGGATGGTCATGAGGCTCATGGGCTTTACATGCCCATGTAGCTCTTGATTTCTAATAATCAATTACACTTTATTTCTTATTAGTCTTCTTTGTTTGATTATGTGGAGTGATATTGTATTAGTGTGATGGTAGATCTCCTAATCCCTTTTTTGAGTTAATCTATTATATCCTCACCGTTGGCCATGGTGTGTGAGGGCTATGCCTTCCTTCTCTTCATCTCTCTCTACAAGGTATGCGGTTAGTGTGTGTGCATACGTAGTCGCATGGAGGGGTTGTGCCGGAATGGACACACTGATGCAGAGTAGGTATGTTAATTGCATGCTTGTGTAGTTGTGTGATTAGAGTTGTGAATAGAGTGATTGATGCAAGAGGTTAATTTCAACCACATGATTGTGAACAAGTGATTAGTAAGTAAGAATGTGTTGTTGATTAGAGGAAGCCCTTTCCATGGATTCTCTCTATGATGAGTAGAAGTATCCCTTGAATCCTCTATGTCATACGTCTTAGGCTCGTGCTTCCATGCCCTAGCCCGGTTACCGATCCACTATTTGACAATTGTGTGGGTTGCGATTAGGTCATGCTACAATGCCTCCCTACAGGATCCAAAGGGGGGGGCATCTGCAAAAGAGCAATGTGCAACAATAGGCTTCAAAGACCCTAAGGTTCATCCCATTAACAATAGGCTTCAAAGACCCTAAGGTTCATCCCATTAAGATTTCCAAAATGCTAAGGTTCCAATTTCCAAGCACGACCGGCAAGACTAGAAAGTTTATCAAGCATGGCATGATAAATTATACGGATTTGAGCACAGCCAGCTGGGCCAATTTGATGCAAAAGCATAAAAAGTTGTCATTGTTTTGGAATCTCAATGAGATCAACATGGCTTGCTGATCGACTTGATGTACCGTGCACATTTACTCGGCATGACCGCCCACTTGTCCCACTGTTTCTAGAAGCTGGCAAAGAATACATAAATTACAATTACTTTTATGTAATTCTCAAGATGCTAAGATATTTGACACGGTCATTTAGCTAAAAGTGTTCAAGGTCAATTCACTTTTGCCATTATATTTGTATGTTAACAACCACATCTGCTCGCTATGAGCATAGAAGTACTTATGTGAAGCACGACTTCCATAATTGACAAATTTTGTATTGAGACTTTCCACGTTTGGATATGCTATGAACATACAAACTCAGGAGGGATTTGATACTATGCTTGCATATGATATTTCATTACGTGCCAGACAAGCGTAAATGATACCTGAGGGTGTATATGATACACGCGACAACTCTCTCTCATGTAGAAAAATTGGCTAGGAGCAAGATTTGAACGAGTTTTTCTTCGGAATTTTTCAGACAATGGGTTACATCCTAATGACAAGGTTAGACAATTTTTAGTTTTTCTTGTTTTTCCATGTTTCCACTTTTACTTGGAAACTACTGTTGTAGTGCAAAGCAAGTGATTTGACCTTTTTACACAAAGCAAGGATTATCACTTGTGCTAAGATACTGCTCATTGACTTGGAATCACGAGCTTTGGCACAAAAAACTGGTAAAATAGGGATATCTCCTCACATTTTATGTGTGACAACATCTAGTTATAATGTATCTGTTGAGATGTCGAGCTCTACATCTTGAGCTGGCATACACTACGGGTCTTGGCCGCTTATGGCATTTACTCACTGGCGCGTTAGGTGACCGACACAGAGGATCTCTACCAGTGATTCTACAGCTGGACTACACTTATAGTGCTAGCCTAGTACGCTTCTAGCGTGTTCACACTTACTTTTCAGCTTTGGCACTTAGTCATTTTGTACTCTCTTTTCTGTGTAAAAAAAGAAGAAGCTTTCCATCTCTGTGTGCTTTGTGCTTGTCTTGTGTAGCTCTCTTGCACCCTCTTTCTTTACATGGTATTAGAGCCTGGTGCAGGCAAAAGAGGCTAAGAGAGCAAGAGCATCACAATCCCTTCGTTCGCAATCCACGACCAGATGTCGAATAGTTTCTGAATAGGTCTCCAAAGTGCAGTATATAGAGATTTACTGTACAAGTACAGTGGTTGTATGTACGCTTGATTGTGGACACTCGTTGAGTGTAGAAAGTGTTACAGGTACCACGATAGCAGGTTCAACAGATTTGCAGGTTTTTGCAGATTGCAGCTATTTTATCTTAGTGCTTCAAGATGTCTGACGGTTTCAGTTAGATTTTCACTAAGAAGCTTGAGAAAAATAACTACCCTGCATGGAAGTTCAAAATAACAAATTTCCTAAAAGGAAAAGGTTATTGGGACTATGTAGTAGGAGACAATGAAAAGGAACAAGAGATTCCCAATGCAAATGCTACAGCAGAACAAAGGAAAGCTTTGAGGGACTTGCAACAAGGCCAGAGCAAAGTGATGTATTGGCTTTCTATGAGCATCACAGATGGCATGATGGGCTATCTACAGGATGATGAAACCCCCACCATTGCATGGAAAAACTTAGGCAGAGTGTTCGAGGTGAGCACCAAGGCCAGGAAGCTTCAACTAAAGTCAGAGCTAAATCAGGTTAAGAGGAACAACCTCTCAATCAATGATTATACCTTGAAGATCAAGAGTATCATTGAGGCTCTTGGATCTATTAAAGTCTCCGTGGAAGACGATGACATTGTCCGTGCATGCTTGAATGGTCTAGGAGATGAGTATGTACATTTCAGGTCTTCCATGAATACAAGAGACGACATATCCATGTTCCAAGATTTGATTTCTATGCTTATTCTTGAGGAGAAGAACCTTGACACATCTTCTTCTCATGGCAGAAATAATTCTGAACAGCCCTTCTATTCTAACTCCAACAGAGGTAGAGGTACAGGTCGTGGTCGAGGCCCAAGGGGTTGCAGGGGCCAATTTCAAGAAGGTCAATCAAATCAAAACAATACAGGTGGCAGGGGAAACCAGTCTCAAGGCAGGGAGAGTCAAAGAGGTCGTGGTGCAGGATCAAGCAGGCAGCAACATACTGCAGATAACAGAGAATGTTGGACTTGTGGTGAAAGAGGTCACATGTCATGCGACTGTCCAAAGGGAAAAGCAAGTGGAAAGAGAGAACAGGGAAACTATGCATCTACTAACAGAGATGCAGATGACAGCAAAAACGAGCGCATGTTTGTTATGCAGCATGAAATGAATACAATGACTGCAGAGAATTCCCACCAAGATGATGTGTGGTATGTGGATTCAGGTGCCTCTAATCAGATGACGTCTCGTGGAGAGTGGTTTAGAGATATGCGCAAACCAGATGTGTCAGGCTATGTGCAGACAGGAGATGACACAGCTCACCCCATTGCTCATGTAGGGGACATACCTCTAAATACGAAGAGTGGGAAATCAAAGTACTTAGCAGATGTACTTCATCTCCCAAACATTACAAAGAATCTTGTTTCTGTTGGACAAATGGTTGAGCAGGGTTTGCAGGTTCTCTTCAATCCCAATGGCTGTTATGTAGAAGATTTCCGGAATGGCTGTAAGCTGATCACAGAGGGCAAATATGTGGGCAGAATGTTTACGCTGAATGTAGACATGCCTGAGGTAAAAGTTGCATTATTTGCACAGGGCACAGGTGTTGTGGCTGATGTTGACATTTGGCACAAACGCATTGGCCATGTCAATGAGGAGAGATTGCGCAGCATGCAATCAAAACAGATTGTAAAAGGTTTGCCCAAATTCAAGGTCGATGGTATGCATAAAGTGTGTGCAGCATGCCAGTTTGGAAAATAGTCAAAGGGCTCATTTCCACATGAGCGCAATGTATGTAAAAAGCCACTTGAGGTGGTGCACATAGATGTTTGGGGTCCAACCGATACTGCAAGTATACATGGTTGCAGGTATTATGTCTCTTTCATTGATGACCATACAAGGAAAGTATGGGTCTACTTCATGCGTAACAAAAGTGAAGTGTTAGATCATTTTCAAGACTTCAAAGTCATGATTGAGAAGGAGACAGATATGCAAATCAAGACATTGAGGTCAGATGGAGGGGGAGAGTACTTCTTCAATGATTTTTTAGATTTTTTGCGAATGCATGGTATACACAGGCAGTTTACATGCAGATATACTCCACAGCAGAATGGGGTCGCAGAAAGGAAAAACAGGCACATTGTGGAGGGTGCACATGCATTGATGAATGAGAAGAACATGCCTCATCATTTTTGGGCTGAAGCTGTAAATACACCTGTGTACATTATGAATAGGACACCTACAGCTACGGTGCATGATGTAACACCTGAGGAAAAGTTTACAGGTACAAAGCCTCATTTGGCACACTTTGAAGTGTTTGGCTGCATAGCTTACGTGCATGTACCAGATGAGTTGCATAGGAAATTGGATCCTAAAGCAGAGAAATGTATTCTTGTGGGATATTCCCTTGAACAAAAGGGGTACAAGTGCTACAATCCTACTACACGAGAATTACGAGTGAGCTGAGATGTAGTCTTTCATGAGATGAGCAGCTGGTACAGTAATGCACATGGCACTATTGTGGCTGATGTAAAAGATGATGTGGTTGTACAAAATGTGAGGCCACAGTCACAGGTTTTGAGTGGACCACAAGATTCCTCTTCTCGTGGCTCTATTGAGAAGCCATGGAATGGTAGACTACGTACGCAGCCTACTCCACCAGCAAGTAAAGGGAATGTATCACGAAAACAAAAGGAAAAGGTTGATGAACCTCCCTTTATGGTTGATGCATCATCAGGTTTTTCACATGTAGACATGGATTCAGATGGTTTTGAACAAAGTCTTGATGAGGAATTTGGAATTTCGACTGTCAGGACACCTGGTGTAAGGAAAGTACAAGAAGATGCTAGATGGCAAAGGAGTGACCCAGGACCGCACAGATCTAATAGAGTCAAAAATCCAGTTCAGAAATTGACTTATGATGGGTATCTAGCTCATCACCAAGCCTACATGGCTAAGGTGATACAGGATGTGGAGCCCACATGTTTTGAGGATGCGGTTGGAAATGTGCATTGGGATGATGCAAAGGTTGGAAGAGATGGCTGCATTGGAAGCAAACGACACATGGGAGTTGGTGCCATTGCCAAGTGGTAAGAAAGCTATTGGCTGTAAATGGGTGTATAAAACCAAGCATAAGGCTGATGGTAGCATTGAGCATCACAAGGCAAGGCTGGTCGCAAAGGGTTATGCAGAGACATATGGCATAGACTATGAGGAGACCTTTGCTCCAGTGGCAAAGATGACGACTGCTATGAGAGCTGTCATAGCAGTGACTGCATCTAGAGGATGGATTATGCATCAAATGGATGTAAAGAATGCCTTCTTGAATGGTGAGTTGCAAGAGGAAGTGTATATGGATCAGCCAACTGTTTATGTCAATCCAGGTTACCCAGATCATGTATGCAGACTTCTCAAAGCCTTGTATCGTTTGAAGCAGGGCTCTAGAGCATGGTATGACAGGATTGCCAAGTATCTTGTCAGTATTGGGTTTAGGAGAGCTCATGCTGATCATTCACTCTATGTACGTGAGAGTGATGTGGAAATTGTGGTCATTACCATATATTTAGATGACCTTATTATTGTGGGTGACAATGCTATGGAGATTGACCATGTGAAGGGTCTTCTCAAACAGTAGTTTGAAATGAAAGATTTGGGCGAGTTGCGCTACTTTCTTGCAATTGAGGTGATCAGGACTCCACAGGGTGTATGGCTGTCACAGAGACAGTATGCTTTGGACATGTTGTCAAAGTATGGTATGGCTGATTGTAAGCCAATTTCTATTCCCTTAGATGTGAATGCAAAGCTGAGTGCAGAGAAGGGTGATGTTGTTGAGGATGTCAAGATGTATAGGAAGATTGTGGGTAGTCTAATCTACTTGATTATCATGAGGCCAGACTTGAGCTACATAGTAGGCTTGGAGATTCAGTTCATGCAGCTTCCGAAGAGGCCACATTTGGATGGAGTACGACGCACACTTTGGTATGTGCAAGGGACTCTTGACTACGCATTGTTCTATGCAGCAGATGCGCCATTAGCATTGTATGGGTATACAGATGCAGATTGGGTAGGTAGCATTGTTGATAGGAGATCTACGAGTGGCTTCATGTTCTCTTTTGGGAGTGCTGTTGTTACTTGGAGCAGCAAAAAGCAGCCTATGGTTGCTTTATCGAGCACAGAGGCCGAGTACAGAGGTGCAGCAGTTGCGGCGTGCGAGGTAGATTGGCTACGCACATTACTTGAGGACTTGGGAGTGCACGTGGACCAGAAGATTGTCATCCATTGTGACAACCTCAGCAGCATGCAGTTGGCCAGGAACCAAGTGTTCCCTGCCAGGACCAAGCACATAGAGGTCCATTACCACTACGTTCGAGAGCAAGTCTTGGCGGGCGACATCCACTTGGTCTACGTCAGCACAGAGGAGCAGATAGCAGATATCTTTACCAAGGCCCTTGGAGCTAAGAATCTTCGACGTTTTCAAACTATGCTTGGACTCTGCGACATGCAGAGCTCGAGGGGGAGTGTTGAGATGTCGAGCTCTACATCTTGAGCTGGCATCCACTATGGGTCTTGGCCGCTTACGGAATTTACTCACTGGCGCGTTAGGTGATCGACACGGAGGATCTTTGCAAGTGATTCTACAGCTCGACTACACGTCTAGTGCCAGCCTAGTACGCTTCTAGCGAGTTCACACTTAGTGACCGCATGTACATATGTGCTACTTTTCAGTTTTAGCACTTAGTCATTTTGTACTCTCTTTTCTGTGAGAAGAAGAAGAAGCTTTCCATCTCTGTGTGCTTTGTGCTTGTCTTGTGTAGCTCTCTTGCATCCTCTTTCTTTATAGTATCTCTACCCCTACAGACTGTGCAAGGCACTTGTGGTTTTGGCTCTCACGTTTGAGCCATCACTCTCACCAAGGGCTTATCACTCTGCATGCAAGACATGCTAGCTAGGTGGAATGAATTTCACCACATTATGGTTTACACTTTTGCTACAACATCAGAATTTGTCAAGGCCAATAATGTATCTCTACCCCTACAGATTGTGCAAGGCACTTGTGGTTTTGGCTCTCATGTTTGAGCCGTCACTCTCACCAAGGGCTTACCACTCTGCATGCAAGACATGCTAGCTAGGTGGAATGAATTTCACCACATTATGGTTTACACTTTTGCTATAACACCAGACTCTATCAAGGACAATATGCCTTATGGATTCACACGATTTTCATTTATGTTTCTTCGGTTGCTGTTAATGCACAATGCCACTAAAAGGAACCTAAGACTCATACTTGATTCGTAGGCAAAGTGCCCTATTCAAGTCATCCTCGTACAGTCACGAGCCCATACAAGGTAGATGGGTCAAGATTTGACTTGTGTTTTATGTTACCTCTCTCGATGAGAGTGTCATATAGACAAATTGTTGTATGTTGATAGAATAAGCTGCAACCCAGGCATAAGATGTACACGAGCACACAAATTGGGTACACATTCCAAAAACTTAAGGAAAGTTCCTTAGCCCAGCATGCTCTCCTTTTCTCTCTTTCTTATTTCTCTCAAAGAATAATGAAAACTTTCTAAGAAGCTTTTGATACATGTTTTTCTTGTGAGTCAGCCTGAGCCAAGGTTCTCTAACTGTCAGGTAGCAAGTGGCCAAGACTCCACTCAAATTAGTCTTCATCAGTTCATCCATTGAACACTAATTTGTTATTTTCATAAGGGATATGAGCCACAAAGTCTAAGAGCCATTGTCAGACCTAGGGTAAGACCCAAATGTTGTCATTCCTTGGGTGTTTGTTCTCCAACCTTAATAGCTCTACCCAGTGGAGTCCCCATCAATGTTAATGGCCAAGAAAGAGTCTTGCCATTACATATGTTTTGGGTGTTTTGTTAGCACTATATGTTTTTTAGTGCGAAAATTGAGTTGAGTTTCTGATACTCTTAAGCTCATATCAGCTGATCTATACCACGAAGTCTAGAGGTAGCAAACAATTGAGATAGCATGGCTATCCATAAGAGCTAAGCATCTCACTTGTTTGGATCTCTTCCTATCTCTATAGCACTATGAGTGTCTATGGAAGCACAGTTTTGGGGTGATACCCAGTGGGTGATTACTAAATCACCCCATAGGGATCGAGGATCACAATTTGATCTATCCCAGTATACTTTCAAGGAAAGATGTCCACAATCTACCACAGGGTAGTGGGACAAATTCAACTTTTGAAGTTGATTCCAATCATTTTGTACACGGTCGACTATGTTGGGTTACTGTCACCTGCTAGTTGAGAAATTTCTACAAAGGGTCTTACCAAGGGGTTTGGCTACGTAGATTCTAACCAAAGGGTCTAGATTGCAAAAGCAACATCCAGGGTTCCCAGTGCAATTTTGCTTGCACTAATGTTTCCATTAGTGCTACTCTTACCTTCACAGGTGGGGAGAGTTCTCCTGTGCCTTTGAATACGGGTAAGTGAACATTAAGTTCAATCCCTAGGTACGCATCTATTGATTTTGTGTTATTCCATTTTTTAGTATGCTTTAGTTGGTGTTTTCAAGTCATATAAATACGATTGAATGTTTCAGAGGCATGCCAAGGGCATGTCGGAATAAAGTATTTTTGGCCGTAGTGTCCAATAATACATTTCTGTATTATGATGTTATGAACCTACTTGTAGGGTTCAATTTGGCACATGTTGTCACATGGGATACAACATGGTCTAGGAACTCAAGGATTTTGGTTTAGTAGTGTGGAGCAATGATAATGAGGGTCCCTCTCACTCACATCGTAGAGTGTTTATAGTTACCTCCACGCACAAGTACATCTTGTGTGTTGTGGATGTCTCTTTTTCTGACATCCTTATTTGAGACATATTCAACATGTGGAGAATATGAGTCTCTAGGACTGACACTGGCACCTAGTTCCTAATGATGTATCGTGACAAGGTCGCTAGGTGTTGGTTGCATCCATTTGTTAGACCATTTTGAGCACATAGTATCACGACCAATTTTAGTGGCCAAAAATTGTCGGGTACTAAGTAAAGACTTGTTACAATTACAAATGCTATGAAACCACCTTAACGGAGGGTTTTTCCTACATACATCCAAGTAGCTATGTTCATGAGAATGTTTCATGGTTGGTACCTAGGTGTGATTGAGTTTTCACATTCCGTTATGGTGCAACTTTTGTTGCAAGGCTTTCATGTACGTACCGTGGAAATTCTCGTCATGAAATTGTGTTCCGCATTTGTTTATGTTAAATGCATGCACACTAGGTGTTATGGGCCCTAGTGTTTAACAGAGATTTGTTCAGAGTGGCATGCAAATTATTGGACTTTATTATTTATGCAATTTTTTGCACTTCAAGTGCAACCTCTATAGTAGATTTTGTATGAGTTCGCACCCAGCCATACACGATAATGGTTTAGTATGGGTGTTTGTGATTGGATGATATAAACTCTACGAGTTTACTTCGGTCAAATTCACATCAAGTATAAGATTGTAACCTCACTTGGTGAGTCGTCGATTATCATCAGTCATGGAAGACTATCTGTAATTGATTGGGGAAAGCACTATTCATTCCATGTTAAATGGGTAGCTTATAAGTATTCTATTTAGTACTAAAGGATATGCTAAGCGCAAAAGTTAGTAAACTACTCTAAAGGATATGCTAAGTGCATACGTTAGCAAGAAGCAACACAACTTGATCATCTACCTTTTTGGGTTGGAGTTTGCTTCACATGATGAAAGGCATGTTGCAACTAGTTTTAGTCTCTTCCTATCATTCTCATGTTATCAACCTTGATCATCAGTTTTGACGAGGTTGGTTACCGACAAGAAACGACAGCAAGTCAAGGACTTGGTTGTTGTTGATAAATATAACAGCATGTTCCTTGCATGGAAAGCTGAGCAGTGGTCTTATTGCATGTTCCAGTACCTTCACAAGGTATGAAACCTGGGTATGCATTTAGACACCTTTTAGTTGTGATAACTCATTTAGCATACTCAAGTGAGTTCTAAATGGAGTCCCACACTATGTTGGTTATGGGTTGGTTAACCTAGACGGTTGCACAAGGACAACAATGTGGAAAATCAAGATGTTATTCTTGATTTCATTGAACCTCCTATTGAACCAGGTTCCAATCATGGGGTTTTTAAAAAAATATATGAAATAGAGGAGAGGAACTTTTACAAGAAGTTGTCGGGGTGGTTTGTTGTTGGAGAAGATAAATCTGCCACTTATAGCAATAGTGGCTCTAATTTTAAGCAAAGACCTCATCTAATATGGTTTTGTTTCTCTCACTCATTTGCCCTAGATTTCAAATCTAGAATTCAAATATATACAATGACTATTTTTATTACAAGAAGAGAGAGATTATGAGGGACATAAGTGGAGTAAAAAGATGATTATGAGGCTTGATATTGCCGTTCAAAATTGATGAGAGGTTGCCATGGCCCACCTAATTGGCGCTTTTTTCACTTGATGCTTTGCTTGGGAAAGCCTTTCTTGTGTCATGTCATTTGCAATAGTTGTAGTCAAGTGCCCTTGTGATCATCCCACAATGGTCATCACTTCATTGAAGCCGTTGGGCATGAGGCGCATACGTATGAGAGGGTGTACATGTGTGTGAATGATGGGGGATCTAATTTTACTATTTTAGCTTACAAGCTGACTTGGGAGGGTGTTTTGTGATGATTGTGAGAGTGGAATGTGTGTTGATGAGTAGGTTGTGTGTGCACATGTGTATGTGAGATCACGTGTGTGTGTGTGTGAGGAAGCCATGGATGCTAAAGGAGGGAGAGGTACATGGATGGAGAGAGAGACAGAGAGAGAGAGAGAGAGAGAGAGAGAGAGAGAGAGAGAGAGAGAGAAATTGAGAGTAAGGGAGAGAATGTGTGTTAAGTGTGTATGTGTGTGTGTGTGTGTGTGTGTGTGTGTGTGTGTGTGTGTGTGTGTGTGTGTGTGTGTGTGTGTGTGTGTGTGTGTGTGAGTTCAACTAGGACTTAGTGTATATCTCTGTGTGAAAACAAACAAGCATGGAGGGTGATTTTTCCAAGGATAGAGAGAAAAGGAGAGTTTTTTGGAGGCCAATGGAGGAGAGAGAATGAGAGGAAGTGTTAGCGGGTCGACGTGACGGACGTGTGCAACATAGCTCTTTTGTACTAACATAATGTCAATATGCAAGGAAGTGACTCAGGATGGGGCACGAAGACTTAATGAGAGTGTCAATCTCACCAAAGTGAACTCAAGGGCTACTCGTTCTACAACAAAACCAGATCAACCACTTCCTAGTCAGACAATCAGTATGCGTCCAATCTCACCACTTAACGTCATCACGCCTTTTGGGTATCCAAACGAGTCCGGAATGCCATGAAACGTAAGGAGAGGTATCACAACACTTATGGGCTCAATCCTATCAAGTTCTGTCACCATATGGGAAGGTACATAAATCACAATCCATCACAAAAAATGTGCAAAAAATTGAAACAGAAGTACTTGGAAAGATCTTCCTTAAGCATAGAAACATTACCCTTGGTCAAAACATAAAAAAGAGACCATTTTAACCCCCAAATCAATGCATTTAGCTCACAAACAATACATCGTGAGCCACAACAAAACTGGAAATGATTACACTTAGATTGTAGAGCAAGAGACAGGGAACACAATGTGCTATTCGGAATAGAATTCTGATTACCAACTCAGGAGAAAAGAAGATTACAAATTGTAGTCACAAGAAGCCTCCAGAGTGCACGTTTTTTACTTCCTCCAGCTAGTGATACTTCTTTTCTCAAAACTAAGGGTTTTGAATTTAAAAGTTAGGGGGCTTTCTAATGGCCATCCGGCCTCTTACAAGGATGTAGACTCAGAGAAATAAATAGGGTGTTGTCTAATCACATCATGATTACAACTCATCTTAGGCTGAATTACATGGTTTTTAAAGAAAAAATAGAGTGTCCACAGGGTTTGGTGTGCATACGCCTGTATCCACCAAGCATTCCCTCCTTCCTATTCATTGCACGTCCTCGTGCAAGCTGTCTCTGAGTGAATTTACTTTACTGTCTTCTTTTGAGAGTTGTAGTGAGATTTTTGAATTTCTTAGCTCTTGCTTCAATCTCGACTTTGGTTGCCAGCTCTCTGAAGGGATTATTGCTGATGGTACTTTGGTAGGCGATGTGGCGAGCTAGCAGATCTTTCGTCATTGGATTGAATATGGAAGAGTCCACTTCGAAGAAACCTATCATGAAAGCTTCCTTGAAGGTCTGCATGAATGAGAGGGAAAAAACATGACTCTTGCATATAATCCCATGATAGCATTTCTGCTGGGGATTTCTGTCTCCATATTCCAGTAAATACCCCGCGTGCCCTCGACAAAAACTTGCGAGGAATGCTCTGCTGCTGCAACGTCTCTCAAAGCTGTAATGGATATGATGAGCATTTTGGCAATCTTTACAAGCATGTGGCAAGCGAGATGCGGGATCTCTTTCATCATATTTATTACTCCTTTTAGAGTTTGCACCATGTAATGCTCGGATGGGGGGTTGTTATTAAGCGGTTTTGTGATTACCGGGTAGTTTAGCATTGCCGATCTTTCACTTTGCCAACTATAAAAACTATCCCAGGATCACCGTCTGTTGATAGGACAGTAAGTGGGGTCAATCTTAAGATGCTAGGGGGCGTTCCTATAATATGTTTCATCAGTTGGTCGCTGGTCGAACTATTTTTTCCGCTAGAGTGGTTGATTGTCGAGGATGGCTTGAATCTGAAGGGCCGTAATCGGAACCTCTCTGTAGTCCCCTCTGCTATTTGGTTCAAGTTCGAGGAGCATCTTTTGCTGCCATAATCAAACTTCTTGCCGCATCAATGGTAGTGTGATCATCTCGTGCCCATGATTTTTTGCTACCTCATCTGGAGTGATCATGAGGAGGGCAGCCGATTCCAACACTTTTAGTTCATATTGCATATACGCCTTGTGTGAAGGGTCCTTTACTTCTGAGATCTAGCAATGAATTTCATCTTTTGCCGACTCCGAGGTGGATGTCATGGCTGTACCTGCAGATTGCTGCATGCATTTTCCAATGCTCGTAGTGGGCATCTCAGTTTGATGAGTTTCAAACGCTGATTGTTCGAATCCTTCTCCGTGCTTAAATTCCCCTAGATCCTACTGATACTTTGTTTGATTGTCTTTCAGAGCTACTAATTCCCCTTTTGCCTCAGCCAGTTGCCTCTTTAAGTAGTTGATTTCTTCATCCTTGGCCTGTTGTAGTGCCCGATGACCTGTCGTCATGATCTATCTGTCATATTTCTCTTGTTTTAGGGCCTCTTTCAACTCTTTGATTTCCTGGCTCAAGGAAGTAGATCTTGCAGTTGTCATTGAAGAGGAGGGTGTCTCCTGTATGGCCAAGAGCTGAGTTAGAGACCTGCTAACCACTGCATATGAGCCTTGTAGCTTCTCATTTTGTTCCTTTTCTCTGGTTAGCTCCTCCTCGAGGCGTTGCTATTCGATCTGCAATGCAGAGTTTGCCTCGTGGAATTGTTGCACTTCTTTGTAATAGTACGTTGCATTCTCTTGTTCTCTCTACAACTCCAATTGTGTCTGGACTTGTTCTGTCTTTAGTGCTTTGATTTGTTGCTTTAACGTGCAAGGATTCTGCTGCTGCTGCTCTAGATGCTTCTTTTTTACTGTCTTCTAACTCCAGCTCCTTTAGGTTGTAAAGAGCCCTTTGACATTGGAACTGTAGTTTGATATGCTCTAAGTGATCATCAATGTCAAATGACTTAACTATCTCCACTCCTTCTTTCATGGCCGCTTGTGTGCGTGCTGATCTTGGCCCATGCTAGTCTTTTCGGCTCTAATCGGATTGCTCAGCCACCTCAGCTTGCTTTTCCTTTTGTTCAAATATTTTAAGGCATCAGAGGTTGTGACAGGCTTTGTTTGTGACTTTGTTTTTTGATCCGTTTTGCTGTTCTGGCTGCTTTCCTTCAACCCGTTGCTCCGACCGTTCTGCACTTTCTCCTTTCTCTTTTTCTAACGTCTCTGAAAGTGTCTCAGCATCCTTGGGAGAACCAAGGTCTTGACCTTGTTGGTCTTGTGTGTTGTATTGTTCCTCTCCTTGCGAATGACTTTCCTCTTTTTTACTCTTACTAGATTCGTCAGATGATTCTAGATCATCGACATGTGGCTTCTTTGATTCTTCTTGCTGCCTCTGCTCCATCTTTTTCTTGAACTCATTGTGAATGCGCTGTCGCATGGCACTGACAATTTTCCATTTTTCTTCAACTCCCTTCCTCTTTTGTTGCTTGATCCTTTCCAAATCCTCTGTTTGCCTGCGTATCAGCGGAGCATTCTTGGCTTCATCGTCTTCTTTCTCATCCTCCCCTTCTATTTCTTGGGTTTGAAGCTGATCTTTCTTTTGTTGGCGGAGCTTTTTTCTCAATGCCTGAGCCTCTTCCATTGTCCTCCTGGCATGAGTAATGGGGATAGCTTCTGCCAAATGTGCAGCCTTTTTCTTCAACCGGGTATATCCCAGGGTGTATGGGCTATCCTACTCCTCCTCCAAAGATTGGTACTCAGAAGGAGTCTCTTGGGTGGGACCCCTGTTCCTAGCTACTCTGAGCATCTGACTTGGTTTTCTTGCTCTCAGAATCCCTTAGAGGTGCACTTTGCCTTGTCTGTTTGACTACTGGGTTTGGCCTTGTAAAAAGTCCTACCATTGGTCTTACAAATCTTTTGGATCTATGGATTAGATCTATCTATGCTTCGGTAGGTGGTAGATCGTCGATCATTCCTAGTGCTTGATAGGCTATCCCTGTGAGCATTGGTCCCCCGTTCATGTAAGCTTTACTTCTTTGACTGCCCTTCAGGTTTGCTTCCACAATTGTGTCAAGAAGATAGTTTCCAAAGTCGCAACAACTGACCACCTTGCCTTCAGCCAAGCCCATCGCCATTACCACTGCCATATGCAACAAAGGTTCGGTATATCTAGGTGGCTTCTGCACCTTGAAATGTTGTGATAGAAGACGCAATGGTAGTTCTGTTTCTGAGTAGATCAGGTCTTGATATGTCATCTTGTGGCCTCTTTTCTTCAAAAAGGCTTTATCATTGTCTATTGCCTTTGTTTTCTGCAATAGATTGTGCGTCCCCTGCGGTAGGTGGAGGGATTCATTGTGATAATTTCCACTGTAATTTTTACCTTAACAAGTGCCCCATCCTTGTCTGTCAGAGTTGCTTCCCCATTGTATTGAATTGAACTTATGATCTCGTGAACTCGTCTGAAGTTTGTTTTCCAAGGAGACAGTCGTAAGAAGTTTTCGAGATGTAGGCACCTGACCCCTGCTTGCACTTCTGATTTCTGGTGTAAAGTCCACATTTCCTGTGGAAAGATGGTGGTCTTTACAATTTCTCCGTCTGCTACTTGAAACCTTCCGATGAAGATGTTTTCCGGAATTGCTTCAAGTACTTGTTTGGTGAGGTGAGCTTTCTCATTTGATGAGATATCGGTTATCTCATAGGGTGCCACATTCCACTCCCTCTGTGCTCTCCTTCGAGGCATCCTGTTGCAAATTTTTGCAAGTGAAATTAGGTTTTCGCAATTGATCAAAATTGTTGGAAAGTGTAAACTTGACTATAAAATAAAAAAGTGAGCTTAACTTTGTCAAAACTACTCCAAATTTGACCAAATTTCACCAGTGCACCTAGGATTACTATAGGCACAAGACTGTAATGTAGCAGATGGATTTTGGCAAAAAGGAACTTGGATCGCGATCCATGTTGGGAAGCATTTGAAAATTTTAACTTTGGGAAGTTTCTCATGGGCATAAGGGGATGCTACTGAGCAATTTTCTCTAGATTTAGGACTGAAGGTACATGGACCGTGATCCATGTTGGGCAATATTTTGGAAATCTGATGATACCATCTGGTAGGGTTCATCTTGATTATGACTTGGTCCAAAAATTTAGGGATTTGGATCAATGGTTTGACACTTGGGCTGAATTTTGGAAATCATGTACAGATTTAGTGATTTTGGCTCTTTAAAGGGGATTTTGGGATTCAAATGGCTTGAAACTCCATGGCTTGACTTTCTTGATCATGCTGAATCAAATGGCATGGGTTTTACTTAGTTTGGGCAACAAGGTACATGGATCGTGATCCATGTTGGGAAGAATTTTGATACAGTTCTTGTGCACATTTGTTCATATAGGTTTCCCTAGTACACTAGTAAAATGTTTTCAACTTTGGACATGTTTTTCCATAGTTTGCCCCATTTTTTAGTTTATGGCCATACTTTTTCCGTTTTGACCAAATCTATTTCTGGCAACCACTTTTGGAGTCATGTTTTGCCTGAGATCTCTCCTTCCTTTCGTTTTTGATAATTTAGGTATGTAGTTCATAGCTTTTCTTAGTTCCTTGGCAATTTCCCCCAGCCATTGAATTCTTTTGAGAAGACAAACTGAATCTTGCAAGTTTCACCACAAATAACTTTAGCAGTAATTTGACCAAAAGAACATTTGCAAACTGAAAGTAGCAATCCAGGTGGGTTTGATGATCTTTAGATCACTTTTTGTGATCATTTTTTAACACTAGTACTATTTGTACATTGTCCAGCCAGTGAGCCACTTTTATCCTGATTTTTGCAAAAAGGAACATGGATCGCGATCCATGTTGGGATGCTTTTTGAAAAACCAGTCATAGGAGTTTTTTCCTGACCCTCTACTGTTGCTCCTTTAGAAGTTTCCATGATTTTAGGGTTTGGGGAACATGGATTGCGATCCATGTTCCAACACTTTTTTCTGTTGTTTTTAGCTTGGCTGATTCTGTCAGTTAGTTGGGGTCTAATGATGAACTTTATCTTGTTTTTGAGGGGTTTTGGACTTCCTCATTGGCCCTGATAGTTTGCTGATTTGTTGACCTTGTACTCCTTCGATTTGTTGTTTTGGTACTGTTAATGCAGTATGGGTCACACACACATGCTCTTGCAAGGTTAATGATCATACCTATCAAATTTGGTGTAGTGAGATCCACCAAGGTGGTCGCAGTGGGCAGAAGCAACTCCGAAAACTAACTCTCTCTCTCTCTCTCTCTCTCTCTCTCTCTCTCTCTCTCTCTCTCTCTCTCTCTCTCTCTCTCTCTCTCTCTCTCTCTCTCTCTCTCTCTCTCTCTCTCTCTCTCTCTCTCTGAATGCAAATGAGCTTCTATTGCCCCTTTTGACTATATGATCCCAGTTTACGCGGAATGCCTCATTTATACTTACCTTCATTGCTCATATCTTGTTGTTCATATCACCTGCGGTTCAAACTGTTCATCATTCTGAGACTCGGTTTACAAATGGCGTTTGATCTGCAGTTTTGATCCTTCAGAAGTTCGCTCAAAATTCATTTTGTATTGAATTTTCCCATATTTTCCATGTTTGAAGTCCTCGCTTTGAAGTTTCGGCATTTGCTTTCAAAAGTCAATTTTGACTTTCTTGGCTCGACATATCAATTTTTTGTTGATTACCTGTCATTTTTTGCTTTTTTTATAAAAGAAAATTATTTACAATGATTATTAGTCGGCCAAAAATTAGCCAAAATTAGTGTCGCCTCCCTTATATACATACTCTTATTCTGGTATTAGATGGTGACGGTATGGTTCATGATTATGCTAACTAAGAGTATGTCAGGCCCTGAAAAACTTGTGTTTTTTAAAGAAAAGGAAAGGAAAGGAAACAAAAAGAAAAGAAAAGAAGTAAGATGATAATAATGGTATATACAAATGATAATCCAGCTGCATTTCCCCCCTTCCTAGAGTGAGGTGTCCGCGACGAACATGTGTCAGAGTGCTTGGGAATAAAGCACGTGTCTATGCATAGTCGTATAGTGTGGCTCTATGATGCTGATGGAGGATATGCATGGGAAAACAAAATGTTGTGCAAGAGATAGGTGCTGAACAATATGTTCAGTGGCTATTGGTGGCGAGGTTCCTTGGAAGCTGTGTGGTCCGAAAAATAGTAATTGTAGAAGACGCGCTCAGTGTTTGATTGTGACCTGCAAAAGTTTTGATGCTGCCATTGGGGTTGTTTTTTGGAATTTTTTGGGTTTCCATCAAAATTTCTTAGGTATGGATCCACTAGAAGAGGCATCGTGAAGGTGAGTTTTTTTTGGTTGCCATACCCATTTGAGTGTGTTTGGATGTCAAAGATATTGGTCCATTGGATTAGGACGTTTGACAACAACGGTGGGCAATTTGTGGTGGTTTAATTTCTGTGTAGGCAATGTAGGCTTACATGTTGTTTAGTTGCCTAGTAGAGTAGAAAATGGGAAAATCCATTTTCTTCTCTCCTGGCTGAGCTAATATGCACCCAATATCATAGGTTGATGCATCCACATGGACATGAAAGATTTTTCTCCAATCAAGGGCTTGCAAAATTGGAGCTGAAATTAAATGTTGCTTCAGTTTTTGGAAAGCCTGCTCACATTCCTCCGTCTTTTCGAACTTAGTTATGAGGGCGTACAATGGCCTACCTATTACAGCAGGCATATATATGAAACACCTGTAGTATCCGCAATGCCCCATAAATGCTTGCACTTCTTTTATCTTCGTTGGTCTCTGTAGTGCAACAATTGTCTCCACCTTTTCTTGATCATTTGAAATTCCTTTTTTAGACACAATGCGGCCCAAAATTCTACCTTATCTTACCATGAAGACGCATTTTTCCAGGTTTAAGAAAATACGATACGTTCTGCATTTTTCAAAGACTGTTTCCAGATGAGTGATATAGTCACTTTGTCAATGGAAATGAACACAAAGATCATCCATGTAGATCTCCATAAATTGTCAGAGATATTCTTTGAATGCGTGGGTCATTAGTCTTTGAAATGTGTCCGAGGCATTGGTCAAGCCGAAAGGAATTACCCTGTATGAAAATATACCCCACTCTATCACAAAAGTTGTCTTATGTTGATCTTCCGCTTTAATCGCCTGAGAACCCATCCAAGAAACTATAGGCCTCTTTCCCTGCTACCCTCTCAATAACATGATCGGTTATTGGCAGGGGGTAGTTATCCCTGATGGTGGCTGCATTTACTTGTTTGAGGTTTACACAGACATGCAGTTTGCCATTCTTTTTGGGTACCACCACAATCGAGGACAGCCACTCGGTGTGATCAATCTCGTAAATAAACTTAGCGTCCTTCAGTTTGTCTATTTCCTCCTTGATTTTCTTTGCAAAAGTTTCATTGTATGTGTAAGGACGTTGTCTGCATGGTCTAGCATCACTCTTAAGGGGAATCGTGTGCTGACATATCTCAGGATCTATCCCTTTGTATGACAATGCAAAGGCATCTTTATATTGCCTGAGCGCATTGACTAGAAGTTGCTCTTCCTCTTCAGTAAGGTTCGTGGCAATATATGCCGGTTTAGGCTCCTCACTTGCTTCTGCTAAGTTGATGCTTTTCGTGTTTTCGGGACCATCATATGAAATTCCTAGTTCTTTGAGATCTCGTTTGGGTTTTTGCACCACTATCTTCCTATCCTGAATGGTATACTTCTTATAGTGAGAAGGTGCATCTAATTTATCATCATTTGATTCTTCGTTAGTTTCCATTTTTGTTGTCCAAACTTCCTTCAAAGCTCATTTCAAATCATTGTATTTGACTTTGCACTCCATCTTGGACAACTTAAACGATTTTTTGATATTTTTCTCTTTTTTTGGTTTTTGTTTTGATGATGTTTTGGTTGAGTCAAGTTTCATATATCACTTTAATGTCTTGTCCTTGAGGCAGTCAATCACTTCAACTAATCTCAAGTACTACATTTTATCAGTTAATAGAGGTATTGAGTCCTCGTTGTGCTTGTTGTTGTTGTTTCTGCATTTATCTCAATACAGGCGTTGTCTTCGAGGGTTTTGGTTTGGGAAATCATAGTAGATCACTCGTCGATTCTTCCGTTTGATGCTCTGACTCAAGCTACTAGATATCTCATTGTCCACGTTATCCTCTAGCGTCTTATGAGTCGAGCATTGAAAAACTTCTTCTTCATCCGTTTGGACAAGGTCTCTTACAAAGATTTCATCCACTATGCGTCGGCACTCGGCTACCCCTTCCTTGTCAGGTACGTCTTCCTCTGTCTTCGGAGTTAGGCGGATATTCATCATCTGGAATGGAATGATATCATACCCTTCCTCATCACAGAATTTGGTGAGGGTCACCTCATTTACACAACATCAAGAGTAGCTAGTATTTGTTGCCATCCAAACGGTTCGAACATCTCCTATGGAAAAGGCTCTAGTATGTATGCTTCGTCTTGTGCAGTCCTATCAAGAATGTAGTCTTCCTTTTTTAGACTTCCACAGTCCGAAGCTTCTACTGTCCATTGGTGAGCTCTGTTCTGGAGCCAAGCAGGTATTCCTCCTCCCTAGTCAGTTGTGGAACGCAAGTCTTCTCCTGGCGTTCTTTCTATGTCTCTATAGATATGATCTGTGACACTATTTTTTTGTAGTGACATCCTTGTTCCTGAGATAGATATAGTCGTAGCCCCAATCTTGCACCATTTTGAGATGCATGAATGGTCTTCCTAGTATGATGTCGAAATTGTTTCTCTCATCAAAATTCATAATAGTGAAGGTGTGTTCATATGCACTTCCACAAGAGGTTACTACAATCTTCTCCAAGATGCCAATAGGTCTCTCCAGGTACCCATCCGCTAGTTGAAGTTTCATTCTAGTTTTTCTTAGAGCACGTTTTCTCCATTTTTTCCACATTGCTTTGGTGGCTATGGCAATTCCGGCTCCACTATCCAATATCTCTACCGATTTTACGTCCTTGTACTCTACCAGTAGGATAGTATTTATGTGAGGTCCCCACCCTATCGTATCAAACGGCAGATCTGATGGTGAACCTGGTGGCCACTAGATCTATAGCGGAAGCAAACAAAGTGGTTTAGGGTTCAGCTAGTGGACGATCTCTCATCACAAAGTGAGTCGAGCTCGAGACTACTAGAAGGAGATCTAGCTCCACCTCGCAAGGGAAGCGTACTTAACCTATCTAGCGATCCTAAGACCCACCTTCCAAGAGGGGAGAAATTGTGAGTGCCTTTTTCCCCATGTTTCAGAGGCACGTACACTTGAGACTTCGCCGCTCTAGGGGAAATGAGTATTACTAGTGTTGATTTAAACACTATGGGGACAGAGAGTTCCCGACCAATCAGGACCACCCTTCTCATAGGCATTGGCAACCTGAGCCAAGCAGGGATTTTAATTACGCGATGACGCATTTTGTTAAATGTTAATTATTGTTGTTATTATCACTATTTTTTTCATGTTAATGACATATCTAATGTCATGACTTATGAAAACCGGTAGAAAACGTAGAACCGGCGGGACAACCAACAATCCAGGCAGGCCTGGCGGGTTTATGATGAAACCCGGCGGGCCCAGTGGGACAAGCAAGAATCCCACCGGACCCATCATGTACCCCCTCCATATTTGGCGGCTCTATATAACCCTATAGTAGACATCACATCACATCACCGCTTCCTCTAAATTTGGTCATCCTTTAAAATTTAGAAGAAAAACTAAAGGTAAACAAATGAATAGTCTTTTAAAAAAATCAAAACTTAATGTAACTCTGATCATGGATCATTAGTTTTTTTTTGGATTGAACTGATTCTTGAAAGGAGGTAGAAAGGTGAATCTTTGGGTCGATATCTCTACATTTGGGATGGACTAATCTCATGTTTGGTTCACTGTTATATTTGCTAAATTGATTGCTATATTGATTAGAACTTCTATCATGGGTCATTAGTTCTTTTTTGGACTGAACTGATTCTTGAAAAGAGATAGAAAGGTGAATCTTTGGGTCGATATCTCTACTTTTGGGATGGGTTGATCACATGTTTGATTCACCGTTGTATTTGCTTGCTATTCCGATTAGAGCTCCAATCATGGGTCATTAGTTCTTTTTTGGACTAGACTGATTCATGAAAGGAGGTAGAAAGGTGAATATTTGGGTCGATATCTCTACTTTTGGGATGGACTGATCACATGTTTGATTCACCGATGTATTTGCTTGCTATTCCGATTAGAGCTCCAATCATGGGTCATTAGTTCTTTTTTGGACTTGACTGATTCATGAAAGGAGGTAGGAAGGTGAATCTTTGGGTCGATATCTCTACTTTTGGGATGGACTGATCACATGTTTGATTCACCACCACTGTATTTTCTTTCTATTTCAATTAGAGCTCCAATCATGGGTCATGAGTTCTTTTTTGGACTGGACTGATTCATGAAAGGGGTAGGAAGGTGAATCTTTGGGTCGATATCTCTACTTTTGGGATGGACTGATCACATATTTGATTCACCGTTGTATTTTCTTGCTCATGTTTGAGTAGATTGAGGTTTATTCCCTTCAGGCTTCACTACTATGCTTGTGTGTGATATTGATTATAACACTAATGTTTGGTTTGAATAATATTTGAAAGAAGAGATAGCGTACTGAGCTATGTTTATTGGTATTGCAGGCATCCAATCAGTATGTCTTCCACCAGGAATGTGAGCGGTGATGTTGGTGTCTCAAGCCTGGCTTCCTTGAGGAGACCTCCTACCTTGATGCCAGGTCCTGCTTTGCAGGGCACCATTTCGCAGGGCAAGCGAAAGGCAGGTGGAAAAATTCCAGGAACCGAGTGGAATTTTGCCACAAATTTAAATAAGTATCAATATTGGAAATGTAACTTTTGTGGCGAAGAGAAATCTGGAGGAGCACCAAGAATAAGGGATCATTTGCTAGGTGGCAATACCAGAATCCAAGGAGAAAAACGCAAGGGCTTAGGTGCAGAAGAAGAAGCTATGTGCTTCAAAGCATTAATTGGTAAGCTAATTTCCACGAGCAAAAGATCAAAACTCTCTACTTTTGACCATCACACCCCGGTATCGATAAGATCAAACCAGTATGAGGGATCATTGGGTGTAACGCCCACCAATGGAAGCACTCAAATCAGGAAACCAACTTCTCATATCGGTGGAACTACACCTCCAAACCATGGATCTCTTGACTTTCAGGTAGGATTGTCAAAAAGTAGACAGGTTAGCTTATAGACGAGCTTCAAAACGCTTGCCTTAGAAGAAGCACAACTTTCTCTAGCTAAAGCCGTCTATTTCACTGGGGGATCATTGGCCATTGTCACCCGTGATGCATGGAAGTTAGCTTGGAAACGCATTGGCAAGTATGGTGCTGGATTTACCCCTCCAACATATCACCATTTGAGAAACCAACTGTTGGATAAATGTTACACAAGCACACAACAGGATATTCAAAGGGTAATATTAAATGCAACAGAACAATCTGGATACACCATAGTTAGTGATGGTTGGTCCAATGTTCAAAGGCCTCCATTGATCAACATCATGCTTGTATGTCCTCGTGGTGAATGTTTTATCAAAGTTGGGGATAGATCTGGTCAAATAAAGTCTGGCAGTTTTATAGCTGACATCATTGGCGACGCAGTTGAGGAACTTGGAAAAGAAAATGTTGTCCAAGTAATCATGGACAATGCCAAAAATTGCAGGGCTACAGGTAGGATACTTGAAAGTCGCTTCTCTCACCTATATAGTGCTGGTTGCAGTACACACAGCTTGAACTTGGTATTGCAAGATTGGTACAAGAGGGAGGACACAGAGTGGTTCAAATGGATAGTAGACAATGCTCGCTTAATAGTCAAGTTTGTTTTGAAGCGTCAGAGGGTTCTTGACATGTACCGTCAGAGGATGTCTACTATGTTAAAACTACCATGCGAAACTAGATTTTGCACCAACTACTATACAGTAGAATCACTAAAAAAAAATAAGAATGCTGTGATGGAGACATTTGTTTGTGCCACTTTTTCAAAATGGGAGGTCGGTCAAAGGGAGAAGATAAAAAGTAAAATAGGGGTGATCACACATCTACTAGCTAATCGCCACTTCTGGGATGATGTGGTGGATGTGCACAATGTCATGATGCCAATTATGCTCACATTACACCAACTGGATTCTGCCTTTCCTAACATAGGTAAGGTGTGGATGGCTTGGTGGACTGTTCAAGAAAGTCTTGCAAATCCAGAGGAGCCCCAGGAGCCAATTGTGAAGCCTTGGAAGGCACCATTCACTGAAAAGAGGAGAGAAATTTTGAGAAAGTATGTGCATGGTCGATGGGTTGGAGCACATAGTCCACTACACAGCGTAGCTTTCTTATTGGATCCAGAGTATTGGGCAATGGAAATAGACAAACTTGATGAGGAGGTGCTGGAAGACTTTTATGATGTGATAGGAAAGTTTTATGATGATCTTGATGAGCATGCATCAGCTGTTACTGATCTTACAAAGTTTAAACTCAAAGAGGGTAAGTTTGGTACAGAATTTGTGTAGAAACTTGCCACGGAGCAACCAGCGTGGAAGTTGTGGATGATGAATGGTGGTAGTGCACCCACCCTTAAACACCTAGCTGTTAGAATCCTAGCCCAATGTGCATCCAATTCAAGTTCTGAGAGAAATTGGAGTACATATAAATATGTACATTCCACCATCAGAAACCGCCTTCTAAATTCAAGAGCTGAAAAATTGGTGTATATGTACTGCAACCATCGGCTATTAGCAAGAGTGCAAGCTGAGAACTACAAAGAGGAGATGTCGCGCTGGACTTATGATGTAACCAATGATGAGGTGGACGAAGACAATAAGCTGCAAGGGGAATCTCATGAAGTAGAAACTACATGTACTTTAGAAGAGATTGAAGAGAATTTGGAAATTGAACCAACTTTGACCCATCGTCTCGCAACAAGCGATGGTGGTTTAATTAATAGATTATCAAATCCATTGAGTGACTTCTGTTTAAGTTCAGAAACTGTTTATCTTATAAGCTTTTTTTTATATTTAGTTTAAGGTTTAGACATTTTCTTAATAATAAACGAAGCCCTTAAAAACCTTTACAAGGCCACAAATTACTATTAAAGCTTCATAATATACAAAGCCCTAACAAATCTTTGCATTATCACATATCATAATTGAAGCTGAAGTGAGGACAATTCGCAATTCACTAATAAATTCTCGCAAGACAACGAGTAAATGTTTTCAAATGTTACAAAAACTATCCAAGTGATAGTGAAATATTTGTGAGAATATCTTCATTCTCCTGTTCACGCTGACCTTTAAGCTTACTATAGTCTTCAGAAATTTTGAACATTGCATACAGCTTTTTGGATATCTCATACTCACATATAGCACAATGAAAGTTATTCATCATGCTTTGCATCAAGCATGATATATGGTACATATGTCTGTAAAGAAAGAGGATGCAAGAGAGCTACACAAGACAAGCACACACCACACAGACATGGAAAGCTTCTTCTTCTTCTCACAGAAAAGAGAGTACAAAATGACTAAGTGCTAAAACTGAAAAGTAGCACATATGTACATGCGGTCACTAAGTGTGAACTCGCTAGAAGCGTACTAGGCTGGCACTATAAGTGTAGTCGAGCTGTAGAGTCACTTGCAAAGATCCTCCGTGTCGGTCACCTAACGCGCCAGTGAGTAAATGCCGTAAGCGGCCAAGACCCATAGTGGATGCCAGCTCAAGATGTAGAGCTCGACATCTCAACACTCCCCCTCGAGCTCTGCATGTCGCAAAGTCCAAGCATAGTTTGAAAACGTCGAAGCTTCTCAGCTCCGAGGGCCTTGGTAAAGATATCTGCTATCTGCTCCTCTGTGCTGACATAGACCAAGTCAATGTCGCCCGCCAACAGTCGCTCTCAAACGTTGTGGTAATGGACCTCTATGTGTTTGGTCCTGGCATGGAACATTGGGTTCCTAGCCAACTGCATGCTACTGAGGTTGTCACAATGGATGACAATCTGCTGGTCCACCTGCACTCCCAAGTCCTCAAGTAATGTGCGTAGCCAAGCTACCTCGCACGTTGCAACTGCTGCACCTCTGTACTCAGCTTCTGTGCTCGATAAAGCAACTGTAGGCTGCTTTTTGCTGCTCCAAGTAACAGCAGCACTCCCAAAAGAGAACATGAAGCCACTCGTAGATCTCCTATCAACAATGCTACCTACCCAATCTGCATTCGTATACCCATACAATGCTAATGGCGCATCTTCTCCATAGAACAATGCGTAGTCAAGAGTCCCTTGCACATACCGAAGTGTGCGTCGTACTCCATCCAAATGTGGCTTCCTTGGAAGCTGCATGAACTGACTCTCCAAGCCTACTGTGTAGCTCAAGTCCTGGCCTCGTGATAGTCAAGTAGATTAGACTACCCACAATCTTCCTGTACATCTCGACATCCTCAACAACATCACCCTTCTCTGCACTCAGCTTTGCATGCACATGCAAGGGAATAGAAATTGGCTTACAATCAGCCATACCATACTTTGACAACATGTCCAAAGCATACTGTCTCTGTGACAACCATACACCCTCTGGAGTCCTGATCACCTCAATGCCAAGAAATTAGCGCAACTTGCCCAAATCTTTCATTTCAAACTACTGTTTGAGAAGACCCTTCACATGGTCAATCTCCATAGCATTGTCACCCACAATAATAAGGTCATCTACATATATGGTAATGACCACAATACCCACATCACTCTCACGTACATAGAGTGAATGATTATCATTAGCTCTCCTAAACCCAATTGATACTGACAAGATACTTGGCAATCCTGTCATACCATGTTCTAAAGCCCTGCTTCAAACCATGCAAAGCTTTGAGAAGTCTGCATACATGATCTGGGTAACCTAGATCGACATAACCAGGTGGTTGATCCATATACACTTCCTCTTGCAACTCACCATTCAAGAAGGCATTCTTTACATCCATTTGATGCATAATCCATCTTCTAGCTACAGCCACTACTATGACAGCTCTCATAGTTGTCATCTTTGCCACTGGAGCAAAGGTCTCCTCATAGTCTATGCCATACGTATGTGCATAACCCTTTGCGACCAGCCTTGCCTTGTGACGCTCAATGTTACCATCAGCCTTATGCTTAGTTTTATACACCCATTTACAGCAATAGCTTTCTTGCCACTTGGCAATGGCACCAACTCCCATGAGTCATTTGCTTCCAATGCAGCCATCTCGTCATTCATTGCATCATCCCAATGCACATTTCCAACTGCATCCTCAAAACATGTGGGCTCCACATCCTGTATCACCTTAGCCATGTAGGCTTGGTGATGCGCTAGATACCCATCATAAGTCAATTTCTGAACTGGATTTCTGACTCTGTTAGATCTGCGCGGTCCTGGGTCACTCCTTTGCCCTCTAGCATCTTCTTGTACTTTCCTTACACCAGGTGTCCTAACAGCCGAGATTCCAAATTCCTCATCAAGACTTTGTTCAAAACCATCTAAATCCATGTCTACATGTGAAAAACCTGATGATGCATTAGCCATAAAGGGAGGTTCATCAACCTTTTCCTTTCCTTTTCATGATGCATTCCTTGTACCTGCTGGTGGAGTAACCTGCGTACCTACTCTACCATTCCATGTCTTCTCAACAGAGCCACGAGAAGAGGACTCTTGTGGTCCACTCAAAACCTGTGAGACTGTGGCCTCACATTTTGTACAACCACATTATCTTTTACATCAGCCCCAATAGTGCCATGTGCATTATTGTACGAGTTGCTCATCTCATCAAAGACTACATCTCTGCTCACTCGTAATTCTCGTGTAGTAGGATTGTAGCACCTGTACCCCTTTTGTTCAAGGGAATATCCCACAAGAATACATTTCTCTGCTTTAGGATCCAATTTCCTATGCAACTCATCTGGTACATGCACGTAAGCTATGCAGCCAAACACTTTCAAGTGTGCCAAATCAAGCTTTGTACCTGTAAACTTTTCCTCAGGCGTTACATCATGCACCGCAGCTGTAGGTGTCCTATTCATAATGTACACAGATGTATTTACGGCTTCAGCCCAGAAATGATGAGGCATGTTCTTCTCATTAATCAATGCACGTGTAACCTCTGCAATGTGCCTGTTTTTCCTTTTTGCGACCCCATTCTACTGTGGAGTATATCTGCATGTAAACTGCCTGCGTATACCATGCATTCACAGAAAATCTGAAAAATCGTTGGAGAAGTACTCTCCCCCTCCATCTGACCTCAATGTCTTGATTTGCATATCTGTCTCCTTCTCAATCATGACTTTGGCGTCCTGAAAGTGACCAAACACTTCACTTTTGTTACGCATGAAGTAGACCCATACTTTCCTTGTATGGTCATCAATGAAAGAGACATAATACCTGCAACCATGTATACTTGCAGTATCGGTTGGACCCCAAACATCTGTGTGCACCACCTCAAGTGGCTTTTTACATACATTGCGCTCATGTGGAAATGAGCCCTTTGACTATTTTCCAAACTAGCATGCTGCACACACTTTATGCATACCATCGACCTTGAATTTGGGCAAACCTTTTACAATCTGTTTTGATTGCATGCTGCGCAATCTCTCCTCATTGACATGGCCAATGCGTTTGTGTCAAATGTCAACATCACCCACAACACCTGTGCCCTGTGCAAATAATGCAACTTTTACCTCAGGCATGTCTACATTCAGCGTAAACATTCTGCCCACACATTTTCCCTCTGTGATCAGCTTACAGCCATTCCGGAAATCTTCTACATAACAGCCATTGGGATTGAAGAGAACCTGCAAACCCTGCTCAACCATTTGTCCAACAGAAACAAGATTCTTTGTAATGTTTGGGACATGAAGTACATCTGCTAAGTACTTTGATTTCCCACTCTTCGTATTTAGAGGTATGTCCCCTACATGAGCAATGGGGTGAGTTGTGTCATCTCCTGTCTGCACATAGCTTGACACATCTGGTTTGTGCATATCTCTAAACCACTCTCCACGAGACGTCATCTAATTAGAGGCACCTGAATCCACATACCACACATCATCTTGGTGGGAATTCTCTGCAGTCATTGTATTCATTACATGCTGCATAGCAAACATGCGCTCGTTTTACTCTCATCTACATCTCTGCTAGTAGATGCATAGTTGCCCTGTTCTCTCTTTCCACTTGCTTTTCCCTTTGGACAGTCGCATGACATGTGACCTCTTTCACCACAAGTCCAACATTCTCTTCTATTTGCAATATGTTGCTGCCTGCTTGATCCTGCACCACGACCTCTTTGACTCCCCCTACCTTGAGACTGGTTTCCCCTGCCACCTGTATTGTTTTGATTTCATTGACCTTCTTGAAATTGGCCCCTATAACCACTTGGGCCTCGACCACGACCTCTACCTCTACCTCTGTTGGAGTTAGAATAGAAGGCCTGTTCAGACCTATTTCTGCCACGAGAAGTAGATGTGTCAAGGTTCTTCTCCTCAAGAATAAGCATAGAAATCAAATCTTGGAACACGGGGATGTCGTCTCTTGTATTCATGGAAGACCTGAAATGTACATACTCATCTCCTAGACCATCCAAGCATGCACGGACAATGTCATCGTCTTCCACTAAGACTTTAATAGATCCAAGAGCCTCAATGATACTCTTGATCTTCAAGGCATTATCATTGATGGAGAGATTGTTCCTCTTAACTTGATTTAGCTCCAACTTTAGTTGAAGCTTCCTGGCCTTGGTGTTCACCTCGAACACTCTGCCTAAGTTTTTCCATGCAATGGCGGGGGTTTCAACATCCTGTAGATAGCCCATCATGCCATCTGTGATTCTCATAGAAAGCCAATACATCACTTTTCTCTGGCCTTGTTGCCAGTCCCTCAAAGCTTTCCTTTGTTCTGCTGTAGCATTTGCCTCGGGAATCTCTGGTTCCTTTTCATTGTCTCCTTCTACATAGTCCCAATAACCTTTTCCTTTTGGGAAATTTGTTATTCTGAACTTCCATGCAGGGTAGTTATTTTTCTAAAGCTTCTCAGTGACAATCTGACTGAAACCGTCAGACATCTTGAAGCACTAAGACAAAATAGCTGCAGTCTGCAACTACCTGCAAATCTGTTGAACCTGCTATCGTGGTACCTGTAACGCTTTCTACACTCAATGAGTGTCCAAAATCAAACGTACATACAACCAGTGTACTTGTACAGTAAATCTCTGTGTACTGCACTTTGGAGACCTATTCAGAAACTTGTACGAAAAGCCCTTGGTCGTGGATTGCGAACGAAGGGATTGTGATGCTCTTGCTCTCTTAGCCTCTCTTGCCTACACCAGGCTCTGATACCATGTAAAGAAAGAGGGTGCAAGAGAGCTACACAAGACAAGCACACACCACAAAGATGGAAAGCTTCTTCTTCTTCTCACAGAAAAGAGAGTACAAAATGACTAAGTGCTAAAACTGAAAAGTAGCACATATGTATATGCGATCACTAAGTGTGAACTCGCTAGAAGCGTACTAGGCTGGCACTATTAGTGTAGTCCAGCTGTAGAATCACTGGCAGAGATCCTCCGTGTCGGTCACCTAATGCGCCAGTGAGTAAATGCCGTAAGCAGCCAAGACCCATAGTATATGCCAGCTGAAGATGTAGAGCTCGACATCCCAACAATGTCCGCATGGCAAGCTGAAGTGACCACACCACTCATGAAAGAATGATCTACATATGGGGCAAGGACCACCGTGCTCACCAGAAGCTGGAGGGGCCTCAATAGATGTTGGGTGCTCAATCAATGTGGCAGCATTTTGTTTTTTTATAGTCGTCTCTAACTCTTTTACGTGGCGAGATAGCACCTTCACCTCCCTTTGCAAGTCTCTATTTAGGGTTGCTTCTGCATGAGAGCCTTGTGTAGCTTGTGATGCTTGCCTCAGTTGAGTTTGAAGCTCCTCCTTAACTTGGTGCACTTCCACTGATGCACCTTCTAGTGCCAATGACATCTCTTGCCGTGTGACGGTGATTGCACTACTACGAATGTCCTCAACTGTCATGTGAGGTGTCCTTGAGCTGAAGTCCACTGCTTCACCCAAGATATAATGCATGTATAACATCTTGGCAAACCACAATGGACAATCCAAATGATGCATAGGATGACCCATAATATCGAGATATATGTTCTCTCCATTGTCTCGTATGTGCATTAATGCATTGTGATAGCTTGAGTCGGCCTTTCTTGATGTTTTCATCTGCAACGCCTGGCCATATGGATTTGACCATTTCTCGGTCAATCCTAGTGTTCACCTCTTTCCATTGTGTACCCACTGGGTTGGCCCATTGGGAGCAACGAGCTGCAATTCGAGCGGTGTCGTTTACTCCACCGCCTTGACACATGGATCTGAGACGCTCAAAAGCGCTCTTAGCCCTTTGATTATCATTATCCATATCCCGATTAAACACTATACTTCAGTTACGGCATACAAACTTAATGATAATCAATTGCTATAAGAGTAACCACCATTTTACGATAATCAATTGCTATAATTTTAACCAACATTTTACGACAATCAATTGATATTAGAATAACCACCATTTTTTCAATCAATGAATGACAATCAGTGATTCCACGTGCCTTATTGCTTGAAACTTAAGAGAAAAAACAAAACTTATAGAAAATGTGTTGTCTATTGAGATATAACAAAGTGTTTTTATTACTCATACATCATCCATGGTGCATAAAACCCAATTTTTAAAAGTTCTTTTATAAGTCAAAAGTCTCAGAAAACCCTGCTTTATAAAGTACATCATATATCCATCAAAAAAAGGCTACCCTCATTTTAGAGGGAGGGCGTAAGCATCATTCTGGCTGGGCTTCAAATCTTTCTAATTCCTTGTCCAAAAGTGCCAAGGTCTTTCTGTCTGTGGATTTCTTTCTCACCCAACCTTCCACAACAATCCTAGATATGGCTTGTACCTCCACTGAAACCTTATGTTTGAACCAATCTGTGCTGTAGTAGTCAGAGAACTCTCCACAAAACATACAAAATTGCCATATCACCCATCCTATGGCGTACACATCTGTGGCCTTGGTCCATGGGCACGGGTGATTGCCATCTAGTAACTCAGGAGCTCGCCAAGGAGGAAGATTTTGCCAGTTTTCATCGGTATTGTTGGTCTTTTGTGTCTCTAAGCCAACACACAGAGCCAATCCCCAATCAATTATTCCAATACGGGGAGTGAGATCCTTGGTAAAGTCCAACATGATGTTACATGGATGGAGATCATTGTGGATCACTCCCTCGTCATGTGCGAATCGAAATGCCTTCACCAAGGCATGGATCAACGAGGGAGCATGATTGCACAGGCTCTTGATACGTGTTTTCTTGTCTTCAAAGGGCTGCTCCCATTTAAAGTCTTAAGGGATCTTTCCTTTACCCTGTTGATGCGCTACAAGCGTCATGAAAGAGCCATGTGGAAGGGGCACTGTCTCCATAAGATCACCTAAAGTTCCCCCATTGAAGTAGGGGAATATCAGAAACCATGGCAACGTTACAGAGTGGGCAATACTCCTCACAATCCCTCTATGGTTGAGATCTACCCCACTTTCTGATGCAAAGCTTTTCTGTTAAGTATGGAGCCTAATTTACCCTTGTAATTTTCTATGGTAAAAGCGCACATTTGTAAGGCCCCCATTATGAGGAGAAGCCATCGTGCGTGAAGGAAAATCACTCACCAGAAACCAAAATTTTCACGGACAAGAATCAGGGGCAACTTTAGAGGCCTCGAGGACAGAGGCCCCTGAGATTTTTTTTTTCGCCGGAATATTATGGCTGGACGGAGGCCGGAAAGTGGTCGAAAAACAACCAGTCGGTTGGCCGGTGGCCGGTAGCCAATGGCCGATGGCCGGTGGTCGGAAGTCAATGGCCGGTGGCCGGTGGCCGAATTCAAAAGCGGACTTGTCTTCTCAAGGGCGGCCACACATTGGCGGATTGGAGGGTCCGATTTGGACTTATTCGCACAAGGGCAGCTACACATGGCTGCCTCTCATAAGAGAGGGCAGCCCTTTTGGCCTATAAAAGGAAGCCATTTCTACACACATTTCATAGTGTGAAGTTGATGCAACAAGGTGAGTGTGAGGTGGTGAGATTGAAGCAAGGCGGGAGCTCCATTAAGGGTATAATCCCTTTGTAAACTACTTCTTCTTTTGAAGTGCTAAAGCCATTGAGTGGCTTCTTTCCCGTGGACGTAGCCCACATTGGGTGAACCACGTATATCGTGTGTACTCTCTCTCTCTACTCTATAATCTCTTGTGTGTGAAATCTCTCTCTCTCCATTAAGTAATCTACTCAAAAATCTATTTAGCTGCATCTTATTTCCTAACAACTGGTATCAGAGAAAGGTTTGGTCGTAGCTAAATTATCTCAAGGAAAGGAATTCCTTGAATTGAGTGGGAGTTATGGCGGAGGAAGGGAAGCTCAAGATTGAGAAGTTCAACGGCAAAAACTACCAACATTGGAAGATGCAGATTGAAGACTATCTCTACCAGAAGCACCTCTATTTGCCACTAGGCGGTCTTGCGAAGAAGCCCGCAACAATGACAGATGAAGCATGGATTGTCCTTGATCGAAAGGCATTGGGAACAATCCGGTTAAGCTTGGCATCAACGATGGCCTTCAATGTTTCGGAGCTGAAGACCACGGAGGACTTGATGAAGTCACTTGACGACTTCTACGAGAAACCATCGGCATCCAATAAGGTATTTCTTATGAAGCACTTGTTCAATCTAAAGATGGCAGAGAATGGTTCAGTTGCAGAACACCTAAACGACTTTAACACAAACATAAGTCAACTTCGATCGGTGAAAATCAATTTCGATGACGAAGTGCGAGCTCTCCTTATACTATCATCTCTACCGGATAGTTGGGACAGCCTTGTGATGGCTGTAAGTAATTCTATCTCTGGTACAAATACTCTTAAGTTTGATGATGTTGTGGGTGTTCTCCTAAGTGTGGAAATACGAAGGAGAAGCACAGGAGAATCATCAACTGCTGAATTGTCAGTGGAAACAAGAGGAAGGTCTAAGGAGAGGTTCAAAATCCAAAAGGGTCGTGATCGCTCAAGACGGAGCAAGTCACGCACAAAGTCAGTTCTTGAATGTTGGAAATGCGGCAAGAAGGGCCACATCAAGAAGGATTGCTCGTCCAAGAAGAAGAAGGAGAGAGAGACTCAAGACAACAAGCCAACATCGGAGGCCAATGTGGCAGGTAAAGTAGAGCAAGATGCTCTAATTCTCTGATTAGACAATGTGTCTAATTCCTGGATAGTAGATTCCGGGGCTTCATTCCATGCGACACCACACAAGCAACATTTCCAAGACTACACCGAAGGTAATTGTGGGTATGTATACTTGGGAGATGATGAAGCTTGTGAGATTGTCGGCAAAGGTACAGTTTCTGTCAAAACTGTTAACGAAAATGAATGGAAGCTTAAAGCTGTTAGGCATGTTCCTTCTCTTCACAAAAATTTAATCTCTACAGGACAATTGCACGATGAAGGTCACAACATTGCATTCGGAAACAAACGGTGGAAGATCTCAAAGGGATCTTTGGTGGTTGCCAAGGGAGAAAAGGTCGATACACTTTACTTGTGTACTGTTAGCAAGCAACCTTCAGCTTGTGCAGAAACTACACAAGTTGACAGTGCGGTGTGGCACTACCGACTTGGGCATATGAGTGCCAAAGGAATGCAAATCCTTCACACAAAGAAGCTTCTACCAGGTTTGAAAGAAGTGGACTTAGTGTCTGTGAAGATTGTGTTTATGGTAAACAAAAGAGGGTAAAATTTCAAAAATCAGGAAATGAAAGAAAAAATAAAAAACTTGAGTTGGTTCATTCTAATGTTTGGGGTCCTGCAAGTACACCATCACTTGGTGGCTCATTGTACTATGTAACATTCATAAACGATGCGACTAGAAAAACATGGGTTTATGTCATGAAGAATAAATCTGATGTATTTTCCATATTTCAAAGGTGGAAAGCCTTTGTGGAGAATGAAACAGGTACCAAGGTTAAATGCCTCAGATCCGACAATGGAGGCGAATATTGCAGCCAAGCTTTTGAAAGCTTTTGTGCTAGCAATGGCATTTGGAGGCAAAGGACAACCCCAAGGACACCTCAAAAAAATGGGATTTCGGAAAGGATGAACAGGACAATCATGGAACGAGCACGAAGCATGCGGCTACATGCAGGCCTACCGCTTGAGCTTTGGGCGGAAGCTGTAAATACGTCTGTGTACTTAATCAATCGTTCACCCTCAACGGCATTGGATGGGGGAGTTCTAGAAGAGGCATAGACAGGTAAACCGGTGAATTATGCATTTCTCAAAGTTTTTGGGTGTGAGGCTTTCATGCACATAGATAGAATCCTAAGATCAAAGTTAGATGCAAAGTCCAAAAAGTGTTTCTTCATTGGCTATGGAGAAGGAGACTTTGGGTATCGCCTATGGAATCCTGAAGATGGTAAAATCTTAAGGAGTAGGGATGTAATTTTTAACGAACAAAATATGTACAAAGATTACTTGGAAAGAAAACAAACAAAAGAAACAGGTGATCAGTACATGGAGCTTGAAGACGGTGAAGACTCAAGGACTGCAAACGGTGACAATGTGCAACAACATCAACCAAATGAGGAGCCTCAACCTATTCCCCGAAGATCTACAAGAGCAAGTAGACCTCCAGAAAGGTTTGTTCCTTCCTTCAACCATCTCTTGATCTCAGATTCTGGAGAGCCGGAATCATATGAAGAAGCTATGCAACATGAATCCAAAGAAGAATGTACGAAGAGCATGCAAGTGGAGATGGACTCACTACATCGCAACCAAACATGGGAGTTGGTTCGGTTGCCTAAAGGTAAGCGGGCACTTCAAAACAAATGGGTGTACAAGCTAAAGGAAGAAGAAGGTGGGAAGAAAAGGTACAAGTCTAGGCTTGTTGTAAAAGGTTTTTCTCAAAAGAAAGGTATTGACTTCAATGAAATATTTTCTCCTGTTGTAAAAATGAACTCAATTAGGCTTGTCTTAAGCCTTGTGGCTGCTCATGATCTAAATCTCGAGAAAATGGATGTAAATACGGCATTCCCTCACAGTGACTTAGAGGAGGAAATCTACATGCTTCAACCAAAGGGGTATGAAGTAAAAGGTAAGGAGAAAATGGTTTGCAGATTAAAGAAGAGCTTGTATGGTTTAAAGCAAGCATCAAGACAATGGTACTTGAAGTTTGATTGATGGATGTTGGATCATGGATTCACAAGATGCAACTCGGATCACTGTGTCTACACGGAGAATTTGGGAGATGGGAAATTCATCATCCTAATGTTGTATGTTGATGATATGTTGATTGCAAGCGCTAACATACAGGACATCAAAGACCTAAAAGAGGAGCTGTCCCAATCTTTTTCAATGAAAGATTTAGGTGCTGCAAAGAGGATACTTGGTATGAAAATATCAAGGGACAGGACGAAGAAGACAATAAAGCTATCTCAAGAAGATTACATCAAGAAGGTACTAGAAAGGTTTGCAATGCAAAATGCAAAACCAGTTTCTACACCTTTGGCTGGTCATTTTAAACTAACGAAGGATATGTGTCCAAAGACACAAGAGGAGATAGCCTATATGTCTAAGGTTCCATATGCTGCAGCGGTAGGTTCTCTAATGTATGTTATGGTCTGGACAAGGCCAGACATTGCACATGCAGTGGGATTGTGAGTAGGTTCGTGGACAACCCAAGTAAAGAGCATTGGCAAGCTGTGAAGTGGATACTTAGGTATCTAAAAGGGACAACAACAAATGCTTTGTATTTTGGAGGAACTGATATTTTTCTAGAAGGGTATGCTGATGCAGATATGGCAAGTGACAAAGATACTCGAAGGAGCACTACTGGCTATGTGTTCACGATTGGAAGCACAGCAGTAAGCTGGGCTTCAAAGCTGCAGAAAGTGGTTTCACTTTCTACCACGGAAGCAGAGTATGTAGCAATGACGGAGGCAAGCAAAGAAATTCTGTGGCTTCACAGATTCTTAGTAGAGCTTGGATTCAAATAAGACAATTGTGTCTTGTACAGTGATAGCCAAAGCGCTATCCATCTTGCGAAGAACTCAGCCTTTCATTCAAGGACAAAGCACATTGACGTGAGATATCACTTCATACGCACTCTTTTGGAAGAGGGACAACTAAAGCTAGGAAAGGTGCATACAAGTGAAAATCCTGCATACATGTTTACAAAGGTGGTCAACAAGGAGAAGTTGAGCTTTTGCTCATCTTCAATCGGCATTCAAGGATAAGAAGCCAGAATGGAAAGCAATCACAGGTTTGGTTTGGAGATGAGTCTCCAAGTGGGAGATATGGAGCCTGCTTTACCCTTGTAATTTTCTGTGGTAAAAGCGCACATTTGCAAGGCCCCCATTATGAGGAGTAGCCATCGTGCATGAAGGAAAATCACTCACCGGAAACCAAAATTTTCACGGACAAGAATCAGGGGCAACTTTAAAGGCATCGGGGACGGAGGCCCCCGAGACTTTTTTTTTTGGCCGGAATATTCGTTTTCGCTGGAATATTATGGCGGGACGGCGGCCGGAAAGTGATCGGAAAACAACCGGTCGGTTGGCCGGTGGCCGGTAGTCAATGGCCGGTGGTCGAAAGGCAATGGCCGGTGGCCGGTGGTTGGAAGTCAATGGCCGGTGGCCGATGGCCGAATTCAAAAGCGGACTTGTCTTCTCAAGGGCGGCCACACATGGGCGGATTGGAGGGTCTGATTTGGACTTATTCGCATAAGGGCGGCTACACATGGCTGCCTCTCATAAGAGAGGGCAGCCCTTTTGGCCTTTAAAAGGAGGCCATTTCTACACACATTTCATAGTGTGAAGTTGATGCAACAAGGTGAGTGTGAGGTGGTGAGAGTGAAGCAAGGCGGAAGCTCCATTAAGGGTATAATCCCTTTGTAAACTACTTCTTGTTTTGAAGTACTAAAGCCATTGAGTGTCTGCTTTCCCGTGGACGTAGCCCACATTGGGTGAACCACGTATATCGTGTGTACTCCCTCTCTCTCTCTCTCGCTCTCTCTCTCTCTCTCTCTCTCTCTCTCTCTCTCTCTCTCTCTCTCTCTCTCTCTCTCTCTCTCTCTCTCTCTCTCTCTCTCTCTCTCTCTCTCTACTCTATAATCTCGTGTATATAAATCTATCTCTCTCGATTAAGTAATCTGGAGTATGTTGCTGCCTGCTTGATCCTGCACCACGACCTCTTTGACTCCCCCTGCCTTGAGACTGGTTTCCCCTGCCACCTGTATTGTTTTGATTTGATTGGCCTTCCAAAAATTGGCCCCTGCAACCCCTTGGGCCTCGACCACGACCTCTACCTCTACCTCTGTTGGAGTTAAAATAGAAGGCCTGTTCAGAATTATTTCTGCCATGAGAAGAATATGTGTCAAGGTTCTTCTCCTCAAGAATAAGCATAGAAATCAAATCTTGGAACACAGTGATGTCGTCTCTTGTATTCATGGAAGACCTAAAATGTACATACGCATCTCCTAGACCATCCAAGCATGCACGGACAATGTCATCGTCTTCCACTGATACTTTAATAGATCCAAGAGCCTCAATGATACTCTTGATCTTCAAGGCATAATCATTGATTGAGAGGTTGTTCCTCTTAACCTGATTTAGCTCCAACTTTAGTTGAAGCTTCCTGGCCTTGGTGTTCACCTCGAACACTCTGCTTAAGTTTCTCCATGCAATGGCGGGGGTTTCAGCATCCTGTAGATAGCCCATCATGCCATCTATGATGCTCATAGAAATCCAATACATCACTTTTCTCTGGCCTTGTTGCCAGTCCCTCAAAGCTTTCCTTTGTTCTGCTGTAGCATTTGCCTCGGGAATCTCTGGTTCCTTTTCATTGTCTCCTTCTACATAGTCCCAATAACCTTTTCGTTTTAGGAAATTTGTTATTCTGAACTTCCATGCAGGGTAGTTATTTTTCTCAAGCTTCTCAGTAACAATCTGACTGAAACCGTCAGACATCTTGAAGCACTAAGACAAAATAGCTGCAATTTGCAAAAACCTGCAAATCTGTTGAACCTGCTATCATGGTATCTGTAACGCTTTCTACACTCAACGAGTGTCCACAATCAAGCGTACATACAACCACTGTACTTGTACAGTAAATCTCTGTATACTGCACTTTGGAGACCTGTTCAGAAAATTGTGCGAAAAACCCCTTAAAAAATTTTCGCGAACGAAGGGATTGTGATGCTCTTGCTCTCTTAGCCTCTCTTGCCTGCACCAGGCTCTCATACCATGTAAAGAATGAGGATGCAAGAGAGATACACAAGACAAGCACAAAGCACACCGAGATGGAAAGCTTCTTCTTCTTCTTCACAGAAAAGAGAGTATAAAAATGACTAAGTGCTAAAGCTGAAAAGAAGCACATATGTACATGCGGTCACTAAGTGTGAACTCGCTAGAAGCGTATTAAGCTGGCACTATAAGTGTAGTCTAGCTGTAGAATCATTGGCAGAGATCCTCCGTGTCGGTCACCTAACGCGCCAAGGAGTAAATGCCATAAGTGAGTTCAAGAAGAGGCATGGACAGGTAAACCGGTGAATTATGCATTTCTCAAAGTGTTTGGGTGTGAGTCTTTCATGCACATAGATAGAAGCCTAAGATCAAAGCTAGATGCAAAGTCCAAAAAGTGTTTCTTCATTGGCTATGGAGAAGGAGACTTTGGGTATCACCTATGGAATCCTGAAGATGGTAATATCTTCAGGAGTAGGGATGTAATTTTTAACGAACAAAATATGTACAAAGATTACTTGGAAAGAAAACAAACAAAAGAAACAGGTGATGAGTACATGGAGCCGCGAGGACGGTGAAGACTCAAGGACTGCAAACGGTGACAATGTGCAACAACGTCAACCAAATGAGGAGCCTCAACCTATTCCCCGAAGATCTACAAGAGCAAGTAGACCTCCATAAAGGTTTGTTCCTTCCTTCAACCATCTCTTGATCTCAATTCTGGAGAGCCGGAATCATACGAAGAAGCTATGCAACATGAATCCAAAGAAGAATGGACGAAGAGCATGCAAGTGGAGATGGACTCACTACATCGCAACCAAACATGGGAGTTGGTTGAGTTGCCTAAAGGTAAGCGGGCACTTCAAAACAAATGGGTGTACAAGTTGAAGGAAGAAGAAGGTGGGAAGAAAAGGTACAAGTCTAGGCTTGTGGTAAAAGGGTTTTCTCAAAAGAAAGGTATTGACTTCAATGAAATATTTTCTCGTGTTGTAAAAATGAACTCAATTAGGCTTGTCTTAAGCCTTGTGGCTGTTCATGATTTAAATCTCGAGCAAATGGATGTAAATACGGCATTCCCTCACGGTGACTTAGAGGAGGAAATCTACATGCTTCAACCAAAGGGGTATGAAGTAAAAGGTAAGGAGAAAATGGTTTGCAGATTAAAGAAGAGCTTGTATGGTTTAAAGCAAGCATCAAGACAATGGTACTTGAAGTTTGATCGATGGATGTTGTATCATGGATTCACAAGATGCAACTCGGATCACTGCGTCTACACGAAGAATTTGGGAGATGGGAAGCTTATCATTCTAATGTTGTATGTTGATGACATGCTGATTGCAAGTGCTAACATGCAGGACATCAAAGACCTAAAAGAGGAGCTGTCTAAATCTTTTTCAATGAAAGATTTAGGTGCTGCAAAGAGGTTACTTGGTATGAAAATATCAAGGGACAGGACGAAGAAGACAATAAAGCTATCTCAAGAAGATTACATCAAGAAGGTACTCGAAAGGTTTGCAATGCAAAATGCAAAACCATTTTCTACACCTTTGGCTGGTCATTTTAAACTAACGAAGGATATGTGTCCAAAGACACAAGAGGAGATAGCCTATATGTCTAAAGTTCCATATGCTGCAGCGGTAGGTTCTCTAATGTATGTTATGGTCTGGACAAGGCCAGACATTGCACATGCAGTGGGAGTTGTGAGTAGGTTCATGGACAACCCAGGTAAAGAGCATTGGCAAGCTGTGAAGTGGATACTTAGGTATCTAAAAGGGACAACAAAAAATGCTTTGTATTTTGGAGGAATTGATATTTTTCTAGAAGGGTATGTTGATGCAGATATGGCAGGTGACAAAGATACTCGAAGGAGCACTACTGGCTATGTGTTCACAGTTGGAGGCACAGCAGTAAGCTGGGCTTCAAAGCTGTAGAAAGTGGTTTCACTTTCTACCACAGAAGCAGAGTATGTAGAAATGACGGAGGCTAGCAAAGAAATTCTGTGGCTTCACAGATTCTTAGAAGAGCTTGGATTCAAACAAGACAATTGTGTCTTGTACAGTGATAGCCAAAGCGCTATCCATCTTGCGAAGAACTCAGCCTTTCATTCAAGGACAAAGCACATTGAGGTAAGATATCACTTCATACGCATTTTTTTGGAACAGGGACAGCTAAATCTAGGAAAGGTGCATACAAGTGAAAATCCTGCAGACATGTTTACAAAGGTGGTCAACAAGGAGAAGTTGAGCTTTTGCTCATCTTCAATCGGCATTCAAAGATAAGAAGCCAGAATGGAAAGCAGTCATAGGTTTGGTTTGGAGATCAGTCTCCAAGTGGGAGATTGTTAAGTATGGAGCCTGATTTACCCTTGTAATTTTCTATGGTAAAAGCGCACATTTGTAAGGGCCCCATTATGAGGAGAAGCCATCGTGCGTGAAGGAAAATCAATCACCGGAAACCAAAATTTTCACGGAAAAGAATCAGGGGCAACTTTCGAGGCCTCGAGATTTATTTTTTTCATCCGAATATTATGGCCGGACGGCGGCCGGAAAGTGGTCGAAAAACAACCGGTCGGTTGGCCGGTGGCCGGTAGTCAATGGCCGATGGCCGGCGGTCGGAAGTCAATGGCCGGTGGCCGAATTCAATGGCTGGTGGCCGAATTCAAAAGCGGACTTGTCTTCTCAAGGGCGGCCACACATGGGCGGATTGGAGGGTCCGATTTGGACTTATTCGCACAAGGGCGGCTACACATGGCTGTCTCTCATAAGAGAGGGCAGCCCTTTTGGCCTATAAAAGGAGGCCATTTCTACACACATTTCATAGTGTGAAGTTGATGCAACAAGGTGAGTGTGAGGTGGTGAGAGTGAAGCAAGGCGGGAGCTCCATTAAGGGTATAATCCCTTTGTAAACTACTTCTTCTTTTGAAGTGCTAAAGCCATTGAGTGGCTTCTTTCCCATGGATGTAGCCCACATTGGGTGAACCACGTATATCGTGTGTACTCTCTCTCTCTCTACTATAATCTCTTGTGTGTGAAATCTCTCTCTCTCTCCATTAAGTAATCTACTCAAAAATCTATTTAGCTACGTCTTATTTCCTAACATTTTCCACTGATGCTTGGCCTGTCCTTTGAACTCCTTGGCACAATAAGTATTCGTTGCAGGAAGGAAACTGATCCCTTTGATTATAACTTGCAACCCTATGCCATAAGCCCCTGACCCAAGTTTCTTGATCTTCTTAATGGACTTATTTGGAATGCCCAGAGTCATACTACATTCAGAATTGTATATACTGTTCTCCAGGTGACTGGCAGAAGCAGTAGAACCTGATGTTCCCTCAATGACAGCCTCCTCAATAAACGGTTCTCCAACTTGGCTGCTCCCCATAACTCTGGTGATAGCCATTTGCATTTTCTTGCTTAGGCCAAACTATGTGTCTATGTGGGATGCTCGCCTTGACCTCTCCTTTTCAGCTCTCCATCTAGTGTTCCAATGCTCTAGCTTACCCTTGTCTAATTCTTGAGGGCATTCCTCTTTCAAATCAGAGGCCACCTTGGGCAAATTGCCCACCCAACTGCTCAGTAATGAGATTATTGATTCGGTTGTTTTGTCTGGATATAACAACAACATTTTGCGGGCAATCTCACTGTATAATGATTGCAATCTAGACTCATCTGCAACAATCTGCGCTATATCGTCGGGATCTAGTGCACTGACGATCGTAATCAACAATTGTCTAATTTTCTTTTTGAACTCTATCATTGAAGTAGCAGAAGGATCCATTTTGCCTACAATGGTATTATTGCAAACAACACATTGCGAAATATAACTATGTGCCACTGCATTTGGATCTTTTCTACGTGAAAGATCCAAATGTAGTATAGACCATAGATCTCGTACACTTTTGCAGTGACACACCTAATCGCAATTGCAACCATGTGCCAATGCCTCATCGTATGACAACTTACAAACATATGCTCCTGTCATTCTAGCAGCAACACACCTAGTCGCAATTGCAACCATGTGCCGAAGCATGAATGACTGGGAGCAACATAAAACATAGTCACCCTACGCTTTTGCAATGACACACCTAGCCGCAATTGCAACCATGTGCCAGTGCATCCACGCATGGTGACTTCTTTCAAACAGATGCTCCTGTCATTCTAGCAACAACACACCTAGTCGCAATTGCAACCATGTGCCGAAGCATGAATGACTAGGAGCAACATAAAACATAGTCACCCTACTCTTTTGCAATGACACACCTAGCTGCAATTGCAACCATGTGCCAGTGCGTCCACGCACAGTGACTTCTTTCAAACAAATGCTACCGTCTAGCAGCAACACACCTAGTCGGAATTGCAACCATGTGCCGAAGCATGAATGACGGGAAGCAACATAAAACATAGTCATCTTGCGTTTTTACAATGACACACCTAGCCGCAATTGCAACCATGTGCTAGTGCATCCACGCACTGTGACTTCTTTCAAACAGATGCTCCTGTCATTCTAGCAGCAACACACCTAGTCGCAATTTCAACCATGTGCCGAAGCATGAATGACTGGGGGCAACATAAAACATAGTCATCCTACGCTTTTGCAATGACACACCTAGTTGCAATTGCAACCATGTGCCAGTGCATCCACGCATGATGTCTTCTTTCAAGATTCAAGCATATGAAGCATTATGAAATTATTTGAGTACACATTCATGCATTAGATGCTACCGTCAATCTAGCAGCAACACACCTAGTCGCAATTGCAACCATGTGCCGAAGCATGAATGACAAGAAGCAACATAAAACATAGTCATCTTGCGTTTTTGCAATGGCACACCTAGCCGCAATTGCAACCATGTGCCAGTGCATCCACGCACGGTGACTTCTTTCAAACAGATACTCCTGTCATTCTAGCAGCAACACACCTAGTCACAATTGCAACCATGTGCCGAAGTATGAATGACTGGGAGCAACATAAAACATAATCACCCTACGCTTTTGCAATGGCACACCTAGCCGCAATTGCAACCATGTGGCAGTGATTTCACGCACGGTTACTTCTTTCAAACAAATGCTCCTGTCATTCTAGCAGCAACACACCTAGTCGCAATTGCAACCATGTGCAGAAGCATGAATGACTGGGAGCAATATAAAACATAATCATCGTACGCTTTTGCAATGACACACCTAGCCGCAATTTCAACCATGTGCCAGTGCATCCACATACGATGATTTGATAAAAGAAATTTTATACCTTTAAGTTTTAACGCAAAAAACTCAAAGAAACATCAATAAAATAAAAAAGGGTTTAAAAAATTACTGCTACACTGCTTTGAGAATGTGGAAAGCTGCCAGAAAGTTTGGCGAAGACTTTTCAATGTACCTCTTTTGTGAAAAAGACAAGCATCGAGATCGCCTTTATATAGCCACGGCGGGCCCGGCGGGCTACGAGCCGGTCTCCAGGTCTCCCTGGAGGTCAAAAAAGATGAATGTCAATTAACATAATATTTGTTATTTTGCATTTCAGTTGTTATTAACCTGAAATTATAGTGTGATCACGTCATTTTGAAATCCCTGGAGCCAAGCCCCCACTTTCCACCCCCACACTCACACTTCCTTGTGTGTCCTAATTACTACCAGAATGATTGTTCAACATAAACATTCCTTGATTAGATTCTGAATCACAACGTTCGTTAAGACAGCCCTTCAATCAGTATTGCAAAGCGACACCAAGACAGTAACTCTAGTAAAAATTCTACTCAAATTTATTCATTAAAATTCCAATGTTCTGGAGGTACAACATCCCCCCTCCAGCGAGAGTTTACTCCTCCCGTTGTCGCCTAGCTGCCCATACAACTAGGTATGTCCACCACATAAAAAACACGACATCGACATTCCCACCGCATAGAAAGCAAGTCGTGGGTAGAGGCCCTAAGCTAGCAACTCTCACTACAACAAAAAAACGTGTTATCGACGCGGCCCGTCGCTATGCGCGTCGCTGTGAAACCAGTCGCTATTAGCGACGCGCATAGCGACGCACATAGCAAAAAAAAAAATTCTTGGGCAGATGGCAGGTAGCCTGGCTTGTGCCCAGTTAAAAGATGGACACAGCCACAGCCAGACTTCCTGCCCTCTGCCCAAGAAAGCGAGCAGAACCAAAATATCAACCATGCTCCCGCGCGCAGAAATTTCGGCAGAGTTCCCTTTGTTTTTACATAAACTTTTCAAAAAAAACCTTATCATGTATACGCCTCCTACATGCTATCCATGTAGGGTCTCACATGAGATTTAAGGCCAATGAAAGACAACCGTACCAACTGAAAATCATAGCCATAACTTAAAATCATAACCATAACGAACCATAACCATAACTTAAAAGCATAACCGTAACGAACCATAACCATAACTTAAAAGCATAACCAGAACTTAAAACCATACCCGGCTATAACCACTTTGATCAAAACCATAATGCAGATAACCATAACCATAAACAAAATTAACAATAACCATAAGCATAACCAGAAAGAGAAACAATAACTGTCTATACAATGACAATGACAATAATCATAACCACAAGGGAAACAATAACTGTCTGAACACTAACTGTTTGTACAAAAAAGAGACACAGAAGCGTGTCTGTGTCTCACAAAGCATATAGATGAAATCTGGTCCACTAATGACTAGGCGTCGCAACCTGCACATAGGACAACTCACAAAATTAGTATTGATATTACTTCACATATACTGACTTAATTAAATCAACTCACACGTATTAACGTCTCACCTCAAGCGATCAGCGAGACTGTAAGGCCTCCCAGTCTATAGGCTCTCCTGAAGCTTCAAGATCATTCAGTACTTCATAGATACCTCTCCGATATCCATATGACTCCTCCTCGCGTGATGGAGCTCGATGCATCGCAAGATTCTGCGTTTATACAAAAATCAAAGTAATAAGAATACATGATTCATCGCGTTTTAAAAAATGCCATAGTTAAGATTGGATTAGAAACTCACAAACTCATAGCGAAAGGTGTCGAAGCCTCCGCTGCCAAGATGAGATGTCCCCCTAGTCATCTGTCGTACCTGCGTGGCCGTTGTCTGCTCATCCTCCCTAATCTGCAGCCACCTCTCGTGTGGGATGCCCGAAGGCTTCGGCGAGCCGGTCTTGAAAGCCTTCCGAGCTACATCTCGTCGATGTTTGATGGTGTCCCGTGCAACACCCTTGATCCACCGCACCGAAACAACGGAAGAACCCGGAGCAGGCTGGTACTCTCTCAGGATGGTCTCCACTATGTAAGTGACTTTTTCCTTTCTTGCTGATCCCAAGACGTTAGAATGCTGGTCGAAAACTACAGCTCCACGAGCTGGCAAATCCGCTGTCGCATCTCAGTCCCGACTCTATCCATGTCAACAAAACCATCTCCTTGTACAGTATAGATCTTGGAGACACTAGGATCGTGTGCCCCCCAAGGTGTCCGAGGTGTGCCAAGAGGTGTGTCGAGAGGTGTGCCTAGGTAAGACGGGGGTCGTGAGCGAGGAGGAGTCGAAGCATCTGTGGACCCTCCTCCACAACAACCACCACCTCCACCTGACGATCGCCGAGATCGGCGAGTGCGCCTGTGCTACGAAGATGAGGACGTACCCGCCTCTGCCCCACCCCTAGGTGTCGAAGCGGCCGTGATGGGAGAAGAAGGCGTCGTACCTATAGGCGTCCTCAACCCCGTAGGCGTCCCCCCCCCCCCTAGGCATCGTCTGACTGACTTTCCTCCAGGAGATCTTGCCCTTCAAATACTTGTTTATTTCTTGGAGCAACCTGAACCACAAACTACCATTGTCACTCTCTAGGGTCCGGTACAAAGACCACTTGCTCGCAATGTTCGGGGAGAGCAAATGTGTTGCTCACATCTGTCCAAGTATTTGTAGAATCTATTTGCACAATTTTGTTTCCATCTCTGCGTACCGTTGCATTGCGACCAGAAGTAATCACCTTGAACCACTTCACATCCAACAAAAACATCTCAAACCGCCTGAAGCTTACTTTCAGGATATCTAACACCAGACCACAGTAATCCAGGTTGCTAGTGCTCTCATTCGTGTCTCTAGCACTGGCCCTGCTCTTTTGTATGAAACTAACCATTACCCCACTATCAAACGTGTTTCTTCTGCTGTCAATTTGTTGTGTTCTGAAATGCTTTCCATGCGACCACAGTGCCATGTATGTATGATACTTCCAGTCACATCCAATAGCCAGCTCTTCCTCTTCTAGAGATATGGGTTCTCCGATCTGTCGAGCTGCTCTCACTGTCTTGTCCAACCATGCCATTGTAGGGAATTCAGGTAGAGGAGCGAGATAGTCTGGCAAGGGTAAGCCTCTAGTCGTTCGACTTTGCCTGAAATCCTGTCGCTTGAAGCTTTTTGCAAGGACCATGAGTGTTTTAAGTGTGGGGAGCAAGGACATGGCTATCGTTCTTACCCCAAGAAAAATGCTCACAATGAGGCTCCTAGGGCTTCTACCATTGAAGCTCCAAAAGAGGATGCTCATTGCAAAGGATCATCTCTCTCCTATGCTTGGGGAAAGGTAAGGGATCATGATGCCTTCATCTTGTTTGACCCTAGCTCTACTCACAACTTCATATCAACGGAGTTGGGCACTAAGTTGGGCACTCAAGCTTTTGAGATAGGAGATATTATAACGGTTGACATAGATTTCAAGGGACAGCAAGCCTCCGTTACTCCCTTGATTGGGAAGTTGAGGCTTCTTGTCCAAAGCTATGTCGACAAAGAAGAATTTTTCATCTCTCCTCTCCAACATGAGGATGCTATCCTAGGGGTGCCATGGTTTGATTGCATGGCTGCCAACATGAAGTTCTCTGAAAGGAGAATCTACTTCACTTACAGGGGAAAGAACATTGTATATAGATACTAATGAGTCTGGTCATACTATACCACTTGTAAATTCACCAGCTTTTGATAAGTCAATGAAAAGCTTGATTTCTGTGTACATGATTTTTGCGTCAAAGAATCCACTAAAGACGCTAATGATTTATCAAATGAAAATGGTAGGAATCAAGAAGAGCTAGACTTTTACTTTTCTAAATGGATTCCAAGACATTTTCATCGATGATATCCCTATGGACTTACCTCCAAAATGAGGGGATGATGACCATCGAACTGAGCTCCTACCAAGAAGCTCACCGCCTAACAAGCCTCCTTATCGATTTTTCTAAGCTCAACAAGAGGAAATCATGAGGCAAGTACAAGAATTGATAGACAAAGGGATGGTGAGGCCTAGATCCTCCCCCTTTTGTTCTTCAGCCCTTTTAGTGCAAAAGAAAGATGGTAGGAATCAAGAAGAGTTAGACTTGTCTACTTTTCTAAATGGATTCCAAGACATTTTCATCAATGATATCCCTATGGACTTACCTCCAAAATGAGGGGACGATGACCATCAAACTGAGCTCCTACCAGGAAGCTCACCACCTAACAAGCCTCCTTATCGCGTTTCCCAAGCTCAACAAGAGGAAATCATGAAGCAAGTACAAGAATTGGTAGACAAAGGGATGGCGAGGCCTAGATCCTCTCCCTTTTGTTCTTCAACCCTTTTAGTGCAAAAGAAAGATGGTACATACCGTATGTGTGTGGATTATCGAGCACTAAACCATATCACTATCAAAAATAGATTTCCCGTGCCTCGGGTAGAAGATCTGTTTAATAAGCTACAAAGCTCTACCTTATTTAGTAGGATTGACCTTAAAAGTGGCTATCATCAAATAAGGATAGTGGATGAAGATATCCTAAAGAATGCGTTTTGTACAACTTTTGGTTCTTATGAATGTCTAGTTCTGCATATTGGCTTGACCAATGCACCAGCCACATTCAATTGTTTGATGGAGAAAATATTTAGACCCCATCGCAAGTTCACTGGAGTGTTCTTTGATGATATCATCATCTACTCCAATTCCTTGGAGGAACACAAGGAACATCTCCAAGTGATTTTTCAAGCATTGAGGGAGAACAAGCCATATTATCTCTCAAGATGGTATCCGTCTGGATCCATCAAATTTAGAGGTAATAAAAGCATGGTCTAATCCAAGGAATCTACACATTAGGAAAATTTTGAACTCGCTTTTGGGCCTTTTAAGAGTGCCACATCATCAAAGTTGTACAAAAGAAAGCAACCCGGTAGACCCCTCTAAATATTGCTTAGAACCCCACGATATGACCTATCATTGGAAAGTTCTTGAAAAAAGGATTCTAAAGAGCCAAGGTCCGAAAAGTTTGGATGACTTCTATGAAAGTTATGCCATTTTTTTTCAATCAGCCAGGTTTTGTTACCGTTACGGTAATCTAAAATCACCATTTTCTATATCTACATGAAGGCAATGTCCGATACATGCATGCTATATATCAATAGATAGCATTTGAAGAGTAGATTCTAAATATCCAACCACCGACAAGTTTGGATCTTATTTCCAGAAAATTTACCGATCCCCACTTTTTGAAAGCTATGCCACATCAACAATTCTTACAAGGCCCATTTTTTAGTCCAAACTTTTCCTAATGTGAGCTAAGAAGCTTCATAGCAAAATTTTCTTGAGTAGCAGGACCATTACATGACTTAACAAAGAAGAACGTTAAGTATTCATGGATCGTAAGGAGAAAAATGCTTTTGAAAAGCTCAAAGAGAATCTTACCTCACAACCAGTCCTCATCCTGGTCTCTCGAAGCTATTTGAGGTCCAATGTGATGCTTGTGGTGATTGCCTCGGAGCAGTCTTGCTTCAAGAAGGGCATGCCATAACATATGAAAGCCAAAGGCTCAATACGGATGAACGGATCTTTTTTAGAAAAAGCTTTTAGTTGTTCTACATGCCCTAGACACATGGAAGCACTATTTATTAGGGACTCCATTCATTTTACAAACAAACCACCAAAGTCTCAAGTACTTCATGACTTAAACCAAGCTTTCCAACAAACAAATGAGGTGGGCAAACTTTCTTTCGCAATTTTATTTCATGTTTCTCACATTGCTGGTAAGCACAATCATGTGGCCGATGCACTTTCACGATGACCAAAGGTCAATGCGGTGTCTATAGCAACTCACAATGATCTATCTTGTATGATAGATGAGTATGCCACTGACCCTGACTTTAAAGATGTAATGTCAGCCCTTGCTTTGGGGAAGAAAGAGGAACCATTCACCCTTGTAGGATGGTTATCTTCTCCATAGCAATAGGCTATGTGTTACCCACTCCCTTCGTGAGAAAATCATGTATGAATCCCATGAGGCATTCAACCTACTCTTTGAGGAGTAGAGACGTACTACTATTGGCCTACCATGAAAGTGGACATACAAGAGTATGTTTCAAAATGTGTGGTATGCCAAAAGACTAAGTACGATAGAGGAAAGAAACCTGGATTACTCCAACCATTGCCAATCCCTAATTCACTATGGGAGAGTATATCCATGGATTTTATCTTCAGATTACCCAAGTCTATCCATGGGAATACGGGAATATGGACAATAGTCGACAGGTTTAACAAGCAAGCACTTATCAAAAATACTATTAAGGCACACCAAATGGCAACCATCTTCATATCTCAGATTTTTTAACACCATGGATTACCAACATCCATCATGCCAGATAAAAATCCTAGAACGATCAGTAATTTTTGGAAAGGTCTCTTTGAAAATCTAGGTACAAAATTGAATTTCTCTTCGGCCTATCACCCACAAATGGATGGCCAAAGTGAGATAGCCAATCTTATGGTACTCAATCTACTAAAGACTTATGTTACAGAAGTAGATCAACGATCACAATGGGAGAAGTACTTACCCCTCGTAGAGTATGTGTACAATAATATTATCCATACTACTACAAGAAAAGAACCTTTTGAGATCATAGAGGGAAGATCTAAAAGTCCCTTGCTACTTAAAGTACATGGAAAAATCTTCGCTACTACTGATGAGTATAGCCGCGACCTACAAGAATCTTTTCAAAAGGTTAAGGAGGCTATATCCATCTCTCAACAAAGGCAAAAAGATGCTACTGACAAGCACAGAATGTCCTTAACATTCAAAGAAAATGATTGGGTCTTACTTAAATTTCCCAAGGCTCGATTGAGGCAAACAACGGGCAAAAATCCTACTAGCCATCAAAAGTATTATGCTAAATTAGCAAAAAGATACTATGGTCCTTTCCAAATTTTGAAGCCAATCAATGACATGGCTTATCAACTCAAGTTGCCCAACCATTGGCTCGTACACAATGCTTTTCATGTGAGCCTACTTAAGCCCTACAAAGGAGAGCCACCAAGAGAACCAATTATTGAAGATCCTCCAAAAATCCAAGACCAAGAAGAGGTGCTACAACCGGAAGCTATCCTTCGGCCTGAAGACAAGGTACTACGGCATGGTAAGAGTATTCGATGGTATCTTCTTAAGTTAAAAATTTATCCATTTGAAGATGCTAGATGGATGCAAGGAATACAACTTAAGGATAGTATGAACCTTGTCAATGCTTACAATGTTGCACTAGAGTAAGAAAATGTAAATGCTTTCTAAATGAACAATGTTTTTTTCTTATAAGACTAATCCTCTTTTGTGCACAAATTTAAATAGTATGCATGCTTACAATCATGTTTGTGATGACGACGTCACTCAAAAACCAAGTAGAATCTGTCACTCTACTTTTGGGAGTATGATATGGATTAAAGAGCAGACATGCTTGCGGCAGCTATGTCTCCCAAGCACCAAATGGACTAGTCATTCATTCTAGAATGATGCTGCAGGGTGAAAAGGGGTCCTCTACCCCACTAAAAAACGTAGACTAATGACTAAGACATTATCTCTTCTACCTCATAGTCGAGGAGGACTATGACTTCAAGAGAGAGGTAATGTCATAAAATCTACTATCTAACCAACCCAAATGATTTTCTAATATTAAATTGATCATTTAATGTGGGAGAATGAAGTGGAACAAGGGTTAGAATATAGACATGTGCTTATGGATCTATCTCAACACGGGGCCAAGGTTAAAGGGGTCCAAATCAGAGATGGTTTGTTAAAGAGCAATGCTACCTAATGGAGCTTAAATACCTTAGGGTTATCTTCTTTAAAGACCTCCAAAAGTTAGTGTTAAAAAGTCCTTTGATCTTACGCAAGCTAGGGCTGACCTTGAGGTGGGAATCCTACCCAAGCATGAGGTGCTTGCCGGCTTGCTATGTTTTAGTGGGAATCTTGCCCAAAAGCTTGAGGTGCTTCTCACATGCTTAAATGACTAAGGTTCTTGAAGTGTTCAATTCAAAGATAAACTCTCAAGAGACATCAGCGTTTCCATGCTTGATTGACTAAGTGCTTGAAGTATTCCATTCAAACCAAATGACTTAATAAGCATAAAAGACACATGTTCAAATGATCCTCCACATGTGGCCCTCATGATGTGCTTGAATTCTATTAGATAGGTTTTAAAGGGGTCCAATGAGAATTTAGATACATAAAAATAAATAATTAAATTCTTTATCTCAAAGAGAAAAAAGAGGACACGTGTCCAAATGAAATAATTAAATAATAAGAGAGAGAGAGAGGTGGACCAAGCATGAGAGAGGGGTATACTCTCCCACGCACACAAACATTCTCTCATTGTGTGGAGTTCAAAGTGTAAGAGCTCCATCTCCTTCTCCAAGCTTGTTGAGAAGTGGAAAGCCTACACCAACACTCTTGGCTATGGATGTTAAGTATGGAGCCTGATTTACCCTTGTAATTTTCTGTGGTAAAAGCGCACATTTGTAAGGCCCCCATTCTTAGGAAAAGCCATCGTACGTGAAGGAAAATCACTCACCAGAAACCAAAATTTTCATGGACAAGAATCAGGGGCAACTTTAGAGGCCCCCGAGACTTTTTTTTTGGGCCGGAATATTCCTTTTCGCCGGAATATTATGGCCGAACGGCAGTCGGAAAGTGGTCGGAAAACAACCGGTCGGTTGGCCGGTGGTCGGAAGTCAATGGCCGGTGGCCGGTGGCCGAATTCAATGGTCGGTGCTCGAATTCAAAAGCGGACTTGTCTTCTCAAGGGTGGCCACACATGGGCGGATTGGAGGGTCCGATTTGGACTTATTCGCACAAGGGCGGCTACACATGGCTGTCTCTCATAAGAGAGGGCAGCCCTTTTGGCCTATAAAAGGAGGCCATTTCTACACACATTTCATAGTGTGAAGTTGATGCAACAAGGTGAGTGTGAGTTGAAGCCAGGCGGAAGCTCCATTAAGGGTATAATCCCTTTGTAAACTACTTCTTGTTTTGAAGTACTAAAGCCATTGAGTGGCTGCTTTCCCGTGGACGTAGCCCACATTGGGTGAACCACGTATATAGTGTGTACTCTCTCTCTCTCTCTCTCTCTCTCTCTCTCTCTCTCTCTCTCTCTCTCTCGCTCTCTCTCTCTCTCTCTACTCTATAATCTCGTGTATGTAAATATGTCTCTCTCCATTAAGTAATCTACTCAATTATCTATTTAGCTACGTCTTATTTCCTAACAACTGGTATCAGAGCAAGGTTTGCTCGTAGCTAAATTATCTCAAGGAAAGGATTCCTTAAATTGAGTGGGAGTTATGGCGGAGGAAGGGAAGCTCAAGATTGAGAATTTCAACTGCAAAAACTACCAACATTGGAAGATGCAGATTGAAGACTATCTCTACCAGAAGCACCTCTATTTGCCACTAGGCAGTCTTGCGAAGAAGCCCGCAACAATGACAGATGAAGCATGGATTGTCCTTGATCGAAAGGCACTGGGAAAAATCCGGTTAAGCTTGGCGTCAACGGTGGCTTTCAGTGTTTCGGACATGAAGACCACGGAGGACTTGATGAAGTCACTTGACGACTTCTATGAGAAACCATCGGCATCCAATAAGGTATTTCTTATGAAGCGCTTGTTCAATCTAAAGATGGCAGAGAATGGTTCAGTTGCAGAACACCTAAATGACTTTAACACAAACATAAGTCAACTTCGATCCGTGAAAATCAATTTCGATGACGAAGTGCGAGCTCTCCTTATACTATCATCTCTACCGGATAGTTGGGACAGCCTTGTGATGGCTGTAAGTAATTCTATCTTTGGCACAAATACTCTTAAGTTTGATGATGTTGTGGGTGTTCTCCTAAGCGAGGAAATGCGAAGGAGAAACACAGGAGAATCATCAAGTGCTGCACTATCAGTGGAAACAAGAGGAAGGCTTAAGGAGAGGTTCAAACACCAAAAGGGTCGTGATCGCTCAAGGCGGAGCAAGTCACGCACAAAGTCAGTTCTTGAATGTTGGAACTGCGGCAAGAAGGGCCACATCAAGAAGGATTGCTGGTCCAAGAAGAAGAAGGAAACAGAGTCTCAAGAAAACAAGCCAACATCGGAGGCCAATGTGGCAGGTAAAGTAGAGCAAGATGCTCTAATTCTCTCATTAGACAATGTGTCTAATTCCTGGATAGTAGATTCCGGTGCTTCATTCCATGCAACACCACACAAGCAACATTTCCAAGACTACACCAAAGGTAATTTTGGGTATGTATACTTGGGATATGATGAAGCTTGTGAGATTGTCGGCAAAGGTACAGTTTCTGTCAAAACTGCGAACGGAAATGAATGTTAGCCATGTTCCTTCTCTTCGCAAAAATTTGATCTCTACAGGACAATTGGACGATGAAGGTCACAACATTGCATTCGGAAACAAACGGTGGAAGATCTCAAAGGGATCTTTGGTGGTTGCCAAGGGTGAAAAAGTCGGTACACTTTACTTGTGTACTGTTAGTACGCAACCTTTAGCTTGTGCAGCAACTACAGAAGTTGACAGTGCGGTGTGGCGCTACCGACTTGGGCATATGAGTGCCAAAGGAATGCAAATCCTTCAAACAAAGAAGCTTCTACCAGGTTTGAAAGAAGTGGACTTAGAGTTCTATGAAGATTGTGTTTATGGTAAACAAAAGAGGGTAAAACCTCAAAAATCAGGAAATGAAAGAAAAAATAAAAAACTTGAGTTGGTTCATTCTGATGTTTGGGGTCCTGCAAGTACACCATCACTTGGTGACTAATTGTGCTATGTAACATTCATAGACGATGCGACTAGAAAAACATGGTTTTATGTCATGAAGAATAAATCCGATGTATTTTCCATATTTCAAAGGTGGAAAGCCTTTGTGGAGAATGAAACAGGTACCAAGGTTAAATGCCTCAGATCCGACAATGGAGGTGAATATTGCAGCCAAGCTTTTGAAAGCTTTTGTGCTAGCAATGGCATTCGGAGGCAAATAACAACCCCAAGCACACCTCAACAAAATGGTATTTCGGAAAGGATGAACAGGACAATCATGGAACGAGCACGAAGCATGCGGCTGCATGCAGGCCTACCACTTGAGCTTTGGGCGGAAGCTGTAAGTAAGTCTGTGTACTTAATCAATCGGTCACCCTCAACGGCATTGGATGGGGGAGTTCCAGAAGAGGCTTGGACAGGTAAACCGGTGAATTATGCATTTCTCAAAGTTTTTGGGTGTGAGGCTTTCATGCACATAGATAGAAGCCTCAGATCAAAGTTAGATGCAAAGTCCAAAAAGTGTTTCTTCATTGGCTATGGAGAAGGAGACTTTGGGTATCGCCTATGGAATCCTGAAGATGGTAAAATCTTAAGGAGTAGGGATGTAATTTTTAACGAACAAAATATGTACAAAGATTACTTGGAAAGAAAACAAACAAAAGAAACAGGTGATGAGTACATGGAGCTTGAGGACGGTGAAGACTCAAGGACTGCAAACGGTGACAATGTGCAACAACGTCAACCAAATGAGGAGCCTCAACTTATTTCCCAAAGATCTACAAGAGCAAGTAGACCTCCAGAAAGGTTTGTTCCTTCCTTCAACCATCTCTTGATCTCAGATTCTGGAGAGCCAAAATCATATGAAGAAGCCATGCAACATGAATCCAAAGAAGAATGGACGAAGAGCATGCAAGTGGAGATGGACTCACTACATCGCAACCAAACATGGGAGTTGGTTGAGTTGCCTAAAGGTAAGCGGACACTTCAAAACAAATGGGTGTACAAGCTAAAGGAAGAAGAAGGTGAGAAGAAAAGGTACAAGTCTAGGCTTGTGGTAAAAGGTTTTTCTCAAAAGAAAGGTATTGACTTCAATGAAATATTTTCTCCTATTGTAAAAATGAACTCAATTAGGCTTGTCTTAAGCCTTGTGGCTGCTCATGATCTAAATCTCGAGAAAATGGATGTAAATACGGCATTCCCTCACGGTGACTTAGAGGAGGAAATCTACATGCTTCAACCAAAGGGGTATGAAGTAAAAGGTAAGGAAAAAATGGTTTGCAGATTAAAGAAGAGCTTGTATGGTTTAAAGCAAGCATCAAGACAATGGTACTTGAAGTTTGATTGATGGATGTTGGATCATGGATTCACAAGATGCAACTCGGATCACTGTGTCTACACGGAGAATTTGGGAGATGGGAAATTCATCATCCTAATGTTGTATGTTGATGATATGTTGATTGCAAGCGCTAACATACAGGACATCAAAGACCTAAAAGAGGAGCTGTCCCAATCTTTTTCAATGAAAGATTTAGGTGCTGCAAAGAGGATACTTGGTATGAAAATATCAAGGGACGGGACGAAGAAGACAATAAAGCTATCTCAAGAAGATTACATCAAGAAGGTACTAGAAAGGTTTGCAATGCAAAATGCAAAACCAGTTTCTACACCTTTGGCTGGTCATTTTAAACTAACGAAGGATATGTGTCCAAAGACACAAGAGGAGATAGCCTATATGTCTAAGGTTCCATATGCTGCAGCGGTAGGTTCTCTAATGTATGCTATGGTCTGGACAAGGCCAGACATTGCACATGCAGTGGGAGTTGTGAGTAGGTTCATGGACAACCCAGGTAAAGAGCATTGGCAAGCTGTGAAGTGGATACCTAGGTATCCAAAAAGGACAACAACAAATGCTTTGTATTTTGGAGGAACTGATATTTTTCTAGAAGGGTATGCTGATGCAGATATGGCAGGTGACAAAGATACTCGAAGGAGCACTACTGGCTATGTGTTCACGGTTGCAGGCACAGCAGTAAACTGGGCTTCAAAGCTGCAGAAAGTGGTTTCACTTTCTACCACGGAAGCAGAGTATGTAGCAATGATGGAGGCAAGCAAAGAAATTATGTGGCTTCACAGATTCTTAGAAGAGCTTGGATTCAAACAAGACAATTGTGTCTTGTACAGTGATAGCCAAAGCGCTATCCATCTTGCGAAGAACTCAGCCTTTCATTCAAGGACAAAGCACATTGAGGTGAGATATCACTTCATACGCACTCTTTTGGAAGAGGGACAACTAAAGCTAGGAAAGGTGCATTCAAGTGAAAATCCTGCAGACATGTTTACAAAGGTGGTCAACAAGGAGAAGTTGAGCTTTTGCTCATCTTCAATCGGCATTCAAGGATAAGAAGCCATAATGGAAAGCAGTCACAGGTTTGGTTTGGAGATGAGTCTCCAGGTGGGAGATATGGAGCCTGCTTTACCCTTGTAATTTTCTGTGGTAAAAGCGCACATTTGTAAGGTCCCCATTATGAGGAGAAGCCATCGTGCGTGAAGGAAAATCACTCACCAGAAACCAAAATTTTCACAGACAAGAATCAGGGGCAACTTTAAAGGCATCGGGGACGGAGGCCCCCGAGACTTTTTTTTTGGCCGGAATATTCGTTTTTGCCCGAATATTATGGCTGGACGACGGCCGAAAAGTGGTCGGAAAACAACTGGTCGGTTGGCCGGTGGCCGGTAGTCAATGGCCGATGGCCGGTGGTCGGAAGTCAATGGCCGGTGGCCGAATTCAATGGCTGGTGGCCGAATTCAAAAGCGGACTTGTCTTCTCAAGGGCGGCCACACATGGGTGGATTGGAGGGTCCGATTTGGACTTATTCGCACAAGGGCGGCTACACATGGCTGTCTCTCATAAGAGAGGGCAGCCCTTTTGGCCTATAAAAGAAGGCCATTTCTACACACATTTCATAGTGTGAAGTTGATGCAACAAGGTGAGTGTGAGTTGAAGCCAGGCGGAAGCTCCATTAAGGGTATAATCCCTTTGTAAACTACTTCTTGTTTTGAAGTGCTAAAGCCATTGAGTGGCTGCTTTCCCGTGGACGTAGCCCACATTGGGTGAACCACGTATATCGTGTGTACTCTCTCTCTCTCTCTACTCTATAATCTCTTGTGTGTGAAATCTATCTCTCTCCATTAATTAATCTACTAAAAAATCTATTTAGCTACGTCTTATTTCCTAACAATGGAATGCAAATCCAACCAAGATCCATGCTTCAGTGCTTAAGCTTTCCATCTTCTTCATCTTCATTACTATTCTATTATGCTATGCTAAGCAAGAAGAGTGATGATAAGTGAGGAATTATTTCTTTCTCCTGTGGATGATTCTTCTTCCTCTTCCCTACCCCCATTCCCCGCTAGCTCTCTCCACCTTCAAAGGTGTTTGAGGCCTTGGGATAGTTAATGCTTTTTGCAAAGTTTATGTTATGCTCGTGATGCATAAAGCTTTCCATATTCATATCATCACCAAGGTCACAAAGAACACAAATATTGTATTGTAACAAGTCTCTCTTGATGGAAGAATCTATAATACAAACGCCTTTTAAAGGGGGGACCTGCTCCAAGTAAAACTGGTCCTCAACTATTGTCATCTTCTAACTTCTCTAATACTCTCTCTCCGACAAAAGTATTGTTCATGCCAAGTTAATTAAGTACTATGTTCATGTTGCTACTATCAATTAAGTTCACCCTCTTTGTTTTCAAAGTAATCTCACAAAAACGCTCACTCTAATTCTCTTGATTTCTCTATTCTCAAAGTTCATAGGCCTTTTACATTACATTCGTTGTATCTGTTAACAAGTTCATCGTATTTTAAGATTTATGTTCGAGTCCTTCCTTCTCTGATTTCTCATGAAAAATACAATCAAATTTCTTTTTAGTTTTCTATATCTGGTATTTTGTAGAAGTCCTTGAGATAATACAAACGTGAAAATTTATATATATATATATTTATTTTGCAATTTCATACCGCAACCCGAGCTACAATATTTAAAATAGAATGACGAGACAATATAAAAAAATTTCAATTGTCTCCAACAAGGAGTATGTTTAAAGGGTCCATCAACCACATCCGTTTTTGGTAAAGAAAAATTTCCTCATAGAGAAGATTGGTTATTTATATTTGAAGCTTTCTTCCATAGGTTGGGTCATAAGACTTGTTGATACGTTAACAATTGGGACCTAGTCTCAATTTTCCTATCACTATTTCTCGACAGAGATTATCCAAATCGTAGTGATGGCTCCCAAGGCAATATTCAAGTTATATTGTACAAGGTCTCCTATCTTTGCAGATTCCCAATTATATCCTTTGGTAGGAAAGATGAGGTAGACAACGTTCTTTATCATGTCCTCTTTTTTCTTCTTGCTTTCTTTTCTAGAGTTTTTATCTCCATTTGTTCTTGCACAAACTGGATAACTTCCTCTTCTCAATAGTCCCATGCCATTTTTGTTAATACCTCACTCTCTTCCTACAAAATTTCATATTGAAAATCTTTATCCGACCAAGGATAGGACCAAGGATAGGGATAGAGACTACACTCTTATATCACTTTTGGGGGCCATGCCAAGGGCCACTGGCTGTAGCCTCTCAAAATGGATACACCACGATTCCTAACATCCCTCCCGCTTAACATTCACTTTTTCTCATATAGGATAGTCAACCCCGAAATATGTTTCCTTAATGATTCAAAATTTCCACTCAAAGCCATCAAACTAAATTTGAACTCTACCTTCCAGGGTCAACTGTTGGGAGTCCTCTAATTCACTCTTGGTTCAAGGTCACTGACGCTTTTTTTCTCAGTTATGGTCGAGGGCATTCATCAAAGCATTCCCCTAAGATGAGAATATTTAATAACTACATGAAGCCCTTGTTCCCAAGTTTGATCCCTTCTCTGTAAATTGAAATCCCTTTCTCTATTCTTAATGTAACTTAATGTATAACATAAAATTGGATTCAACTTTTTGGCCAACAAATTAATTCTCCGGAATCCACCCTCCCACCGAACTGTTTGGTAAATGCACTTTCCAAGGTAGTACTATGATACTACGAAAACAATATTCCAAACATATCGAACAAAGAATATATTTCAAGCATTTGACAGTAGCATGCAAACTATTGCATACCCTTGCAAATATGCATTTATCAAGTCATTCCCGCATTTTACCTTCTTAGAATATTTTACTTCTATTTCCATTTAGTGTTATTCACGCTTGTCAAGTAAAACATCAGCCACTTTTGTGGCTTTTCGATACTTTTGCAAAAAATTCTCCAACACTAAGTTAGTTATCTAAATAGAAAATGGTTTCAGGGAATTATGACCAACACTCAATATGAGTTGATAAAAAATAGTACAGAGCTAAATGAAGGTATAAAGGTTTCTTTCCATTGCCATCTTCTATGACTAATTTGTGTGGAATTTATTTCTATTTTTGTTTGAAATTAAATCAAATCATTGTTAAGAAGGCCAAAACTTCTTTGAAAAATCCCTCAATAGGTATGTGCTAGATGTACCAAGATTTTTTAACCCAGATACAAAAACTGCCAACATTTTTACTTCTCCAAGTTAAGTAGTGACATGCAGTTTTACATAAAATTTGCTAATTTTAGAAAAGTAATTTTTTTATTTTTGAGCTTTCCATGTAAATTGTGTATGTAGAAACTTTTTTCATATCTTGAACCCATAATTAAGAAGTTTCACGTAGTTTTGATGTTATGTACAAAAGTTATATTTCATTTAACTAGAATCTTGGTATGAGCCATTTTTGTGGCTTCAGCCAGTTTTGTGGCTCATTACAAGTCTCGTGTTAAAGTTATCTAGTTATCTTTCAAGCAATCACATATACTTCTTCAGGTATATCCCTATCCTTGTCCTAGGATTTGGTATCCTGTCTCCCTCCCCACGGGTGGAGGTGAAGCCTTTACAGAATTGCAAATTCTTATTTTTCTTTATTTTGTTTGGGAAAGGCTTATAATTAATCTACCTTAAGTTCCTTTTAGATAATCATTTCGAGAAGTCGAGCAAAGGTCCAGCTAATGAGGACAATTGCGGGATAGCCCATTTAGGTTCCTAGCCTTTCTAAGGTTCATTTTTACCAAACAAGTAGAAAAGTTCCTTAAACATCACATCTTCCTCCTTTATCCAATCCTTCTTGGATCCATTTTTCTTCCTCTTTTTCCCATCGGCATTAGGTCTACCCAGACTAGGCCAATTTTCACCCAGCCGGTATTCACTCCCATCCAATCCCAATTCTAGAATATTGAATGAATTCGAGTTCAAATCATAAACCAACGGTTATCGGTCCTAGCCAAAAAGGACCATCCCCCATTGGAGCCCACATGTAAACACCTGTGTCAGTCTTTTTGAAATAAGTAAGACAAATTTCACACTTAAAACTTCTATTTTATGCTAGGACTATCCACGTCAAATCTTTCCGATAAAGTTTTCAATCTTAGTTGAAATTTGCATTAGGTTCATTTGAGTTATAATCACTTAGTTTCTTTTTTTTTAAATTTCTACTTAAACAAGACCTTAAGAAAACAATGAGTCTCTTGGAAGTTGAGGTTTTGTCTCGAGCAAGTTTCAAGTTAACCCCGTCTTGGACGAATCCCATTCCTTTCCTTTGCATCATTTGCCATCCATGGGGCATATCCATGGAAGCAAAGAGAGTTTTATGCAAACAACACAGTTGTTACGTCCATGAAGCTATCCCCTTACTCCCCCTCATTCATAGTTACAAAACGAACTTGAAAGTAAACAAACTTGATATGAAAAATGTATATGTTCTCTACAATGATCATTGTCTAAGTGTGAACCATGAGTAGTAAACACTAATATCTAGAATGCATCAACTTGTGATCTTAAGACAAGTGATATAAAGCTTCTTTTAATTGATTATGCAAGATTAAATGATGGTTTATGCAAGAGTAGAATCTTTCGATGAGTGATAGTGTAAGAGTAATTTGCAAAATTCCTAAGAGTGGACATACTAGTGACGTGTAAAATGCTCATGCAATGGAGAATGAATGATTAACAAACTCTTCTTTAAGATGGGATTAAAGATTACCTTTGCTACCATGGATAGGATTAATCACGTAGCTAGGAGAGACTAAGAGTTTTGGGATTTTTCAATTGACAAGAGGGGAAATAACCTTACCGGGAAGGAAAAAATCTTTTGATTATGATAAAACTGTCCTTCAAAAAACTTCCTCTTTAGAGAATTAGATGTTAACTTAATAATATCACTAAAAACCTTATACAATAATTTATACAAAATCAAGAAAAAGTTGTGAGCTTTTCATATGAGAGCATTTCATTTGGGAAAATTATAATTCCTCATTTGGGAAAATAAGGTTAGTTTCGTGTTTAAAGAGAGCGCTTTTTACTTTCTCTTTGCCATATTAGTTTGGTAATCTAAAAAACTTGAAATAACATCGTAGCTAGTGGTTAGTAACTTGGTTAGTTATGATTAGTAATGAACCATAATTAGAAAGAAACAACAAAATTAAGAAGTTGTTCTTCTTCCCAAGCAAGCAAGGGAAAGGCTTGCTTATGGAAATGTAAGAGCTTAAGCATGACTTTAAGTAAGCATGAAAGGTATAACACTTTCAAGCAAGAGAAATAGCATAAAGAGAACAAAAAGCATTACCTTAGTGTGCGCATGCAGAGTTTTCTCCTCGCTTCAAGGGTATATCAAAGAAGTGTGTTGACGTAGCTGGCTCTCTCCCTTTCCACCTTCACTTGAAGACCACCAACGTGCTACTTGGAATGCAAGAAAGGAATGAAACAAGGGAGATTCAAGCTATGGACTTGAGGGTTAAGAGAGAGGAAAGAGAGAGTGTAATGAGAAGAATAAGGTCAAGTTATGGAAAGTTTGATAATGGTTTTGTCCATGGCTTCTCTTAGAGAGGGGTGTGAGTGAAAGATGCTTAGCTATGGCTTCCTCAAGCTTACTCTCAAGATTGCAAATGAAGGAGAGAAGTGTAAAATCAGAAGAGAAGCCCTCTTTTTATGCATAGTTTAAATAAGTGCCTTTACTTATCTTGATAGCTTATCTTCCTTATCTATAATTTTCTTTTATTTATTTTGATAACCTATCCTTCTTTTCAAAACTTCTTTAACACGCTACTCACTCACCTTATCTTTATCTTCTCTTTTTTTTCCCCTTATCTTTGTCTTTGTCTTTTTTTTAATCTTATCTTTGTAAGAAAAGTGGATGTATGCACTCAAGGAGGCTTGTGTGTGTGTGCAGACATAGCTTACTGAGTTAAAGAAATAGTAAGAGGATACACGTGAAAATGAACTCAAGGTGACATACTCAAAATACACACTTAGAAAAATATTTATAGCATAAGTCTACATTTCATAGTATTTGTACAAAGAGCATATATATAGCTTCGCTCTAGGTGCAAGGCAAGATTTCTTCTCTAGGTGTCTTCCAAAATAATTAAACACATACATATACTAGGTGTCACATCAAGTCAAGACTTATGTGTAGAAGGAGTTTCCATGCTCACCTTTCAATCCTCCCCTGGGGCATGTAATACATAATGAAAACCCATTTATTCACACAAACTTTGAAGCTTCCAGTATGGATGACAAGAACTGTTATAAAATATAATATCTAACTTTACCAAATGATTTTCTCATATTAAACTGATAATTTAATGTGAGAGAATAAACGGGAATAAGAGTTAGTATAGAGACATGTGCTTCTAGACCTATCTCAACACGGGACCAAAAGGAGAGATTGTTGCATCTCAATAAGGATCCAAAAGGAGATGGTCTATTAAAAAACAATGTGCAATAAGTGCTTCTAAACTTACCTCAGCAGGGGACCAAGAGGAGAGATGGTTACATCTCAATAGGGGTCCAAAAGGAGGTAGTCTATCAAAGAGCAGTGTGCATCTAATGGAGCTTAAAAGACCTTAAGGTTAGCTTCATTAAAGATCTCCAATGGTTAGTGTTAGAAATCCTTTGACCTTAGGCAAGCTAGGACTGAGCTTGAGATGGGAACCCGACCTAATCTTGAGGTGCTTGTCGTGCTTGATGACTAAGGTGCTTGAGTCAAAAAGAGACCCTACAAACTTAATGAGGAAGGTGCTTGTCGTGCTTGATGACTAAGGTGCTTGAGTCAAAAAGAGACCCTACAAGCTTAATGAGGAAGGTGCTTGAGAAGCTTCCCATGCTTTGGGGGTAAGGTGCTTGAGTCACAAAGAGACCCTACAAACTTAATGAGGAAGGTTCTTGAGAAGCTTCCTATGCATGAAAGTCCCAAAGTTAGGGGAATCTTTGACTTAACCTTCCACTCACCGGGCACCCCTTTTCTCAAAGGGTACATGGGACACATGTCAGACTCTCCCTAAGCTTAACCACATGGTGTGCTTGAATGCTATTTGTTGGGCTAAAGAGGGGTCCAATGAGCTTTTAGTTCCATCCAATAAATATCTAGATATTTTCAAGCTCTCTCTCTCTCTAAGGGGTAAGGAGGACACTTTTCCAAAGACTACCCATGTACTTGAATGCATGCTGCATGTAATTGGCTAGGAGGTAGAGGGATCCAATGAGCTTAAAGCATGTGGAAAAGCTACAACTCACCCAAGCAAGCAAGGGGGGTGCTAGGGGGATATACACCACACACACACTCATTTTGTGTATTCATTCTCACTTGGTGAAAGTTGAGGAACTCCACCTGCTTCTCCAAGCTTGTGAGAAGGGAGAGCCTACACCAACACTCTTGGCTATGGAATGCAAATCCAACCAAGAGACATGCTTCAATGCTTTAAGATTGCCATCTTCTCCATCTTCATTACTATGCTATTATATATGCTAGCAAGAAGAGTGATGATAAGTGAGGAACTATTTCTTTCTCCTATGGAATGTTTCTTCTTCCTCTTGTCTATCCTCATTCCCCGCTAGCTCTCTCCACCTTCGAAGGTGTTTGAGGCCTTGGGACTCAGGCTTGGGATAGTCAATGCTTTCTGCAAAGTTTCTGTTATGATTGTGATGCATGAAGCTTTCCATCTTCATTGCATCACTTAGGTTACAAGGAACACAAAGATTGTATTGTACCAAGTCTCTCTTGATGGAAGAAACTACAATACAAATGCCTATCGGAGGGGGGACCAGCTCCATAGGAATCCGGTCCTCAACTATTGTCATGTTCTCTAAAAAATCTCTCTCTTGCAAAAGTATTGTTCCTGCCAAGTTAACTAAGTACCATGTTTATGTTGCTACCATCAATCAAGGTCACCCGCTATGCTCACAAAGTAATTTTACAAAAACTACTCTCAAAGTTCATAGGCCATTTCCATTACATTGGTATTAGAGCATTTGGTTTCTCTTTTCTTGCTTAGAAGAGAGGTCCCTAAGTAGACTATTAATGGTTGATTTTGTTAATTATATTAGGGTAGGTGGGAGTGGGATCTATTATCGGTTTTGTTGAGCCCACTATGTGGGATATGGTGCACACCTCGGGAGCTTTGGTCTCAATAATGGAGTCTTTTTAGAATTTCCTAGGGCTTTACCATTATTGAGCCATAAGAAGTTCAAAAGGATCTATCCCTCGGCAACTTTGCTATGTTAGACTCACTCCACTACTCTCTATAATTAACCAATCCGACCGTGGGTGTAGATACTTAATTGCCTATTTTCAAAGACTAAGAGGCGTAGCTACTGAGGTTTTGAATTGCCAAAGCATACACCAACTAAACATGTAAGTTTAATTAACATGACTAACAATAACCAAGAGAGTAGAATGAACATTGATAACTTTGATTTTGCACATGAAGGTGCTAATGATGATGCCCCCATGTTTGTTAATTATCTTGTCACTAGGTTGCAACAAGCTATGGGCAACCCCGCTTTGCAAGCCAAAGTTACTCAACAACTTCGTGCTTACGGGATTTCCTGTCCTCTCAAAGAGGAGAGAGAGCTTAGGAGGCCTCTTGATGAGACCCCCAAAAGAAGACTCTCTCCCATACAAGAGGAGGAATCCAAAGATCAAGAAATCAATGAATCCCTAAATTCCTCCAAAGATGTGGCTCCACGAAGAAGGCGGACTAAATGATCGCCAACTCCTCCCAAGAGGAAACAGTTAACCCATAGTCCTTCTCCTCGTAACTCCACAAGGGAAGAGAGGAAACTAAGGAAGAAAAGGGCAAGAAAGATGTCACCCTCTTCTCCTTCTTCTTCACCTTACTCCTCTACCAATGAAATCTATGGCTATTCTCCTAGAGAATATAAGAGGGGAGGACATCGCAAATCTTACCCTGCATGACGAATGTCACAAAAGCTCAATAAATTCAAAGAGGGAGGAAAGAGTATCTCTTTTCTCACCTATGATGGCACCTTTGGTGCTACCAACAAAGTATTGTCCTTCATCCAACAATTTGATGCGGCCTTTGGAGACGAGGGCTTCAGGGAGTTCGCCAAGCTACGCCATGTAGCTATGCACTTCCAAAAATTGGCTCGTCAATGGTGGGCTAGCCTTCGTGGCAATGGCGAAGCCCCAAAGACATGGACAACTCTACGAGTTTCCATCGTGAAGTAATTCCTAGCAAGCGAGGCAAAGGACAAAGTGCTCACCGAATGGCGGAGTTTGAGTCTTCTCTCTCATGATTCTATCCACAAATATGTGGAAAAGTTTTGGGATTTACATCTCAAGGCTACTATCTTTCAAAAGATAGACTTCAACATGCAAAGGAAAAAATTCTGTGCAAGATTACCCAAAAACATGGCCGAGTATGCCAACTCTCAACGGAATGGTTCTATCAGTAAAGTAATCCACCACACCATGGTTGCTTCGTGCATCAATTTACAACAAGGGGCTAGATGGAATGTCAAGCCCATGAAAAATAAAGACAAAAGTGATGCCAAGAGAAAAACCAATGCCCAAAATTCTTACCAAGTCTATTCCAACAACAACAACAATTGGTCCAAGGAGAAGGGAGTTTACAAAAGTAAATATAAACTCTCTCCTAAAGAGCTAGAAGTTTTTTTTAAAAGGACCGCAAATGTTTTAAGTGTGGGGATCAAGGCCATGGTTATTGTCCTTGTCCCAAGAGAATTGCCTGATGAGACTTCTAGAGCCTCTATGTTTGAAGCTCCAAAAGAGAATGCTCATTGCCAAGGATTTCTCCTTTCCTATGCTTGGGAAAAGATGCAAGAGCATGATGCCTTTATTTTGTTTGACCCTAGTTCAACTCACAACTTCATATCCATGGACTTGACCACTAAGCTAGGCATACAAGCCCACAAGATGGGAGATGCATTGAAATCCAATGGAGCTATCAAGGGATAGGACGCCTCAGATACTTCTTTCATTGGAAAATTAAGGCTATGTCCAAAACTATGTGGACAAAGAGGATTTCTTCATCTCCCCTCTCAAACATGAGAATGTTATCATTGGGGCACCATGGTTTAACCGCATGGCTTCCAACATGAAGTTCCATGAGAGGAGAATCTACTTCACCTCTACAGGGAAGAGAGCATGTACATAGATGCTAATCAACTGGGGAACACCATATCCTTGCAATAAAGGGAATCAAGAGGAATTAGAGTTGTCTAATTTCCTAAATGGATTCCAAGATGTTTTCATTGATGACATCCCTAGCAAGCTACTTCTAAAATGAGGGATGATGACCATGCAATTGATCTCCTACCAGGAAGCTCAGTGCCTAACAAGCCTCCCTATTGAGTTTCACAAGCTCAACAAGAAGAGATCATGAGGCAAGTGTACAAATTGGTGGAAAAAGGGATGGTGAGGTCTAGCTCCTCTCCATTTTGTTCACCATTTCTTTTAGTGAAAAAGAAAAACGACACATATCACATGTGTGTCGACTATAGAGCACTAAATAAGATCACTATCAAAAATAGCTTTCCCGTGCCGTGGGTAGAAGATCTATTTGATACTTTACAAGTTTTGGCCTGACAAATGCTCAAGACGCATTCAAACTCATGATGGACAAAAATCTTTAGGCCATTCAAATTATCTTAAGGACTACAAGCAACACCTCTAGGTAATCTTTCAAGTTGTGAGAGAGAATAAGATTTTCATTAATCAAAAGAAAAGTGAATTTTTCTTACAATAGTTTCAATATTTAGGTCAAATTATCTCTAAACATGGCACCCTTATGGATGCAACAAAATTAGAGATAATAAAAGGATGGCCTAATCCAAGGAATCTACAGGAGGTACGAAGCTTCATAGGTATGTGTGTTAAGTATAGAGCCTGATTTACCCTTGTAATTTTCTGTGGTAAAAGCGCACATTTGTAAGGCCCCCATTATGAGGAGAAGCCATCGTGCGTGAAGGAAAATCACTCACCGGAAACCAAAATTTTCACGGACAAGAATCAGGGGCAACTTTAAAGGCCTCGGGGACGGAGGTCCCCGAGACTTTTTTTTTCGCCGGAATATTCTTTTTTCGCCGGAATATTCTTTTTTCGCCGGAATATTATGGCCGGACGGCGGCCGAAAAGTGGTCGGAAAACAACCGGTCGGGTGGCCGGTGGTCGGAAGTCAATGGTCGGTGGCCGGTGGTCGGAAGTCAATGGCCGATGGCCGGTGGCCAAATTCAAAAGCGGACTTATCTTCTCAAGGGCGGCCACACATGGGCGGATTGGAGGGTCCGATTTGGACTTATTCGCACAAGGGCGGCTACACATGGCTGTCTCTCATAAGAGAGGGCGGCCCTTTTGGCCTATAAAAGGAGGCCATTTCTACACACATTTCATAGTGTGAAGTTGATGCAACAAGGTGAGTGTGAGGTGGTGAGAGTGAAGTAAGGCGGGAGCTCCATTAAGGGTATAATCCCTTTGTAAACTACTTCTTGTTTTGAAGTACTAAAGCCATTGAGTGGCTGCTTTCCCGTGGACGTAGCCCACTTGGGTGAACCACGTATATCGTGTGTACTCTCTCTCTCTCTCTACTCTATAATCTCGTGTATATAAATCTGTCTCTCTCCATTAAGTAATCTACTCAATTATCTATTTAGCTACGTCTTATTTCCTAACAATGTGTGCATACTGTAGATGCTTCATTAAAAGAAAAATCTCGCTAATAGCAGGCCCATTACATGACTTAAAAAAAAAGAACGTTAGGTATTCATGGACTGCAAAAGTGCAAGAAGCTTAAGGAGGAGCTTATCTCTCAATGTGTGCTGACACTATTAGATCTCTCAAAGACATTTGAGGTCCAATGTGATGCTTGTGGTGTTTTCCTTGGAGCTATTTTGCTTCAAGAATGGAATGCCATAGCATATGAGAGTCAAAGACTCAACTCCGATAAGTGAGTATTGGGCAAATACGAAAAAGAGCTACTAGCTATTCTATATAGCTTAAACACCTGGAAACACTATCTCTTGGGGAATCCATTCATCCTATGAATGGATCACAAAGCCTCAAGAACTTCATGACACAAACCAAGCTCTCCAACAGAAAAATGAGGTAGGCAAATATTCTTTTTCAATTTAAATTTCATATTGCTCACATTGCTAACAAGCACAATCAAGTGGTCGATGCACTTTCACAACGACCAAGGGTAAATGTGGTGTCTATAACAACTCACAATGATCTATCTTTTATGATAGATGAGTATGTTACTAACTGAAACTTTAAGTACTTAATTACAGCCTTTGCAATAGGGAAGAAAAAAGAACCATTCACCTTGAAGGATGGTTATCTCTTCCAAACGGAAATAGGCTATGTGTTACTCACCCATACAATAAGAAAGTCATGTATGAATCCCATACTTCTCCTTATGTGGGGCAAAGAGGGAATCCATAATCTACTCTTCAAGGAGTAGAAATGTATTTTTGTTGGTCTACCATGAAAAGTAAACATACAAGAGTATGTTTCAAAATGCATGGTATACCAAAAGTTAGAATTTGATCAAGGGAAGCAACTTGGATTGTTTCAGTCGACAAGCTTAAAAGAAAAACACACTCTATGCCTGTCAAAAAGACTATTAAGGCACATCAAATGGAAACCCTCTTCAGACTTCAAATTTACAAGCATCAAGGCTTTTCAACACCCCATAGTGTCAAACAAAGATCCTAAAATGACCAGTAATTTCTAGAAGGGTCTCTTTTAGAATGTAGGAAGTAGATTAAATTTCTCTCTCGGCCTATCATCCACAAACGGATGACCAAAGTGAAATAACTAATCTAATGATTCTTGATCTACTAAAAGCCTGTGTCATGGAAGTAGATCAATGTTCTCAATGATAGAAACAAGAATCATTTCCAAAGATTAAAGGGGTTATATCTATCTCACAGGAAAGGAAAAAAGTCCTGCTGCTAATAAGCACAGAAGAGCCTTAGCCTTTAAGGAAAATGATTGGGTCTTGCTAAAGTTTCTCAAGGCTCATCTGAGGCATACTACGGGCAAGAGTCTTACGGGCCACCAAGAGTATATTGCTAAACTAGCAAAAAGATACTATCGTCCTTAAAATTATTAAGCCAGTCAATGAGATGGCTTATCAATTGAATTTGCCCAATCATTGGCTCATGCACAATGTTTTCCATGAGAACCTACATAATCCTTACAAAGGAGTGTCACCAAAAGAAGAAATAGTTGCAGACCCTCCAAAAATTGAAGATCAAGAAGAAGTACTTCAATCTGAGTCCATCATATGACATGAAGACAAGGTATTAAGAAACGATAAGATTATTTGACGATATCTTATTAAGTTTAAGAATTATTCTTTTAAAGATGCTAGATGGATGCAAAGAACCTAGCTTAAGGACAATATGAACCTTGTCAATGCTTACAATGATGCCTTAAAGTAAGCATATGAAAATGAATTTTAAATGAAAAATATTTTTGTCTTATAAGACTAGTTCTCTTTTTATTGTGCACAAATTTAAATAGTATACATGCTTAGAATCATGTTTGCAGTGACGACGTCTCCCAAACACCAAGTAGAACTTGTCACTCTACTTTGGAAGAATGATATGGACTAAAGAGTAGACATGCTTGCGGCAGCTATGTCTCCCAAGCACCAAATGGATTAGTCATCCATCTTGGAATGATGTCGTAGGGTAAAAAGGGATCCTCTACCCGCTAAGAAACATGGACTAATGACTAGGTTTTTTCTTCTCTACCTCATAGTCGAGGACGACTATGATTTCAAGAGAGAGGTAATGTCATAAAATATAATATCTAACTTTACCAAATGATTTTCTCATATTAAACTGATCATTTAATGTGGGAGAATAAACCGGAACAAGAGTTAGAATAGAGACATGTGCTTCTAAACCTATCTCAACACGGGACCAAAAGGAGAGATGGTTGCATCTCAATAGGGGTCCAAAAAGAGGTAGTCTATCAAAGAGCAATGTGCAATAAGTGCTTTTAGACTTACCTCAGCAGGGGACCAAGAGGAGAGATGGTTACATCTCAATAGGGGTCCAAAAGGAGGTAGTCTATCAAACAGCAATGTGCATCTAATGAAGCTTAAAAGACCTTAGGGTTAGCTTCGTTAAATACCTCCAATGGTTAGTGTTAAAAGTCCTTTGACCTTAGGCAAGCTAGGGCTGAGCTTGAGGTGGGAACCCGACCTAAGCTTGAGGTGCTTGTTGTGCTTGATGACTAAGGTGCGTGCTTGATGACTGAGGTGCTTGAGTAAAAAAGAGACTCTACAAACTTAATGAGGAAGGTGCTTGAGAAGCTTCCCATGCTTGGGGGTAAAGGTACTTGAGTCAAAAAGAGACCCTCCAAACTTAATGAGGAAGGTGCTTGAGAAGCTTCCTATGCATGAAAGTCCCAAAGTTAGGGGAATCTTTGACTTAACCTTCCACTCACCCAAAAGGCACCCCTTTTCTCAAAGGGCACATGGGACACATGTCAGACTCTCCCTAAGCTGAACCACATGGTGTGCTTGAATGCTATTTGTTGGGCTAAAGAGGGGTCCAATGAGCTTCTAGATCCATCCAATAAATATCTAGATATTTTCAAGCTCTCTCTCTCTCTAAGGAGTAAGGAGGACACTTGTCCAAAGACTACCCATGTACTTAAATGCATGCTGCATGTGATTGGCTAGGGGGTAGAGGGGTCCAATGAGCTTAAAGCATGTGGAAAAGCTACGACTCGCCCCAAGCAAGCAAGGGAGGTGCTGGGGGGACACACACACACACACACACACACATATTTGGTGGATTCATTCTCACTTGGTGAAAGTTGAGGAACTCCACCTCCTTCTCCAAGCTTGTGAGAAGAGAGAGCCTACGCCAACACTCTTGGCTATGGAATGCAAATCCAACCAAGAGCCATGCTTCAATGCTTAAGCTTGCCATCTTCTCCATCTTCATTACTATGCTATTATATATGCTAGCAAGAAGAGTGATGATAAGTGAGCAACTATTTCTTTCTCCTATGGAATGTTTCTTCTTCCTCTTGCCTATCCTCATTCCTCGCTAGCTCTCTCCACCTTCGAAGGTGTTTGAGGCCTTGGGACTCAGGCTTGGGATAGTTAATGCTTTCTACAAAGTTTATGTTATGCTTGTGATGCATGAAGCTTTCCATCTTCATTGCATCACCTAGGTCACAAGGAATACAAAGATTGTATTGTACCAAGTCTCTCTTGATGGGAGAAACTATAATACAAATGCCTATTGGAGGGGGGACCGGCTCCATATGAATCCGATGTTCAATTATTGTCACGTTCTCTAAACTCTCTCTCTTGCAAAAGTATTGTTCCTACCAAGTTAACTAAGTACCATGTTTATGTTGCTACCATCAATCAAGCTCACCAGCTATGCTCATAAAGTAATTGCACAAAAGTGATTCACCTAATTTCCTAATTCCGCTACTCTCAATTCATAGGCCATTTCCATTACAAGAACTATCCACACATGATGACATGACAATAATACCTCCCCTTGAATTAGAGAAAGTAGAAATGGATCGTCAAAGTACATCTGTAACGAAACAAACTTCCCCTTCATCCTCAACTTCTTCTTCTTCGACTATATGAGCTGCTCCTCCCGTTGGCTTTTTGGCTTTGTTTTTACTGGTGCTGCTGCTACCTTGATCTTTTGAATTGGTACCTAGAAGGAGGATACCCCTTCTTTCTGCAATTGCTACAAAATTTATTGATATAGCAGTCCTTAGCTATATGTCCCATTTTACCACACTCGTAGCACTTTCGAACGTTGGAACATGATGTAAAATCTTGACGATTTGTCTACCCTTGTCACAAAAGCTCCGTTTGTCGATGTGGATGAAATTTTCTTCTTTTTTTCCTCTACCTAAAGTGAGCTTACCACATGTTGAAGTGTTGGAGTTGGCTCCTTTTCTTCAAGAATAGTGAATATATGGTCATAGCTGGAAGGAAGTGCACTAAGGAGGGTTGCAACTTTGTCGTCTTCTTCTACTTCGCATTGGATGTAGGTCAATTGTGTAATCATGCTTTTAAGCCTATTGACCAAACTGGCTATGTCTTCCCCCTCGAGCATAGTGAGTTTGTAAAGTTGTTTTTTCAAGCTAACTTTACTTCATTTTTCTTTAGCTTAAAAATTCTCCTCTAGAACTTGCTAGGCCTCGTATGCATGTGTGCACTCATCTATAAAATTTACATAATTATCATGGAGTGCAATAATTATGATTCCAAGTGCTTGTTCATCTTTTTCTTGATTGAGTGCAGTAGAAGCCCTGGTTTTGTGCCTTCGTGATCACTGAGAGATGTTTTTACTATGCCCCATAATGTTTTCTTCATTAAATAACCCCTTAGCTTAGTTTGCCACGTATGGAAGCCCTCCACATTAAATTTTATAATTCCTTTTTCTTCCATGATGCAGATGCTCGTGAAAATTCCAAGGACTTGGTTTACCGATAGAGACTCTCGTTATGGCAGTGTCTTGCCCAAATTCACAAAATAGTGCAGGTGCTGAAGTCACTCTTTATGAATAAGAATCATGAAGCACCTCTTCATACGAAAGTAGTGCCCTTATGTGGCTTTGGTGTATTTACCTTGAGACTTCAAAGCGTTGTCAGGAGTTTTTTGGAGCAAGGGATTGCGCATATGTACATACCCATGCATGGTGCATCAAATAAAGTATTGCCCATTTTCCAGAGCCAGGTGGTTACGTGGGGCCCACATGTGTACAGGTAGGACACCATGTACATAGTGCATCGATTTTCATCGTTACTAGTACCATTGTGTTTTTCTACAATAAGGAGGAGTTGGTAGCGCGTAAAACTTCTCGAGAAAGCTATCCGCGGGCCGACGACGTGAGGTCAGCAGGTGCGTCAGATGGCATCTAGTGGCGTCAGGAGGGCGAACGAGGTCAATATTTGCCCGCAGATGAGGACGGACACAACGTGGGTGTTTGCTTGTGAGAATTATGCAGAAAGGTCATCATGAGGACCTTTTTTTGGGGCCACTTCACGTGGTGGTGAGGTGCATTATTGGAAAAAAGCTGAGTGCCAGGTGTGCGAATGATGCAAAAAGGTGACAACTATGCACTGCGAGGTCAGTTTTTGGCCTGTTCGGGGTCCGTTTGAGGTCATCTAAAAGGCCAAGGGTGCCCAACTAATAAAGCTAAGTGTGGGAACTGAAAAAACAGAGAGAAGACCAGAAAAAACGTGGAGAAGAGAGGAGGAACAGCCGCAGGTGTGTTTTTTGGGTTTTTGGAGCCTGTTTTGGCCGTAAACTGCTCATCCGAGGTCGGATTTGAGCACTTTGACATTGTAGACTGGGGTTTTGGGCCGTTCCGGACGCGATGGCGCTGTCCATTTTGCCAAATTCCTCACTCTTTTCCTGCTGTTTTTCTGTGTAAGTTTCTCCTATGAGCGAAGTTTCTGCTCTAGTTTGTGATTGTATCTGGTATCTTTTACCCATATTGTGTGAGCTGTTTGCCCCATTGGTGTTGGCCCAAGCTCATTTGTATCTAAACATCAAAAGTTCTCCTCTTTTGAGCTGAGTTTTTGTGTGTGTGTGTGTGTGTGTGTGTGGAGTGGGCAAGTGGAGAGTCTCTCTCCTCTCACTCCAGAGTTGTGTTCCCTGTCTCGGCCAGGTGTGTTGTGTAAGCCGAGTGGTGCCCCATAGTGTGTGTGTGTATCTTCCCAAGAGTGTGTGTCGGGTCGTTATAGAGGCGCTGTGTGTGTTTTCATCCCGCTCACAGCGTTTGAAAATCACTTTAGAACTTGCCTTTGCTTCGAGAGAGCACCCGTCTTGCTTGGTGTCAATGGTTGGATGTCGTGTAGTCTTGAAACTTCAATATCTCATTGACTCGCTGTCGTGAGTCTATGCTCAGTGATTGTCCCGGCATATGATGAAAAACATGTGAACAAGTTAACAAGAGATCTGGATTTTCTTTTTTGGCCGCCCTTTAAAAAAAAAGGACACAAGCAATGTGAAGTCGGAAAAATGAGCTAAATGGCAAGAATACAGAGAAATGGTGCATTATGAGCGAAGCAGGTACCGTCCATGGCCTTGTTGAGCAAAACTTGGTCCTTCACCAAGATCAGAACTCGTAGAAGGGGCGCCCAAGTGCTGGGATTGCATCTACAGGATCTGATTGGCACGAGGTTAGATCTAAGAAGAAGTGCCGAGCATGAATCATTGCCGTCGAATGAGCTGATAAGTGGATTTTTTCAGCTTTGTATGATCTGAGGTTGCAGGAGAGAGCGCCCTAGCATGTATAATACTTCCAAAAATTTGATTAAACCAATTCAAATGAGCTTCTATCAATTTCCTCTGATTAAATGGACTGATTTGGGCTTCTTAATCGACTTCTATTCAATGATAAATGCACTTGAAGATTAACGAATTGGGTTTCTATGTGATGCTAATAGAGTTTCTAAGCTTGTGGTGGTACCAATTGGCTCTGATACCAATTGTAAGGAAAGTGGATGTGTACACTCAAGGAGGCTTGTGTGTGTGTGCAAACATAGCTTACCGGATACACGTGAAAATGAACTCAAGGTGACATACTCAAAATACACACTTGGCATAATATTTATAGCCTAAGGTAACATTTCATAGTATTTGTACACAACCCAAAGGGCATACATATAGCTTGGCTCTAAGTGCACGACCAACTTTCTTCTCCATGTGTCTTCCAAAGTAATCAAACACATACATATACTAGGTGTCACATCAAGTCAAGACTTAGGTGTAGAAGGAGTTCCCATGCCCACTTTTCAATCTTTTTCTTTTTCCTTATCGTTTTTTTAATGCTATTTTTTTAAAATAAAAAGCTTATTTTTCATGCATTGGTTAGGTCCATGTTCCCATGGTGTAAACCTAAAGTGTCTTATGAGTAAACTTTGGTGCTTGGATTTAGCCCGAATTTACCTCTAACATTTATTCTATTTTTTTTTAAGTCAATGCTTTATATGCGTTGGTTAATAGTAAGGGCTAAGAGGAGGCCCTTACATCTTAGCTGCCCGTGGTGATGTCCACCCATCATTTTGTGATGCCAACCATTTTGCACCATCTGACATGCTCTTTAATCTGCACGCTTGCTGCCAAGTTTTGCCAGCCAGTGTGTAAGCAACCTTGATCCAAATGTTTTATGCATCGCCATATCATACTACCTAGTTCGCCAAAAACATAGCGTTGACTTCTTTGTTGTGGCCACTAGATTCGCTGCTCTAGTTTACACACCGCCAAGGTGGAGTGCTACAGTGCTGTACGTTACTTAGTATTGGAGCATGAACGAAGTAGATGCTTTGATTGGTTGATTACTTGCTTGCCATATTTGGGCAATCCTAGGGTGCTGTCCAAATTCTTAGTATACTTAGACGTGCACTATCATTCAACTTGGGTATCGAGACGCCTCGAAATGGCTGTGTGAAAGTAAGAGCAATGCCCAAATCTACGTGCAAAGGAACCCTACTAGCTCGATGTTTAAAAAAAAAAAAAAAGC